>NC_044992.1:39075900-39675900 GCF_008728515.1 Papio anubis
AGAAATGGAGACAAGACAGTGTTCTGATCAAGTCTCGTTTATTGGCGGTAATACAATGCCTTATATACATTAGGAGGGGCAGGGGTCGGGCCAAGGCGGTGATGATCTCATCGTGGTGGGCGTGGCCAGGTAGGTTTCGGTTTCTCTGGTCCGACGTCATGTTGTGCCTGCGCTGTTAGGTAGTGATTTTCGCGGGCGTGGGGAAAAATGGGTGAAGAAGAAGCAGGAAGAGCGCCATCTTTTATGGGATATTAATACAGGGAAGAAGGTAAATCTAGGGAGGAGGTATGAGGTGGAAATGTATAGAGCTCAGGCGTTAATCGTCAATCATTATTCGCTATGGCCGGGGCGCGCAGCTCCGGACAATGGATAAACATAATATGGTACATATACACAATCGAGTACTATTCAGCCAATAAAAAAGACATAATTGTTGTCATTTACAACAACATAGATGGAACTGGAGATCATTACGTTAAGTAAAATAAGACAGGCACTGAAAAATATTGCATGTTCTCATTTTTTTATGGGATCTAAAAATAAAAACAAATGAAATCATAGACATGGAGAAGAGAATAATGGTTATCAGAGGCTGGGAAGGGTAGTTGGGGGTTGGAGTTGGGGGGAGATGAGGATGGTTAGTGGGTACCAAAAATAGTTAGAAAGAATAAATGAGACTTACTTGATAGCAAAACAGGGTGGCTATAGTCAATAATTTAATTGTGCATTTTGAAATAACTAAGAGTATAATTGAATTGTCTGTAACGCAAAGGATAAATGATTGAGGGGATGAATACACTATTCTCCATGATGTGTTTATTATGCTTTATTATTATGCTAATTAGTTATCTTCTTCTCCAATATTTTTTAAACACATACACTTACTTTATGTTATCCCCAAAGCAGAATCTGAGAAAGGATTTGTGTAAAACCAATGTAAGAAAAAGATAAAACCGTGAGGACAGAAGAATGGTCACTACTTGTTAAGAAATCATGCGGCAGGAGAGAGGGACAAATGGCAGAGCAGTGGATATTTATTGCACAGTGCATCTACTCTGTATGACACTATAATGATGGATACATGTTTGGTATATTTGTTAAAGCCTATAGAATGTACAATACAAAATATGAACCTTAATGTAAACTATAGATTTTAGATAATAATAATGTACCAACTGATGAACCAATATACCACATGTGGTATATACCACAAATATACCACATTAATTCAAAATGTTAATAATATGGAAACTGTGTGCTTAGGGGAGAGTATGAATAGTTTGTGGGAACTTTGTGCTTTCTAACTAATTTTTCTGTAAACCTAAAGCTGCTCTAAAAGATTAAGTCTATTAATTTTTAAAAAGGGTACAGATCGGCCAGGCACCGTGGCTCACGCCTGTAATCCCAGCACTTTGGGAGGCCGAAATAGTGGGTGGATCAGGAAGTCAGGACATGGAGACCATCCTGGCTAACACAGTGATACCCCATCTCTACTAAAAACACAAAAAATTAGCCGAATGTGGTGGCAGGTGCCTGTAATCCCAGTTACTCGGGAGGCTGAGGCAGGAGAATCACTTGAACCCGGGACGCAGAGGTTGCAGTGAGCCAAGATCGTGCCACTGCACTCCAGCCTGGGCGACAGACAGAGTGAGACTCCGTCTCACACACACACACAAAAAGGTACAGATCTTGTTCTGGCAGGTGGTTACTTATGAATCATTTTGAGATTTATTTTACATTTCTGGGGAGGTCCAGATTCCTTCAATCCGTGGCTTTTCAGCTTTTTTTTAACAAATGCTGTCGGTCTTCAATGAGGCTCTCCAGTTTAGCAATTCAGAACCGAAATGTCTGAGCTTCATGTAAGCTCTGGTAGTTGTTTTATTTGTAGCTTTCTTGCAATTTTTTCCCCTGTAGTATACTTTATTTGACCTTGTGAAGTCTGAATTTACCCATATGTAACATGTTACTTAGACAAAGTTTCAAGGTGACCCCTCTTCAGATTTCTTAAGTTCTTTTTGTGATTATTATCCATGGTGTGCCGGATTAAAACATCTCATGTCCCCCATAGCAATATACACCTACTATGAACCCAGAGGAATTTTTAAAAAAGCAAACAAAACAAAACAAACAAACAAACAAAAACCAACTAATTACCTCCCATTACTCTGCACCACAAATTCTAGCCACCTTCGCCTCCTCAAACATTGCATAGGTGTTCCGGATGCTTAGGTACCTTCTCCTTGTGTTATGGCATAAAAAGTACCTCTCGGTGAAAATCTAGGGCAATAATAGGGTTCAACTATTTCTTTTCCTTCTCTAAGGAATCAAATTTATGGAGTTCACATTATACTTTGTTCAATGTTATACATATCTATTTGATGGCAGGAGGCCTAGTCTAATATACCTACTTCATCTAGGTTGGCAGAATAAGTTTTAACAAGTGATTTACATTTTAAATGGATGTATATTTTAATTCATAACAGTTATGATACATTTTTTCTTATCTACTTGTTTTAAAATTATTTGTATATTTTGTTTTTTAATATCTTGTTCCATTTTAAAGAACTGATATATCTCTTGGAGTGTTTTAGGAACACCTTGCAGTTTTATTTCATCATTTCAATATTATGTAGACTAAAATCATCTTCTGGTTGTTGACTATTTTTCATAATATTATATTTTTCTATATGTTGTATTTTATTATCTATTTTAATTTATTTTAGATTCAGAGGGGACATGTGGAGGTTTGCTGTATGGATATAATGTGTAATGCTGAGGTTTGGGTTTCTACTGAATGCATCTCCCAAATACTCAAAATTTTACCCAAAAGGTAGTTTTTCAACTCTTGCACCCTCCTGTCCTCTCCACTTTTTGAGTCCTATTTTCATCCTTGTGCCCATGTGTACCAGTTATTTAACTCCTATTTATAAGTGAGAACATTCATATTTGATCTATTTCTGAGTTATTTCACTTAGCATAATGGCCTCCAGCTACATTCATATTACTGCATAAACAAAAACATGATTTTATTCTTTTATGGCAGTGCAGTACTCCATGGTGAATATTTACCATATTTTCTTTATCCAGTCAAACACTGATGGGCAATTATTTTGATTCCAAGAGACTTCGCTATTTTGAATAGTGCTGAGATAAAATATGAGTGCAGGTGTCTTTTTGCTAAAACAGTATCTTTTCCTTTGAGTAGATACCTAGTAGTGGGATTGCTGGTCGAATGGTAGTTTTATTACTTTGAGAAATCTCCATATTGTTTTTCATAGAGACTGATCTAATCTACATTCTCACCAATAGTATATAGCCATTCCCTTTTTTCTGTATCTTCATCAACTTGTCCTTTCTTTTTTAACTTTCTAAATAATAGCTATTCTGACTGGTTTGAGATGGTATCTCATTGTGGTTTTCATTATAAGATCTAATGGTTAATGATGTTGAACATCTTTCCACATATTTGTTGGCTGGATGTGTGTCTTCTTATTTGCTTTTTGCTTGTTGAGTTGTTTGTTTCCTATAGATTCTGGATATTGGTAGACCTTTGTTGGATGCATAGTTTGCAAATATTTTCTCCCATTCTGTAGATTGTCTATGTACTCCATTGGCCATTGGCTTTTTTTTTTTTTTTTTTTTTTTTTGCTGTGCAGAAGCTCTTTAGTTTAATTAGGTCCCACTTACCAATTTTTATTTTTGTTGCAATTGTTTTTGGAAACTTAGAAAATATTATTTACCAATGCTAATGGCAAGAATGGTATTTACTAGGTTTTGCTCTAGGATTTTCATAGTTTGAGGTTTTATATTTAAGTTTTTAATCCATCTTGATTTAATTTTTGTATTTAGTAACATATAGGCATCTAGTTTCATTCTTCTGCATATAGCTAGACATTTTCCCCAGCACTATTTATTGAATAAGGCATCCTTTTCCCATTGTTTATTTTTGTTGATTTTGTCAAAGATCAGTGGGCTGTAGGTACATGTATTTATTTCTGGGTCTTCTGTTCAATTGACATATGTGTCTAGTTTTGTATTGGTACCATGCTATGTTGGTTATTATAGCCTTCTATTGTAATTTGAAGTCAGTTAATGTGATGGCCCCAGCTTTGTTCTGTTTGCTTATGATCGCTTTAGCTACTTGAGCTTTTCTTGGTTTTATATGAATTCTAGAATTGTTTTCTTTTAATTCTGTGAAATTGTTAATTTGATAGGAATAGCATTGAATCTGTAGATTGCTTTGGGTAGTATAGTCATTTTAATAATAATGACTAATACTTGTCATGTGCATGGGGTATTTTTCATTTGTTTATGTTATTTATAATTTATTTCATCAGTGTTTTGTAGTTTTTGTTGTTGTTTTTAACTTTTATTCTTTGCAGATGTCTTTTACCACCTTTGTTAAATGTATGTCTAGGTATTTTATCTTTTTGTAGCTGTTTTAAATAGGTTTGCTTTCTTCATTTGGTTCTCAGTTTGATTGTTATTGGCATATAGAAATGCAACTGCTTTCTGTATGTTGATGTTGTATCCTAAAATTTTACACAATTGATTTATCAAATACAAGAATTTTTTGGAGAGACTTTAGGGTTTTCTATGTATAAGGTCATGCCATCAGCCAACAGAGATAATTTGACTTCTTTTCCATTGTGGATGTCTTATATTTCTTCCTCTTGTCTGATTGCTCTGGACCTCCAGTACTATGTTGAATAGGAGTGGTGAGAGTGGACATACTTGTCTTGCACCAGTTATTAGGGGAAAATGTTTCAACATTTCTCTATTCAGTATGTTGTTGATTGTGGGTTTGTCATATTATGGCTCTTATTATTTTGAGGTATATTCCCTTGTTGCCTAGTTTGTTGAGGGTTTTTTTTTTCATGAACCAATGTGGGATTTTATTAAATCCTTTTTTCTGAATCTACTGAAATTATCATATAGTTTTTATTTTTAATTCTATTAATGTGGTAAATCACATTTTTTATTTATGTATGTTGAACACTCTTTACATTACTGGGATAAAATCTATGTGATGGTGATGAATTATCTTTTTGATGTGCTATTGGATTTGTTTTGCTAGCATTATGTTGAGAATTTTTGAGTCTATGTTCATCAGAGATATTGGCCTGTAGTTTTCATGTTTTGTTGTGTCATTGCCAGATTATGTTAACAGGATGATACTGGTTGCATAGAATGAATTAAGGAGAATCTCTCACCTTGATTATTTGGGAATAGTTTCAGTAAGATTGGTACCAGCTCTTCTTTGTAGATCTGGCAGAATTCAGCTGTGAATCCATCTGAAAATCTACCATTGGTTGGTAGAGTTTTGTTAATACTGATTCAATTTCATTACTTGTTATTGATCTGCATAGGGTTTCAATGTCTTCCTGTTTCAATCGTTGGAGGTTTAATGTTTCCAGGAATTTATACACTTTGCCTAAGTCTTCTAGTTTATGTGCACAGAGATATTCATAGTGGTCTCTGATAATCTTTTGTATTTCTATGGTATGATTTGTAATGCCACCTTTATCATTTCTGATTGTGTTTATTTGAATCTTTTCTATTTTTTCTAAGTTAACTTGGCTAGCAGTCTGTCAATTTTGTATATTCTTTGAAAGAACCAACTTTTTGTTTTTTTGATTCATTGTATGATTTTTTTGGTCTCAATTTTATATAGTTCTGTTCTGATCTTTGTTATTTATTTTCTTCTGTTAGCTTTAAGTTTGCTTTATTTTTGTTTTCTAGTTCCTTGAGGTGTGATGTTAGCTTGCTAATTTGAGATTCATCTTTTTGATGTAGGCATTTAGTACTATAAAATTTCCTGTTAACATCACTTTTGCTATATCCCAGAGGTTTTGGTATGTTGTGTCTGTATTTTATATGTTTCAAAGTTTTCTTTTATTTCTGCCTTAATTTCTTTGTTACACAAATGTCACTCAGGAGAGAGTTGTTTAGTTTCCATGTACTTGTGTGGTTTTGAGAGTTGTTCTTAGTATTTATTTCTAACTTTATGCCATTGTGGTCTTCAGTGAAACTTGTTATTATTTCATTTTTGGGAATGTATTGAGGCTTGCTTTATGGTAAAGTATAGGGTTAATTTTATAGAACACTCCATACACAGATGAGAAACATGTATATTTTGTGGTTGTTGGCTTGAATATTCTATTACATACATTTGGTCAAAATTCTAGTTTAAATCCATAGTTTCTTTGTTAGTTTCCTATGATGATGATCTGTCTAGTCCTATCTTCTGTCAGTAAGGTGTTAAAATTCCCCACAATTATTGTATGGCTGTCCTTCTAATTTCTTTGTCCTGATAGCATTTTTTAACAAATCTAGGTACTCCAATGTTGGAGTACTAATTTTTTTATAAATCTAGGTACTCCAATGGTGGCTTGCTATGATATTTAGGATGGTTAAATCTTCTTATTGAATTGAACGATTTATCATTACAGAGTGCCTTTCTTTACCTTTTTTATTTTTATTTTTTGCTGTTGTTGGTTTAAAGTCTGTTTTGTTTGATACAAAGTACAGCCACTGCTACTATTTGTTTTCCATCATTTGGGTAATATGTCTTTCTCCACCTTTTTACTTTGAGCCTGTGGGTGTCATTACACATTAGGTGTTTCTCTTGTAGGCAGCAGATGTTTCGCTCTTGTTTTTTAATCCACTTTGCCCATTTGTATCTTTTATGTGGAGCCTTTTGGCAATTTATGTTTAAGCTTAGTATTTATATGTGAAGTTTGTTCCTGCTATAGTGCTGTTAGCTATGGGCTTTGTAGTCTCAATTGTATACTTTCTTTATAGGGATCTGTGAACTGTGTACTTATGTGTGTTTTTATGGTAGTGGGTATCCTCCTTTCATTTCAATGTTTAATTTTTTTTTTTTTTTTTTTGAGCATTTCTTGTGAATTGGTCTAGTAATGGCAAATTTCCTTAGCATTTGCTTTTCTAGGTTAGGCTTTATTCCTGCTTCATTTATGAAGCCTAGTTTAGCATGATATAAAATTATTGGTTGGCATTTTTTAAGAGGGCTAACTATAGGCCCTCTCGCCCCAACCGCCGCCCCAACCTGTAACTCTAATCTTCTTTCTGAGAAGAACTGGCATCTGATATCCCTAGTTAGCCATCTTGGAAAAAGAAAAGAACCTTTTTTCTATGTGTTTTAGAATTTTGCTTTTAGTCTCATTTTGACTTTGAAGCAATTTATTTCTCATTGATTGTTTAGTGCTCATGTTTATTTTTTCATTCCTGTGTGCTGGGTTTATAACCAACTCCTCTCCCAGTCAACACACATTTGTTGTCTCAAATTAGCCTTCTGGTGTTCCTGGTTCATAAACAGATCTTATTAACTTCTTTGAATAGGGGTAACCACACTGTGAACAGAGTAGAGATGTCATCAGTCTAGTAACTGAGTTTTTGTTTTATTCCATTTTTGGCTCAGTTTGGTTCATTTCTCAAGTGGAGGTAATGTTTGCTTCTTTTTCTTTCTAGGTATAAACCCAACATAAGCCTCAGTCACAAGGATACAGTGGTTTTACTTGTTCTTCTTCTTTTTATTTTTGACAGAGTCTCACTATGTTGCCCAGGCTGAAGTGCAATGGTGTGATCTTGGCTCACTGCAACCTCCGCTTCCTGGGTTCAAGTGATTCTCCTGCCTCAACCTCCTGAGTAGTTGGAATTATAGGCATGTGCCACCATGCCTGGGTAATTTCTGTATTTTTTGCAGAGACAGGGTTTCTCCCATGTTAGTCAGGCTGGTCTCGAACTGCTGACCTTGTGATCCACCTGCCTTGGCCTGCCAAAGTGCTGGAATTAGAGGCATGAGCCAGAGCGCCCGGCCTACTTGTTCTTCTTTCATGAATGAAAAAGTCAGATCTCAGCCCCTCATTTTCTAAAGCCAGACTCTTACATAGCTAATTTTGTACTTTTTACCCCACAGAAGCCAAACTCTTAGTCATTTCTTTCTGCGTGCAGGCTTGTGGCAGACTTGTAGCCATCTCTTGATTTTTGTCCTGCTTCACTTTTCTGTTCCGTTTCTGTTTACAGAGACCTTTGGCTTATTTCAGATATCATCTGTGTTATTTGAATATTTACTTTTCTATCCTTGCCACATACTATAAAGTATTAACTTAAAGCGTCATCGTGAAGAAATTTCACATTGTTTTTCTGAATCCTTCAAGGACCACATTATCTTAAAAAATAATGTCAGACCTTTAATAATGTTCAGATTTAGCTCTTAATCTGTATGTCAACAGCAGACCCTAATGTCCTCAAAGGTAATGATTATGTCTTTTGTATCCTAACTTCTGAAATGTTCACTTAAATTGTACTTTTCAAGCTATCATTCTTGACAGTGAATTTAAAATTTACCAATTTTTCTGTTAAGCTTGAATCTACTATATTGACTTCTTTTACCTAAAAGGCATCTAACCTGTTCAATACCACAAGGGAAACAGCAGTTCAATGCAAAAGAAAGAGCAGATTCTAAAATATGTTTAATGAGACTAATCTTACAAACAGCACTGTCGTTAAGACATGAAATCATGATGTCAAAAATGTGAATACTGGTAGTAGATATACTGAAACTAGATGTCACTGTTCGTGATTCCCTGATTACTCCAAATTTATTAAAGAACATAAAGATATTTTAAACCTAGTCCTTTTCACTTCACAATATCATCTTCAGCTAGAAATTCTTCGCAATGAAGCCAAAGATTTGGATTGATTAACTTAAGTAAGCCATTACAGTTTAAAATTTTGATGTGTTATTTTCTATCCACAAATATTTATGGATTATGCTACAGATAAGTTACTTGGCATTAGTGATTAAAAGATGTATAAAGGATCACTTATATCCTAAATAAATTCAAGGTTTGTATAATATGAACACATGAGGGCATAGTCACAATATTTGGAAACAAGTACTAAATACAAAACATTATAGGATCTATCAGGCTAGAAAAATTATGTCAGGGAGCATAAATTATGTCAAGTACTCTCAGAATGGATTAGCTGAGAAATGTAAATTTACTTTTTCAGGTGAAAAGTTGTATATAATGTACTTTGATACTTACACGTGTCATAATTTTAATCCCTATTCATGTTTGATCACCTAAGAAGACCTCAGATTATTTTCGTCTCAAATTGGTATATAGTCAAATATCATAACCACTTTAATTTTAACCTAAGGAACATTCAAATATCAAGTAACTTTACAGCTTTTAAAAATGTATATTTGTGTAATATTTAATATGTACAAAATGTATATTATTTAGATGTAAGTTATGGCACATATAATAAAATGAGTACCTGTGAGGCTATATTTATGAGCTAGAATACTATAAACACAATTGAAGCTGCGTAAATTTGTGTTTATAATTTTTTATTTTAATTTTACATGTAGAATATATATTAATATCTTACGTGTATATGTAATATATGTGTGTTTATGTATATGCATGCATGTATATATTAACTATATAATTAATTTTTGCTTGGTTTTGGGCATTATACAAAATGCTGTCATTTTATGATGGGCTTCTATGATTTTTTTCTTCAATATTATATTTTTATAATTTAATCATATTAACCTGTGCCATACCAATTTATTTCCACTGCTATATAATATTTCATGAAGTGAATAATGTATCTATTCTTTTGTTTATATATATTCGCATTGTCTGCTGTTTTTGTTTTTTATTTTATCGTTTGCTATTTTAAATTATACAGCTATTAACATTCTATAAATGTCTCCTAGTAAACATGTTCAAGAGTTTCTCTAAGTTATAATCCCAGTAGCGTTATCGTTGGGTCATGATAGATTGTGTAAGTGTTCAGCTTTATAAGATAATCCCAAATTGCTTTCCCAAAGCTGTTTTAAACTCACATTCTCATCAAGAGTACATAAGAGTTCCTGTTGATCCGCAGATTGCCAACTCTTGTTAGACTTAATCTGTTCAATAGAATGTGCATAAAATTGCATCTCACTTTAGTCTTGGTGTGCATTTCCCTGATTTCAGATGAGGTCGAATAGCTTTCCCTATGTTTATGGGCCAACTGTACTTCCTATTTTGTAAAAATATTTTATTTTCTATTTTTGGTGTGGGTTTTTTCTTGATTCAGCAAAATTCTATGTATTTTCTGGATGCAAACCCATTGACACGTGATTATGTCCTCCATGTTTGGTTATTTGATTAGCTAACTACTTCTCTTCATGCTCACAGATTCTACCCTAGTGAATGCACCATGATCTCTTGCCTGGAATATTGCAGCAGCTTTTTAACAGACGTTTATGCCCTTCTTTAGTCTTGTTATGGTAGAACAGCCAGAAGGATCTAGTTTTATGTGAGCAGATCATTTTACTCCTTTCCTAAAATGCTCTGATGACTCCTCATTTTACTCAGAAGAATCTAATTCGAATGATTTAGTATGACTGCAAAAGCCCCTGTGATCCGGCTTCCAGCACTGTTTGACCTGTTTCCTCCACTCTCCTCATACATCCTCTTCTAGGCAGGTGGCCTCCTCACTGTTTTGGACACATAAAGCATGCAGTTACGCCAGCGCCATTTCACTTGCAGTCCTTCTGACTGGCACGTGCTTCCCCAGATGACTACATGGAAAATCGCTTTCTCGCTTCATTCAGGAATGCATGCCAAAAATGTTTCAGTGAATCTTTGCTGGTTACCTCAATATAATAACTCTTCTCCAGTGGCTCAAATGCTCCCTCACTGCTTAATGATCCTCTCCTCACATAGCATACATACTGTTTATCTTATTTCTTCTTTCTTTACATTCTTTCTAGAATGCAAAATTCACCAAGGCAGGGATTTGTTTTGATTGCTGTTATGTATCTAATGCCTAGAATATGCTATTTGTACTAGGTACTCAGTAGATTATTTGTTAAATGAATAATTAAACAAAGAGAAGTTATTAATGTTATTGTAGCTTAATTGGTAGGTATTTTATGGTTAGTGTTACTGTGCCTTATTGAAGAAATAATTCAATAGCCCGAGTTTATAAAGCTATTGTCCTAAAGTTATGCCTTTTACATTTAATTTGTTCATTTTCATCTTCTGCAATAAATTTTGTCTCCTTATATATAACCAATAATTTTAGCATTTTTATTAAATCTTGCCTCTTTTCACCCCTTATTACAATGCAATCTCTATTTTGTTGCTTCCATAGCTGCATAGGTTTGCTTCTGGTTTCTCTATTCTTTACCACTGGACAAATTTGATTTCAGAGTGTCATTACCACAAACTCTTATTCATAATAACTTTATGATAAACAACCTTGATCTGTGCTTAAAAATACCTCCATATTTTTCTTGAGAAATGCTTTGGCCATTCTTATACTTGTCTTCTTTTATTTTTAGAATTTGTCAGAACACTCAAAAACCCTATTAGATTTTATTTAATCTATAGAAAATAGGGAAGAATTGGCATTTTTATGACTGAGTTGAACTATCAATGAACATGATATAGCATTCCACTTATTTACCCTTCAACTTACTTAAATCATGTTTTATACTTTTTGCTACATTTTTCTTACTATATAATATATTCATATAATATAATAACTAAATTATATTTTATTATAATTTTATTTTTTATATAATAAAAATAATAAAATTTTATTTTATTATATAATAATAAAATTTAATCATAGATTTCTTATACTGATTTTTTTGCTATGTAATGCCCTCTTAAAGCTATTGGTGATTAGTTGCACTAGTTTTCTATGCAGCGTATCACATGTACTGATGTAGCAGCTTAAAACAAAACACATGTATACATAGTTTTCCTGGGTCAGTAATTCACATATGACTTGCTGTGATCATTTGCTCAGAGTCTCACAAGGCTGCAAGGTGCCTGTGGGTTTCATTCTCATCTGGAGGCATGCCTGCAGATGAATTCACTTTGATGCTCACTGAGAATTTTGACAGTATTTATTTCCCCATGTAGGACTTGGGGCCCAATATTTTGTTGGCTGTCTGCTGGATGTGACTGTCAGTTCCACAGGCTGCCAGTAGAACCCAGATATTTCCCACAGTTCCTTACCACGTGGCAACCTTACTTAATCAAGCAAACAAGGAGAGTTTGAGTAAAGAGAGTCTGCTAGAAGAAAGTGTCATGTAATATTACTCAGTCATGGAAGTGACGTCCCCTCACCTGTGACAATTTCTATGGGTTGACAACAAGTTATAGGTTCAGCCCACACTCAGAGGGAGGGATTATACATGGGCATGAATACCAGAGGTAGGAGTTATGTAGGTTTCTCCTAGAGTCTGTCCATCACACTAGGATATACAATGTGATGGGTTTTGGAACATTATTGATATGATCAGTCACCTTGTTAGGCCAATATGTACTCTTAGTAACTTATGTATAGATACATTAAAGTTTTCTGTATACATCACAGAAAATCATAAAAATAACTGCTTTGTTTTTTTTCTCTAATTCTTAATTTTTAATTTTATATTTATTCTTACTGTACAGTATAAGTGATCATGGTAGAGATGTTTGACTTGTCTCTGATTTTAAAGAAAGTGATGCTTATGTTTTTCAGTTAAGATGAATAATTTCTATACATATTTCATACATACCCTTTTATTAGGTTAAAGAAGCTTTTATTATTAGCTGCTGTAGACTTTGTTTGAAATTATAATTGAGTTTTATATTTAATCAGAATATATTTATGAATCTGTTGTAATATAGTTTTTTCTTCCTTTAAGCTACAAATATGATACATTTTCATTAATACATTTTCTGATGTTAAATACTTCTGGCATTCCTGGGACAAATACACTTGTTAATGATGGGTGCACACACACATACCCACACATAAACAGACTATTTGTATTATTTTACCATTGCTGTTGCAGCAAATTACTAAAACCTTAGTGTTTTAAAAAACACTCATTTATTATCTTACAGTTGCAGAGATCAAAATTCTGAAGAGCATGTTACTATGCCAAAGTAAAGCTATCAACAGAGCTGTGTTCCTTCTGGAGGCTTTAGTGGAGAATCCATTTTCTTGTCTTTTGCAGCTACTAGAAGCTGCCTGCATTCCTTGGCTCTTGGCCCTTTCCTTTATCTTCAAAGACAGCAGCGTAATGTCTTCAAATCTCCCTTGTGTCTGAACTCTATCTCTGTTGCCACATCACCTCTGACTCTGATCTTCCTGGCCTCCAGTTTTCTTATAAGCACCCCTGTAAATTCACTGGGCCCACCTGGTCCATCCAGGCTAATCTTCCCATCTGAAGATTCTTAACTTAGTCACTTCTGCAAAGTCTCTTAGTTACACATGGTTGCACACATACTGGTTCTGGATACTAGGACAGGGACATCTTTGGGGGCCATTTTTCTGTCTCTTGAACTGTTAGATTCAATTTCCCGTAACATTGTTTAACATTTGTGTGTCTGTATCATTAGTTACTGAATTTTCTTTATTGTTTCCTTTCTTGTCTAATTTTGGAATCAAGTTTACACTGGCCTCGTTTAATGAGCTAGAGAATCTTCCCTTATTTTCTATTACATAGAATAATGTATAAATTCAAATTATTTATGTCTTGAAAGTTTAGTAGAAATTATTTGTAAAACTGTCTGGGTCAGATGTTTGATTTGTGAAAGTATTTAACAATTTCTGTTTCTTCAGACTTCATATCTCTTCTTGAATAAGTTTCACTAGCATTTTCTGAATATTCATTCATTTCATCTGATTTTTCAGAACTTAAGTGACAAAAGTTGTTCTTGATACTCATTTTTAATTATTTGCATGTGTCTAGTTATGTACCCTTTTTGTTATAAATCTGTTTATATATGCATTTTAAAAAATTTAGTCAGCTGGACAAATTTTGTTACTCTTTCACTTACCTTGTTAGTTTTTCAAATAACCACTGTTGACTGAGTTTCTCTATTCTATAAGTTTTTATTTTATTTTATTAAATGTTGCTCATATCTTTAATACATTTTTCTTTATGATTTTTGTGATTTACTTTCTGTGATTTCCTTATGATTCTGCCTTTTTTCCCTAAAATTACATTATGTACATTTCGCTTATTAATGTTTTAAAGTCTGTATTTTTTAAATATAAACATTAAATGCTATGAAAAAATTAAATGCTATGAATTATTTTCTAAGTTATACTTAATTACATAACAATTATTTCATTTAACTGAAAATGATAACTATCATTTAAAAAAATACAGCTTTGCTAGGTACAACATTACAGAGTAATAGTGACCTTTACAGTGTTAAAAATCTATACGTTTCTTTTTTGCTATTGAGAAATCAGGTGTCAGTCTATGATAATTGTGGTTCTTTGTTGATGATCTGGCTTTATGCCGTTTATTCTTCTTCCTCTCTGGCTCCAAGCTTAGGTCCTGCCTCTGTCTTTAGTGTTCTCTAGTTTTAATAAAATATATTAAAATTTTTTATATACATTGTGGCTGATGTACCCTTTGAAAAGTATACTTTATTAATTTGTTATTAGTTTTTAACAAATAAAACTCAGATTTTATAATTTCATGTATTTCCTCTTTTATTTCTCTCTCTCTCTCTCTTTTTTTTTTTTTTTTTTTTTGAGATAGAGTCTCACTGTGTTACCCAGGCTGGAGTGCAGTGGCACGATCTCAACCCACTGCAACCTCCCCTCCTGGGTTCAAGCAGTTCTCTGCCTCAGCCTCCGAGTAGCTGGGATTACAAACACCCATCACCATGCCAGGTTAATCTTTGTATTTTAAGTAGAAACAGGGTTTCACCATCTTGGCCAAGCTGGTCTTGAACTCCTGACCTCGTGATCCACCCACCTCAGCCTCCCACAGTGCTGGGATCACAGGCATGAGCCGCCGCACCTGGCATCTATTATTTCTTTTTGAGATTTCTTGTTGTTGATTAGACTTTTAATTCTCCAACTCTCACATTTAGTTTTATATTTTACATATTTTTTCCTCTCTGCTGCACTCTGGGTATTAATTATTTCCATTCATGAGTTTGTACATTCTCTTCTTAGCTTAATTTGTTAGTAACCCATCCACTTAGATTTTCCTAGTAATAATCCTATTTTTTTTCTAGAAGTTCTATTTAATTATTTTTCAAATTTTCTTGTTCATTTATTGTAGATTCCTGTTGCTTCATCATTTGTTATTTTTATTTCATATTTTTAAATTGTACAAATTTATTTTATGTTTTATATTTTAAATCGCTTACATTCTAGGCCAGTTGGCTTAGTAGAACAATAAGTCAACTGATCTAGAATGTAAGTGATTTAAAATATAATTGCTGGCTAGTTTCCTTGTTGGTTTCATAAGTTTTTATTGTAAATGCAATTTTGATTGATTGAACTCATGGGGATCCCTGTAGCCTAAGTGATGCTCTCATTCCTTTACTTCTTCTAGGAGGTATGGGGCGGTGCTACTGAACAGGGGACACTTTAGGGCCCTTTCAGTGTCCCAGGTTTAGTGAGCAAGGAGGAGTTTTAAATACAGTTCTCCCATTTTGCCACTGACTTGCAGCTTAGTCTTTAGATAATAGCATGTATTGTTTAAGTACCTTCAGGATAATGCCACATTTGCATTCATTACTGTTCCTGCTTGTATATTTGCCTTCCAACTCTTTTTGAAAGGAGGGTTGATAATTTCCTTTATTTCCTGCTAGTCATAATATGTAGTAAGATTCTGTTTCACACGGGGTCTAATTCCACATTTAAAATGCAAGAAGCTCTACCGCTTTATGATGAAAATAAAGAATAAAAATAATAAAAAATAAAATGGAAGAAATTTTAAGAGTGTTTAGTCTACCATACAATCAGAAGTAGAAGATTAAAACAATAAATAACTTTTTAGAGAAGTCATTCTTCTTTATTCAGATATATAATCTATAGCTGATTATTTAGATTGCACCCTTCTTTTCTAAATCTTAAAGAAGTCACTAGATTTTTGTTTGAATTTTAGACATATAAATTGTTTTAAAGATGTTCTCATTGGTTTTTCAGCTATCAGAAAGCAAAGGAACTATGCTTTTTAAAACCCTATTTGCTGATACTGTGAGTTTAAAAAAAATATTTCAATTTTTTTTATATTGTCTTTGACTAGGGAAAATTGATTTTTATTCTTAAGGCAATAGAAACAGTTGTAACTTTTTGTTCTTTATCATTTTGAAATTATTGAAACAGAAGAAAATTAGATTTTATGGTTGAGGTTATGTGTTAAAGGGTGATGGAGGAGTAAAATTAAATAACATATAAAATATAGACTGCCTGTGCCTCAGTTCAGTGCTCATGAATTTGCTGGTATAAAATTTCATGAAGATATATGTTTTGTAGATTTTATACGATCTTTTAACAATCCTTTTTTGCTAAATCTGAGAGCATGTGTATTAGCTCCTACAGAGAACAAAATCAATGTAGACCATATAAAATATAACATCTGATAATAGCCTGATGTATCAGTACTTTATCATTATTTTATCCAAATCTACATTCAAGGAAAATAAATCATCTTGGGTGATGAAATACTTGATTAAGGCTAAACTTGTTTTTCCGGCTCTGTTAAGTATGTGACATGTAATTTGTGACCACGGCTAAATGTTTGTGCACTACAAATGAAAACAACACACCAATAATACTTGAATTGAGAAAATACCTAGGTTTTTAAAACTTTTAGGCTTTAAAAATTAATGTTTTCTTTCTTTATGCACACTTCACAATTGTTCACCCATCACTAAATGCAAATGATCTGGTATCAGGTTGGCTTCCATTGGTCTCTCACTACTATTAGGCTTTTGAATTATGATATGAAATGCACTGCTTTTAGAATTTTCTTACATATAAAAATATCAATTTAGAATGTCTCAATTACACAGAAACCATAGTGATTTATTATTTTGTAAGACAAGATTGGCACAACTATTTCTAATATGACTTCATAGATGGCATTTTGTTTTTTCACATCCAGGATATCCAGGAAAATAAAAAGTAATAACCTAATTGCCTTAATTATTCAACATGGAAATAATATTTGAGTTTGAAACTTTGAAATACTTCTAAATTATTTCTTTATCTTAACAAAGATAAAGAAAATAAATAAAATAATTGGAATCATTAGAAAACCTAACAAATCCTTACAAACTAAGGGAATGAATTATAAGATTATTCAAGAGAGTTGAATTACTTTTTTCAAGAGTCATGATTGCTATAAGTGCTTAAACCACTTATAAGTTGCTAAGTTGAGGTTTGGCTTTAGATACAATAAATATGATATGAAATATTTCTTTGCATACAAATCAGTTATATGCTAATTTTCCAAAAGCTTGTGTATAAGGCAGGTTGACATTCTCTACATAAATTTGTTTACATTATTAATTTCTTAGGATAATACTTATTTCTAAAATGAGGAAAAGATTGTGTGTGTGTGTGCACACGTGTGTGCACGCTCACATAAAATTTTCTTCAATCATGGCCAATTGATTATACATGCTGAAATGATGCAGTTTGAGTCAATATGTTGTATGTAGTATTTTTATTGATGCCTGGTAATATTTACATATTAAAAAATCTGTGGATTGACAAGAGATCTTTCTGAATTCATTATAGTAGCAGTTGCCACATCAAAGTTAAGACATCAAAATCATATTGAATAATGTATGTTTATTGCCCTTGCAAAATTAAAACTCTAGAGACTTATCAACAGATACTAAAGATAAAAATTGAACCAAGTAATTCTCAGAATTTTTATAGGAAAGTTTATTTTTAAAACTCAAAGCAGAAATAATTTTGATTTGAGTTAGGTGCCTTATAAAATAAATCAAGAAAATAATTGTATCTATTCTGAATATTTGAAAATATTTTTAATTATTGGTAGAGAAAATTTATTTACATGTAAATACTTACAGCACATGTACAATAGTATGTTTTCTTTCCAAGTTTCTAGTAGAGTCAAAGGAAAACAAAATGTCAACTTTTTGAAAATGTGTTTTATTTCTAACTTAAGAATTAATATTGTATATGTCATGGTGGCTGACATCTGTAATCCAGGCACTTTGAAAGGCTAAAGCACGAGGATCCCTTGAGCCCAGGAGTTCGTGGCCAGCCTAGGCAACATAAGACCCTGTTTCTACAAAAAAAAATTAAAATTAAAATTAAAAAAAAAAAACCAGCCAGGTTAGGTGGCACATGCCTGTAGACCCAACTACTCTGGAGGCTGAGAGTTGACGATTGCTTGAGCCCAAGAGGTTAAGGCTGCAGTGAGCCATGATCATGTCATTGTACTTCAGCCTGGGCTACAAGGTGAGACCTTGTCTCAGAAACAAACAAACAACAACAAAAAACAAAAACAAAAAAACAACGAAAGGATTAATAGTGAGTAGAATTAGGATATCCTGATTTTGGGGGTTCTGTAATTCATTAAAAATTCAATAATTCTACAATTTCCGTTTCTACTCAGTTAAGACTGGTATTCAAGTTGAGAGCCCTGCGTCCTGTCTCCAAAGGGTAATATTTGAGAGCTGGTGTTTCTTGCACCTAAATCAGGTGTAGAGAAAAGAGTGTCTTCCCTGAATCAGAATTTGCATTCTCGTAGTCTATGGCACTTGTCATGAATCTAAATTTCTGGAAACAATTGCTAACAGCCTCAATTAAGAACTTTCTGATCTTAACTTCCTCTACATGACTTTTTTTTTTTTTATCTTTGAGGTTTTCAGGAACTTGTAGTTTATCAGATTCTGAGTCTTGGCCCTGGCTTCTGCACTACACTATGTCCTTTATTTTCTTTCCTTTCTACTTCTCTTCCTCATTTCTATGTTTTAAAAGAGTAATATCTTGATAAAATTGTGCTTCTATTAAACATGTTGATAGAAGTGTGCTTGATAAAAGCATGCTTTAGCATGACATCAGGAGACTGAAGTTTACATCTTGTGTGAATTAGCACAATCAGTTTTACTTCTAAGGGATTTAGCTTCTTTATGTATACAATGACAGAATTGAACTAGTTTCTACCGTGTCCCTTGTTGTTCTACAACAATTTTTCCTACAATTGCCATTTGTTTTTATAGGTATCCTGTTTTCTAGCTTGCAATAAACTAAGACATACACTAAATCTACATTTTTGAATGTGTTGGCAATTTTTTTGCAATATGGAATTAATTTAAATAAGCATTTTTGGTAAATGGTTTTGCTTCAACTTGGTGCAACTCTATTTTCATCATAACTGTATCTCTTATAATTTTTACTCTCGAGAAGCTTTTCCTTGACCTTCTGTGTATTATGTTTGATTTAACTTTTTTGAGTTATTGCCCAAATGTATGTCTTCTCTCTCTTTCTCTCTCATCAAGAGCTGGGGTAGTTAGAAGATAAAGCCCAACATGAACCCTTGAGATTTTTAGTATCTTTTATTGCACTTATTTCTCTGAGAGAGACAGAGCAGTTAATTGAGAGGAACTTGGTTTCTATGTCTGGGAATATTATCATACCTGGACTTTATAATAATGCTCTTTAAAATGAGAAGCATAAACAAGATTGTTTCTAAGGTATCTCTTAGAATGGAATTTCTATTCTATTATGAGTATAGAGGCCTCAATTCTAGATCAAGCCCAAGAGCAATAAGCCACTTGCATGTGAATGAATTGTCCAAAAAAGGGAAAATGAAGTGCTACAGGACCAAAATTTTAGAACTCCTAGTCCACAACTCTTCTATACACCATGTCAAACTTTCTATTCTGTATAATGACTTGGGGCCTAACTTTAACATTAATGAGCAACACTCCTTTACATTTAAAGAGATCCATGAGGGTTGGAGGATAAATATTCCTTATTCAATGTACCATTTTTTCAAGAATTATTGAATATTATAGGTTATCTTTGCATGAAGCTTTTTCTAATCCAGTAAGTCAGAGAAATCTGTGTCCTGCTTATTTCTCTTTGCCATTTTGACCTTGATTCTTCAGGAGTGGAAGTGATATCCTAGAGAGCTTCCTGCTTCACTTCTGTTCCCTCAAAAGTCCCTTGTCTCTGATCCAGATTTCACTAGTGTATACCATCTCCATGCACAACCTGACCTCATGTAAAATCTAAATTTAGTTACTCTCTTCTCTTATCATCCAGCCCAACCATCCTAGATCCAAAAGTCACTTACCTGAATAGGTTCACAATGATCCTACAAAGACCAATGGTATACCTTCCAAATATTTTGTAGTCAGTCCTTTGTGGAAAGCATTTCACATAATAATACCTTTTCAAACTCATTTTATAAATTAATTTTTTTATTTTTATTTTTTTGTTACATATTGCAAGCAACCTAGTGTTCATCAAACTCATTTTTTTGTTCCTATAGTTCACTCAATTTTCCCATAGGTCATCTGTCAGATGTTTGTTTTTAGTTATTATCCAACTATGTCACTAGGAAACTTTTTTTTTTTTTTAGATGGAGTCTCACTCTGTCACCCAGGCTGCAGTGCAATGGTGAGACCTTGGCTCACTGCAACCTCCACCTCCCAGGTTCAAGCGATTCTCCTACTTCAACCTCCTGAGTAGTTGGGATTACAGGCGCCCACCACCATACCCTTCTAATGTTTGTATTTTTAGTAGAGACAGGGTTTCGCCATGTTGGTCAGGCTGGTCTCGAACGCCTAACCTCAGGTGATCCGCCCATCTCAGCCTCCCAAAGTGACTAGTAAGATATTTGAAAAAAAAAAAATCATCTTAATATAAAGGGAACAGAATGTTTACTTCTTATAATGACAACATGTAATTATGAACACATCTTCATTGTTGAAAGCTGATGTGTCTAATAATGGTTAAATACGTATTTTCATTAGCACTTCCACAAAAGCTATCTGATAGCATTTAATATGTTTTCCAAATAAACTCCCATTACCGATTTCCATGAGATGCAAGATAGTCTAGTTTTGCCAAAGAAGATGAAATTTAGCAATGTTTACTATGATGAAGAAGAGAAGTCTTCCAAAGCCTGCAAAACACTTCATAACCTCAGTCTACAATGGCCAGTGAGCTCAGCAGTATCTTTATATATGTACAGTGGTACTGTTTACCGAGATGTGATAATTTATATATTTTATTAGGACATATTAAAATGCATATTTGAAATCTTCACACAGGATTAAATACATCAACTTTATTTTAAGATTAATCCAGGAAAGAGTATTGTCATTGTGGAAGATGAGTGGAACTAAAATCTATTTTAATGTTTTATGAAAACATTATTAAAAAATCCATCCTTAGTTGCATTCTCCCTCAAGTCACTAAGCTCAGTTAAAATACATTAAGCTTACTTTAAAATCAATAAAGTATTTTAAAAGGTTTTTTTCCCTGGCACCAGGCAAAAGTGAGATGTATTTATTTTAATCTCCCTTAAACGTCAGTACCTAATCCATCATTTGGGCTCACGTATTCCTGAAAATATTATTTTGTTGAATAAAGTGTCATTTCAGCCGGGCGCGGTGGCTCAAGCCTGTAATCCCAGCACTTTGGGAGGCCGAGGCGGGTGGATCACAAGGTCAGGAGATCGAGACTATCCTGGCTAACACGGTGAAACCCCGTCTCTACTAAAAATACAAAAAACTAGCCGGGCGCGGTAGTGGGCGCCTGTAGTCCCAGCTACTTGGGAGGCTGAGGCGGGAGAATGGCGTGAACCCGGGGGGCGGAGCTTGCAGTGAGCTGAGATCGCGCCACTGCACTCCAGCCTGGGAGACACAGTGAGACTCCGTCTCAAAAAAAAAAAAAAAAAAAAAAAAAGTGTCATTTCAAAGTGTACGTTTCAATTATTTCCTAGAATCATAGGAAAATCTTTCTCTGTCCTATGTGGGCTTTTATATTGTTTTGTTTGTATATTTTTCAAGGTAGTAATTTTTTTTTATTGCCTGTTGTAAGGATCCATATGGACCCAAATTGAAGCAGACATTGAAAACTCGCAAGACTCAAGAAATCTGTAGGGACACAAAAGGACAACCATTGAACTATTATATGCTTACAATCGCATGAAGTATGTAAAGTGGTCAAATCATAGAAACAAAATAGAAAGGTGGTTGTCAAAGACTGGGAGTAGGGAGGAGGGAGAATTACTGATTAATTAATCAGTTTCACTTTCAGTTTTGCAAGTTGAGAAGGTTTTAGAGGTTCTAGATCTGTTGAACAATAACATGAATATACTTAGCATTAAGGAACTGTACATGTTAAAAACAATTAATGCAGTAAGTTTAACATTATGTGTTTTTTAACCACTTTATTTTTTATTTTTATTTTTATTTTTTTTAGGGAAGAAGAAAATTATAGGGAGTGACCACTTCCTTAACCATGGCAAGGCTTTTTTTCTCATGGCATGTCTCAGATTTTCTTGTTGATTTGATTTTCTTCCCTACCTCATTCTTTCTTCTACTTTTATTATCATGTATCTACTCCCTAGTGTCTGTGTCCTCATTCTTTTGGCTTATTAGGAACATTCATAGAACCAATTCAATCTACCATGTTTTTGTCTGTAATTTTTAATTTCTATTGCTAATTTTTTTTCTGTTTTGCCCAATATAATTCCAGAGACACAATATAGTTGCCGTAGCCCATTGTCTTCTCTTGCACATCATATTTAGTTGGCTATTTTATGGAGTAACTACTCTTGGCTTAGAAATCAAATGCTGATTCATTAAAAATATTCAGGTGAAATGATTTGAATAATCATTGCAGGGCTTTCCCTTAAGCATTGGGTGGCAACATTTCTCTTAGAATATATTGTAGTTGCAGTGGGCTCTGTAGTTGACAGATCAAGGTTCACCTGTTTTTGTTTTGTTTTGTTTTGTTTTGTTTCTTTCTTCTCCTTATTCCTTGGCTTTCCCTTCTTAGTCAACTTCATTTGTTTTCATCCTGTCCTCACAATTCTTTTATGACTCCCTGCTTCTCACAAGTAAATGTTTCTTTTCTCAACCATTCATTATAATTCTCAAGTAGGAGGATCATGTTTTCTCTTTAGCTTCTAAAAATGGTAAAGATGATTCCTGGAATTTTTCCAGTCGTGTTGCCTCACAATAATTCATAAGGCAATGTCTCTAGAAAGTGGTCTGAAGTAACTCCTCTGCTTATTTTATTTTTATTTTTTAATTTTTATTTTTTGAGATGGAGTCTCTCTCTGTCTCCCAGGCTGGAGTGCAGTGGCAACATCTCGGCTCACTCAACCTCCGCCTCCCGGGTTCAAGCGATTCTCCTGCCTCAGCCTCCTGAGTAGCTGGGAGTACAGGTGTGTGCCACCACACCCAGCTAATTTCTTGTGTTTTTAGTAGAGACGGGGTTTCACCATGTTGGCCAGGATGGTCTCAATCTCTTGACCTTGTGATCCACCTGCCTCTCCCTCCCAAAGTGCTGGGATTACAGGCATGAACCACCACGCCCAGCCTCCTCTGTTTATTTTTAATGTCATAACAGACAACCCTGAGTAGGTCATCTTAAATATATAATTTATTTTCCCCTTTAACAGCTATTTCCCTATTCAATATTAAATAATTTATCTAACCTTTTTATTTCTTCATGGAGACTTATGAAATCCTTCTCACCTTTATCACATTGGATTTTATTTTATTCTCCGTGGGATCTAAGAGCCAGCTGTAGGTATAGTGAGTTTACTCTTTCTTGCACTCAGGTATCATATGCAAATATGTTTGTTTGTAGTTTTAAGGTCTAGTGTTGTCAATCTAAAGAAATGAAAAGATTTTTTTCTCTTTAAATTTTTAAGTCAATTATTGGTCGAAAGCAATCCCTTCTTGCCCTCACTGAACCCATAAAGCAAAATGTAGACATTTGTAGTGAATCTATATGTCCCAAATAACTATACTCACTTAAAATTTATATACATATTTTCAACATGTAGTTAATTGTGAGGAAAAAACTATAAAGTTCTAATCTTTCTATCATAATTAAATATGTTAACTTGAACAAGCCAGTTAACCTCTGTGTTTCCATGTACATTTGTAAAATTAGCCTCTGAAAGACTTTCACTGTTGACCCGTCCAAAAGGTGGAAAGACAAAATCCTCTGGCATTGACTGCCCAATTTTACTTTTGAGTGCAAATTATGAAATTTTCTTCCAGTTCATAGAGTCATCTATTTTCACTTTGGACCAAAAGACCGAATATATGCGAGATGCAATTGAAGTAGTAGCTAATAGAAAATTAAATCTTTTCTCCTCTTGTATTAGTGCATTTTAATTGTTGTTGTATAAACTTGTTCAACAGCAATGAGTCTACTTTAAAATTCAATCTAAAAACACCTCCACCCAGAGGTGGGTCATTGGGGTCTCATTCTGCTTTAACACAATATGATCTGGCAGCAAGAAAATTTGTTTTGCTATCCATTCAATGAAGGATATAACTCTTTCTGAGCTTTATCTTCTGTTAGATATGATACTGATCTTTGCCTGGCAGATATAAGATTTAACTTGGTTTATTTTTATAAATGTTTAACACACTTTCTCTTTCAAGAGAATATTTATACTTACTCTGTTAGACAACTAATGAAAACACCAAGAAGCGTAATATAATATGTGCTTTGCTTACTAACAGACCCTCAAAATTGAGTAAATGCAGCACACCTGGATGAGCTAAATACATTTTTTAGCTTCTATGATGACCTGTCATTCTAAATACTGTATTTCAGTTGCTTTTATCGGTAGTATTCCCTTCCCCTTGGTCTCTCTAAATGAGGTTCTCATTTCAGTGTGGTCACAAAAGCAATTTCCCATGGTTTCCTGCAGACTCTCAAGCTGCAAACATTATTAGGATTTTTCCATATACATTATAAACCTTTCTGCAGCATAACAGTGAATCATCATAACTTCGTTATGCCAAATCCGCAGGTGATGGAAACAATAAAAGAGAGACCAAGAAAAGACTCAGTACATTTTACCCTAATGATTTCTGACCAGTTTGACAGCTCTGTAAAATTTTAAGAAATATGCTTATTCTGTCCTTCTCACAGCCTTCCACCATTGCCTTTCATCTCAGTGCATGAATATAGTGAGTATGTCACCTAGCCCCTTTACTCACTTTCTTCCTTTTATTTGAGACAAGGTCTTGCTCTGTTGTCCAGACTGGAGCTGGAGTGCAGTGGTACAATCATAGCTCACTGCAGTCTTGAACCCCTCGACTCAAGCAATCCTCCCAGTGAGCTTCTTGAGTAGCTAGAATTGCAGTTGGGCACCATCACACCCAGCTAATTAAAAAAAAATTCTGTAGAGACAGAGTTTCACTATGTTGCACAAGCTGGTATTAATCTTCTGGCCTCCAGCAGTCACCCTACCTTGGCCTCCTAAAGTGCTGGGATGACAGGCATGAGCCACAGTGCCCAGCCCCCTCTACTTACTTTCTACACTGCTCTATGTCAATTTCATCAAACGTATAACAAAATTAAAGAGAACTTGGAAAATAGGGGCAGAGTATGACACTACAACCTTAACATGTCCATTGTTTGTATTTTTGCATCAGTTCTGTTCTAGACCTTATCTATATAAATAACTGTTTTGACATGGTCACAAGTAGAATGTTCATATTGTTTCCTTTTAATATCTTTACTCAACATTACATAGTATGCATATTTTAGGTTGTTGTGTAATAATCATAACTATATTTTATTATAACTTTTCATTTCCTTGATTATTTCTTTGGCACAACCCCAATGAACTGCTAACTAATCATATGATCTGTTTCAAGGCTTTTGAAATGCATAGCAAATTTCCTTTCCAAAAATGTCAGAATTTTTATTGTTGCTTGCCAAACTCTGCATGACAATACCTAGTTCATGTATTCTCTATAGTACTAAGAATTAGGTTTCACATATTTAATAAGAATAAATTATATCTGTTTTAAATGCATATTTTTAATTAAAGCAAGGTTACTAGTTCACAGACATCTTTTTGGTTTTTTTTTTTTTTTTTTTTTTTTTTTGAGATGGGGATGCAAGTCTCACTTTGTCATCCAGGCTGGAGTGCAGTGGTACAGTCTTAGCTCACTGCAACCTCTGCCGCCCCGGTTTAAGCAATTCTCCTGCCTCAGCCTCCCGAGTAGCTGGGATTACAGAAGCCTGCCACTGCATCCAGATAATTTTTGTATTTTTAGTAGAGACGGGGTTTCACCATGTTGACTATGCTGGTTTTGAACTCCTGACCTCATGATCCATCCACCTCGGCCTCCTAAAGTACTGGGGGTTACAGGCATGAGCCACCACGCCCAATCACAGACATCTTTTTAGTATTTGTTATATATTATTACTGAATAGTCTGTTCTATTTTCTTGCTTATTTAAGCACTGATTTCTCAATATCATTCTATGAAATTTTGTATGTATTTTTATATGATAATTCTGTTAAACTTACTTCTGCCACAATTCCTGAAATGCCATGTATAAATTGTTTAGTTTATTAGTTTTATGTTATTTTGGAAATATTTTATATTTAAGTGGTTAATCAGGACCTTCTTTTTTAATTTTACAATAACTCTTAGAAACACAGATTCATTTTATTCTACCTACAAGTTTTGTTAAATCTGAGATGCTGCAGGAAAAATATCAGTATAGAGGAGGATTTGGAGTTTCTGCACAAAGTATTTTAATATCTAAGGAATATGTAGAAGCCAATGACACAGTTCATTATTTTATATTTTATTTTGAATTATTATTTAATAACATCACTTCAGATATGACTAACTGAGAATATTATTATTTCCTTATTGCAGTTCAAGAGGTCATTTATACACAACAATATTTGGATGAGCTAGTTACAATTACTGGTTTAAACAAAAGGATTTCTCTCTCATGAGTATCGTATGGAACAGTAACATTCCTCTCCTTGCAGTAGTCCATACAGAATAACTCCATCACTACAAAAGGCTAAAGAACTCTATAATGTGAAATACCACCCTGCCCCTCAAAACCAGGCTACATATCTTAGACATCACTTTGGGTAACTAACATTCATTTCAAAAGCAAAACAACAACTTTAACCTGAATTCCTTTGGAAAACTTTTTATTTATTTGATATATAATATTTTACATATGTATTGGATACAGGTGATATTTTGTTACATCATAGACTGTCTAATGATTAAGTCAGGGTATTTGAGGTATCCCTCACCTTGAGTATTTATCATTTCTATGTGTTGAGGACAATTCAAGTCCTCTCTTCTAGCTACTTTGAAATATACACTACATTGTTGTTAACTATAGTCACCCTACTCTGTGCCAAACATTAGAACTTACACCTTCTATCTAACTGTATATTTGTACTTATTAACCAACCTGTCTTCATCCCCTTCTTACCTCCTCTATACTTCGTAGCCTGTGGCGACTCTCATCCTACTCCCATTACGTGCATTAGATCAACATTTTTAGCTCCAACATGTAAGTGAAAATACTCAATAATTTATTTTTTGGTGTCTAGCTTATTTCACTTAACATAATGACCCCAGTTTTATCCATGTTGCTATAAATGACATGATTTCATTTCTTTTAATGGCTTAATAGTGTTCTATTGTGTGTGTGTGTGTGTGTGTGTGCATATCACATTTTCTTTATCCATTTATCTTTTGATGGACATTTAAATTGATTCCGTATTTCTCTATTGTGAACAGTGACATAACAAACATGGGGGTACAGGTATACTTTTCATATATGATTTCCTCTTCTTTGAATAAATACTCTGTAGTGGAGTTTCAAAATTACATGGTAGTTCTATTTTTAATTTTTGAGAAATCTTCATTTTTTTCATCCTGACTCTATTATTTTGTGTAGATACCCAATAGCAGCATATAAGAGTTTTCATAGTGGCTGTATTATTTATTCTTATACCCAATAACGGTGTATAAGAATTCCCCTGGCCGGGCGCGGTGGCTCAAGCCTGTAATCCCAGCACTTTGGGAGGCCGAGACGGGCGGATCACGAGGTCAGGAGATCGAGACCATCCTGGCTAACACGGTGAAACCCCGTCTCTACTAAAAATTACAAAAAACTAGCCGGGCGAGGTGGCGGGCGCCTGTAGTCCCAGCTACTCGGGAGGCTGAGGCCGGAGAATGGCGTGAACCCGGGAGGCGGAGCTTGCAGTGAGCTGAGATCCGGCCACTGCACTCCAGCCTGGGCGACAGAGCGAGACTCCGTCTCAAAAAAAAAAAAAAAAAATTCCCTTTTCTCTGTATCCTTGTCAGCATCTGTTATTAATGGTGCATGTCAGAATTTTTATTTCAGTTTAAGAATAAATAATATGGAAATAAAATATACTAATAATTTATACTCTTCAGAGGTGGGGTCATGGTCTTTAATTTACACAACGGGCTCTCTAAGTGATGCTGTTGGCAAATTCTAGTAAAGAATGATTACTACAAAATATAGTGAAATAGATCATGTGTACAAAAAACTTTAATCTCTAAATTAAATATAAACGCCTCTCATAATTAAGTGCCTCACATAATCCAAACTTCTACTCCTCTTGACTGAGGCTTCCACTTTCCACTAGACTGCATTTATATCCCCATCTTCATGAGTTGAGGGGCCATTTGCTTTTCTTCATTTCAGTGAATGTGAATTGTGAGTAGGTTAAATGAAAGTAGGCTGATATTCTGGAAGAAACCTTTAGAATATATTTAAACTTAAAAGTTAATTTTACTTAAGAATAAACTATAGCCCAGAAATGAAAATTTATGTTTCCAAAAGTACCGTTGATGACCACTTAACATTGACTATATACTCATAAATATACATATCACAACAACAAAACATCTCTCCTTACCATTAAAATATACCCTTAAGGGTAAATATTCAGCGCAGGTTTACCAGGCACTATTTATTGGGTAACTCATAATTTGAGTAAGAGTTTATATGGAAAGTATCAGGGACAGACATGACAACATTTAAGAAAATCTGTTTATCATATATTTCCTGGACCATTGTGAAAATTTCTTTCATTTGATTCTCTTGATAACAATTTTTCAAGCAAGTGTTTTTCCTAGTTATCTTTAGTATGGGAATATTTAATAGATGGTGGTAAATTAGAAATTTCTACATTAACCAAAAAAACCCTTCCCCCACCAACACACAGACACATTCTCCAGTGATTTTTTAACTCTCTATTCCTTTCCCTTTCTGTCTCCTCACACTTCAGAACATTCCCAGCTTCCGCAGCAACCCTGGCTTTTATCTTACTTTTTCTCTTAAGAAAGGCTAGATTAGGGAGTCCATTAATTTGTGACCATCACAAACTCACTGACCAGGTTTGTTGACTCAATCCAAATAAGGTAGGTCTGATTGGTAAATAAGCAAGCAACTGGGGAGTTGTACTAACTTCATACTCAAAAGGTATATATGACTTTATTTTTGCTATTTCTTCTACTGATAAGTGGGTTTGAATTTTATTTATTTATTTATTTATTTATTTATTTATTTATTTATTTATTTTTGTGAGACAGAGTCTCGCTCTGTTGCCCAGGCTGGAGTGCAGTGGCACGATCTCGGCTCACTGCAAGCTCCGCCTCCCGGGTTCACACCATTCTCCTGCCTCAGCCTCCCAAGTAGCTGGGGACTACAGGCACACGTCACCAGGGTGGGTTAATTTTTTGTATTTTTAGTAGAGACGGGGTTTCACAGTGTTAGCCAGGATGGTCTCCATCTCCTGACCTCATGATCCGCCCACCTCGTCCTCCCAAAGTGCTGGGATTACAGGAGTGAGCCACCGCGCCTGGCTGGGTTTGAATTATTTTTATTACTAAATATCATAGGATAAAATCAAAATCAAAAGCCTGTTACATGAGACAGACAGAAATTGAATTCCAACCCTGGCATTTAGTAGCTTTATGACCTTGGGTAAGTTATTCATTTTTAGCTTCTGCTTGCTTATCTTAAATAAAGGACAATATGATTGCCTTTATAAAGTTATAAAGTTGAAAAAAAAGTACATTCATAACTTCTTAGCACAATGCCTGGCGTATGGAAGGTACTCATTAGTTAAGGGTTTTCCCTTTGTGGAAACAAGGGTTGGTGACAGATTTATGTTAATAAATGTAGCCTGGACAAAATATATAGGACGGCGTCAACACCCATGTTGCAGCAGTAATTTGTTTCTTTTTATATTGTTAAATAACATTCCGTTTTATTAATAAACCACATTTTAAAATTCATTCATCAATTGTTAAACATTTAAGTTCGTTCAATTTTTTGCTATTGTAAATTATGCTTCTGTAGAACATCTGTATACGATTTTGGCTATATACCTGGGAGTGGAATTACTGGGTCAAATGGCAACTCTAAATTTAACCTTTGAATTACTGTCAGATTGTTTTGTAAATAAGCTAGCGTATATTCCATTTTAGATTTCCATCAGCAGTGTATGAGGGTTCCAATTATCCACATTCTCACTCAAACTGGTAATTTTCTACTTTTTAAAATTATAGCCAGCCTAGCAGATGTGAAATGGTATCTCACTGTGGTTTTGATTAGCATTTCCTTGATGGCTACTCTTGTTGAGGCTCAGTTTATGTGCTTATTGGCCATTTATATATCGTCTCTGGAAAAATGTTTATTCATATATTTTCCCATTTTAGAATTTTCTTATTTTTTTAAATATATGTTGTAAGAATTATGTACACTTCTATAAACGAATTTTTTATCAGGTGTACGATTTGAAGATATTGACTTTAATTCTGTGGGTTGTCATGTCACTTCCGTGATGTCTTCTGAAGCATAAATTTTTAAAAAATTTTTCTTATGCCTTTACTACTTCTACTTGTTTTGGATTCAGTTTATTGTGTTTTTCAGTGTCTAAAAGTGGGAGATAGCATCACAAATAGCTACATTAACCTTCTAATTTACCACTTATTTTCTGATCATGTTAGTCCATTTTCTGTTGCTATGAAGAGATACCTGAGACTAAGTAATTAATAAAGAAAAAAGTGTTATTTATTTGTTATTTATATTTTTTAATGACGGAGTCTCATTCTATCACCCAGGCTGGAGTGCAGTGGTATGACCTCTGCTCACTGCAACCTCTGCCTCCTGAGTTCAAGTGATTCTTGTGCCTCAGCTTCCTGAATAGCTGGGATTACAGGCATGTGCCACCATGCCCAGCTAATTTTAATAGAGACGGGGTTTTGCCATATTGGCCAGGCTGGTCTCAAACTCCTGGTCTCAAACGGTCCTCCCACCTCGGCATTCCAAAGTGCTGGGTTTACAGGTGTGAGCCACCACCCTTGGCCATAAGAGGCTTATTTGGTCCACATTTTATTTTTTTATTTTTTATTTATTTATTTATTTATTTATTTATTTATTTATTTATTTTTTTGAGACACAGTCTTGCTCTGTTGCTCAGGCTGGAGTGCAGTGGTGCAGTCTCGGCTCACTGCAGCCTCTGTCTCTCGAGTTCCAGCAATTCTCATGCCTCAGCCCCCTGGGTAGCTGGGATTAAAGGTGCACACCACCATGCCTGGTTAATTTTTGTATTTTGTATTTTTAGTAGAGATGGGGTTTCACCATGTTGGCTAGGCTGGTCTCGAACTCCTGACCTCAGGTGATCTGCCCACCTTGGCCTCCCAAAGTGCTGGCATTACAGGAATGAGCCACCACGCCTGGCCAGTTCACATTTTAAACAGGCTATACAAGCATGGCACCAGCATCTGCTTTTCTTCTGATGAGTCCTTGGGAAGCTTTGAGTTACAGCGGAAAAAAAGGGGAATCAGTGTGTCACATGGGGAGAGGGAGAGGGACAAAGAGGTGCCAGGATCCTTTAAAAAACCAGCTTTCCAGTAAACTAACAGAGAGGGAGGGGGGAGGGGGAGGAGGAGGAAGAGGGAGAGGGGGAGGGGGAGGAAGAGGGAGAGGGGGAGGGAGAGGTGCCAGGACCCTTTAAACAACCAACTCTCCAGTAAATGAACAGAATGAGAACTCACCCATTACCATGAGGACATTAAGCCATTCATGAGGGAATCCACCCCTATGACCCAAGCATTCCCCACTAGACCCACCTATAACTTTGGAGGTCACATTTCAAAATGACATTTGGAGGGAACAAAATATCTAAAACAGGTCACTGGTTCTACTAATTTATTCACTTGGATTCAAATTACCATCTGGTATCATTTCTGTACTCCAAAAGAAGTTTCATCACATCTACCTCTGTGCTATTACTGAGAAATATATTACATTTCTGTATGGTTTAGGTCCAGCAATGCAATTATATACATGTTGCTTTATACAGTTTTTAAAACTCAGTTAAGAAAAGAGATGAAATATTCATTTATATTGTCTTTGATAATTATTTAATTGCTTTAATTGATATTTTTTAAGGATTTAAATTATGATCTGGTGTTACTTGCTCCTAGTTTGAAGTATTCCTTAGTATTTTCTGTAAGGCAAAGCCTGTTTGCAAAACATTGTCTTAGTATTTATTTATTTATTTTTTTAATCTGCTAATATCTTTCATCTCCATTTTATAAAGATAGCATTCTGGATATAATAGTCGGTTGATAGCTGTGTGTGTGTATATGTTTTTGTTTGTTTGTTTTTCTCTTTGAGCATTTACTGTATCCTCTTAATGCCTTCTGGGCATACATTATTTCTGATGAGATGACAGATGTTAATCTTATTGAAATTCTCTTGTATGTGATGAGTCATTTTTCTCTTGCTGCTTTCTTTTTTTATTATTATTATTATACTTTAAGTTCTAGGGTACATGTGCATAATGTGCAGGTTTGTTACATATGTATACTTGTGTCATGTTGGCGTGCTGCACCCATCAACTCGTCAGCACCCATCAACTCATCATTTACATCAGGTATAACTCCCAATGCAATCCCTCCCCCCTCTTGCTGCTTTCAAAATGTTCTCCTTGACTTTGGCTTTCTCTGTTGTTTCTATGATGTGTCTAGTGTGAATCTCTTTGCATTTATCCCACTTGGTTTCCGTAAACTTGTTTGATGGGTAGATTGATTTTTTTTCATAATTTAAAAAATTTTCAGTCATTAATGGCTTTCACTGATTTGGGAGTTTTTCTTCCATTATTTTTATCCTTTTCTTTCCTGCTTCTTCTTTTCTCTACTCCTCTCCTGGAACCTGTACCCATTAAATGTATGCTGATGCGCTGGTCATCCTTTTTCATTTTATTTTCTCTGTATTCTTCAGATTGAAAAATCTGTATTAAAGGGTCATTAATTTTGCTCATTGTTTTTTCTGCCAATTCAAATATATTAGGTTGGTGCAAAAGTAATCACAATTTTTACATCAAAAGGAATGACAAAACCGCAATTACTTTTGCACCAACTTAAAATGATGAACCCCTGTGGTGAATTTATTTCTGCTATTGATTTTTAATTGCAGTATTTCTACTTGAATCCTTTTTTTCCTAATTTCTAACTGTTTTACTGAAATTCTCCACTTTATAAGATGTTGTAATTATGACTTCCTTTACTTCTTTAAACATGCTTTTTTTTTTTTTTAAGTTATTCAGATATATTTACAATGGTTGCTTGAAGTCTTTGTTTCATAATTTCTGGATCATGTCACAAACAGTATCTGTTGCTTGTTTTTAAATTTCCCTTCACAAGGGTAACACCATTTATTTGCACTTCTCATATTTGTCATTGCTGTTGTTTACATTTCGTCACTTAAGAGAATCTTTCATAGCAACTCTAGATACTGATTCTTCCATTCCCTGGGCCTTGTTTTCCTTGGAGTTTTCTTTTTTCTTGTTTAGTGATGTAGTTGGACTGTTTTAGTGAAATCTATTATCTCTTCAGTGTAAAGCATCTGATGTTGATTCACAGAAAATGCACTGTGGACATACACACAGTCATGCCAGGTCGGCAGTGGTTTTAGCAGGACTTTCTTTGGCTGTCTCTTTCCCTGATAGTCCTGTAAAGTGTCTGCCTTTGTTATGTCACATCCAGCTTTCAGAGTCCACTAATTGCTTGGTGATTTCTCTCTATTTTTTATTTTTTTCTATGTGATGAAGCACTGGGACATATATTGCTCCACAGACTGATCCAAATAAGCTGGGGTCCATTTTCATAGGTAGATTTTAAGGCAAGTCCTTGTTTTTTCTGGCAAATTGCTGGCCTTTGGTCTAGGTTGTTGCACTTAATTACTTACCACCAAAACGTCCATTGTTTTTGAGAATACTCTTGGGCTTTTTGATGTCCCATAGTCAGTTTCAAATAATGTCATGTCTGTTGGGGAGAGATTCAGATCTCTGTTTTTGTTGTTGTTGTTGTTTGTTTGTTTTGTTTTGTTTTTGTACCGCCTCTTTTCTATCAAAACCTTTGAGGTTCTGCTCTGGAGCTGGACACGTGGACAGCAGCCTGCTTCTATTGGTGTGACACCTCTGCTTTATGAGAAAAACCTGGGGATGGGACTCAATTTTCTGCTTCTCTGGATTTGTCTCTACCAGTATGGAACCTCTTCTCTACAAGTGTAGTGAGGGAAAGGCAATCAACATCCCAATATTCTTGGCCTGCTTTTCTTGGGCTCAAGCCTCTGTCTTATGGAGGGGGGATGGATGAAGGAAAGGCATCCTCAATCTCTCTACCACCCTTGATGGGATTTACCCTCTGAACATGAAGTTTGCAGCGGTAGTAAGAAATACTGTCAACCTGCCCTTTCCAATGAGATACCCTGTCCCTTGTCTGGTGGACCCTCTTTCTTTGTCATATCTGCTTGTGTTAGAGCTTCTGTCATCATGGTATGTTAGAGAAGGAGTAGGTAGGGAATAGGTCATGGCTTAAGTGCCACACAATCTACATTCTCCTTACAGGGCTTTAGTAGATTTTCTTGAATGAATGTTTCTTTATTTAATGTATGTTTTTAGGACAATCTCCAGAGATTTTATTTATAAAAAATAATAGTTTGCACCAGTAATGGCTGTTTCATGACCTGTGTGTTGATGCTGCTATTCTAGAAGTTACCCCTGTTATCTTCCCTAAAACTCACCAATATCTTGAGGTCTATTTAGACTATATATCATAATTTATCACATAGGTAGATATCCACAGATACTTCTTTTATAAAAATTTGGAAGAAACTTATATATGTAAGTTATACTTTCCCAACATTACTTTTTGGCCTACATTGTAGTTTTGAGTTTTATGTATAGCTTTAATTAGTTTCAAATTAATTAACTGAAATATAGTTTGTTTACTGTTTTATACTGTATAATTTTACTACAATGTATTCATTTTGTGTGAACCACAAATCTTTAACTCAGAGTTCTAGGGCATACATCTAGGTAGATTACCAATGATTTGCACTTTATTTGCATTTCTGTGGTTATTAGTGATATGAAGCATTTTTTTAAATGTGTTTGTTGGTCACTTGTATGTCTTCTTTTAAGAAGTCTCTGTTTATGTCTTTTGACTATTTTTAATGGGGTCATTTGTTTTTTGCTTGTTCAATTGTTTAAGTTTCTTATAGATTCTGAATATCAGACCTTTGCCAGATACATAGTTTGCAAATATTTTCTTCCATTTTGTAGGTTATCTGTTTATACTGTTAATAGTTTCTTTTACTGTGCAGAAGCTCTTTAGTTTAATTAGGACCAATTTGTCAATTTTTGTTTTTGTTCCAATTGCTTTTGAGGTCTTAGTCATCAATTCTTTCCAAAGTCCAGAATGATGTTTTCTATTTTTCTTCTAGGATTCTTATAGTTTGTTGTCATATATTGAAATCTTCAATTTATCTTGAGTTAGTTTTCCATATGGTGAAAGATATGGGTCCAATTTTATTCTTCTGCATGTCTTGCCCACTATCCCATCATCATTTATTGAATAAGGAATCCTTTTCCTATTGCCTATTTTTGTCAACTTCATTGAGGATCATAAGGCTGTAGGTGTGTGGTTTTCTATGTGCATGTTCTGTTCCGTTCCATTGGTCTATGTTTGTTTTTGTTCCAGTATCATACTGTTTTGGTTAATTGTAGCCTGATAGTATAGTTTGAAGTTGATTAATTGATGCCTCTGACTTTGTTCTTTAAGCTTATGATAGCTTTGACTATTTGAGCTTATTTTTGGTTCTATATGAATTTTAGCACAGATTTTTTTCCAATTCTTTGAAGAATGTTGCTGATAGTCTAATGAAAGCAGCATGGAATCTACAGATTGCTTTGGGCAGTGTGACCATTTTAGTGATACTGATTCATTCAATCCATGAGCATGGAATATTTTTCCCTTTGTGTCATGTATGATTTTTTAAGCAGTATTTTGTATTTCTCCTTGCAGAAATCTTTCACTTCATTGGTTCGATGTATACCTAGATATTTTATATTTATTGTGTGTAGACTTTGTTTTCAAAGGTGTTTTTCTTTTTTTCCCCTTCTATGCACCCAGTCTTCTAATCAAGGAGAAAGAGAAAAGAACTTAAAGTGAAAAAATTATGTCAGCTGAGCCTGTTACCTTTAAAAGTTTTTTTTCCTGAAATACCAGTAATCAATTCAAAACAATTTTGATTTTATAGGATAAAATGGAAAAGATAGAATTTAATGATTATATTATCTAATATAAAGCAGATATAATAGTATACATTTTTATTTGTCTCAAATACACTAAAGTTATTAATAGATCTGTTTATGCCAATGTACTTATGTAAAAAATATACAGAGAATGTAAAGAGAATTAAGCCATTATTTTTAATCAACAAGATTAAGTTGTAATAATTTTCTAACCAAATTTTAAGAACCTATTTCTATAATGGGGAGATTTAAAAAAAAGACTCAGTAAATATGTCTGAGGCTTCCTAAGAACAGTTTCTGTCACGCCCTAAATGTATATAATGCGTAAATCTAATTTTTGCTTCCCATGAGGAATAAGTAATATCAAGTTGATATTTAGCTGCTATAAAGTCAAAGGACAAATATTTCCAGTTATTATAGAGGTAATTATATATATTCAAAAATAATTGAGAAAGAAATGCTATATAATCTTTTATGTCTCAGTGTCATACAGGACTGTTCGTGGGTTTTTTTTTTTTTTTTTTTTTTTCCTGGAAGAAGGTAGGATAAATGCCACTCTAAGAGGACTAACTAAAGGTAATTAATTCTGATTTATCTGAAAAAACTAAATATTCGTTATTTTCACCATGTATATATGTGGAAGATAGCTGCAAGCAGATTGCTTTGAAGTAAAAAATGTTATCATTTAAAAATTTAAATCCATTCATATTTCTACTCAAATCTGTAAGAGAATATAATTAAGTATCCACTCCCCACCTTCAATTTATGAAGCCTGAAAAAAATGTTAATAATATACTGCAGATATCAGACATCTGGACTGAAATTATTCTTGTGTGGTAGAATAATGCTCCCAGGTATTAAATATTTGCCTAACAGCAATTTCTGGTTTTGCTATTTAGGGACAAAAATATTGGCTTAAAATGATTATTATTAAAAGTGAACTCATCGAGTAATGTCATTCCTCTTCTCATTACATTTAAAATAAAGGCAAAGTCCTTTTCCATCATTTCAAAACTCTATGTGATCTGACTTCTGCTTACTTTGACTTTTTCTAGGACTATCTTTCTCTCACTGATGATGCTCCAGCTTCCACAACATTCTTTTTACTACTTTAACAGGTCCTTGGAATCTTTGCACTGCCTGGAATGTTCTTTTTATATCTTTGCGTGGCTAACATTTTATCCTTCAGAACTTGGCTAAAATACCATTTTTGTCTGAGATACCTTCCTGCCACTCAATCTAAAATAGACACCCAAGAGTTGATCTTTATATCGTCTTTAACCCCTTGGTGATTTTTATGATTCTTTATTTTATTGTCTGCTTGTGTCCCACTGACCTCCCCTCCAGAATTTAAGCTTTCTGAGAATAGAGGCTTTCTTGTCTCAATCATGTTCTTTCTCTAATACTAAAAAAAAAAAAAAAGAAAAAAAGATGTCTGCCATATAATGCAGACTTCAAAAATGCTTATTGAAACAATATATCAATAAAACTTGACAGTAGAAAACAAACAGATGAACTTCAGCAGGAAATCTCAGATTATCAGCTTTAAAACCTTAGAGCTGAAAGTCCCTTAGAGATCAGAGTCTTGATTCGGCGCATGGGGATATAATAAGCCTGAAAGTGTATGCTTCTACCCAAGGTCACACACCAAAAAGGGCGGAAAACACATGTCTCTGTCATACAAATACTCTTCACTGTTCATTCTCTTAATATTAGCTGTGCCTGAATTCCTGCTCTAAAGAAATAATGTACCTAGTTTCATTGACCAGAAGACTAGACAAGTATTTAGAAATTTATTGAACTAATGATTTCCTTTTGCAAATAATTTTATTGTGAGAAAAGAATAAAGTTTTAGAAATTAATAGATGGGAAAAGACTAATATTTGTCTTGGTGACTATATTGGAAAAAAAAGGGACAAGATATAATTTAGTCCTTGAAAATGAGGTAGAATACATTACTTGGAACTAATAGAATACAGAACGCAAGGTATAAGGAACAGGGTTAACCAAAACTGTTTAAGTCAAAACATTTTAGGTAGGTGGTGAATTTCAAATGGTTGTTTTTAATCAGATAACAGGAGCGTTCCAGGCGGCTAAAATTTATTTAGATGAAAACATAATAGAAGCAAAATAATTAATTTATAAAGGAAAAAGTTGAGACCTTTTTTTTTTTTTCTCTCCCTATATAACAGTGCTTCTAAAAGTTGTGGGCTGTGCAGCATAGCTATGGATATTTTTCTAATAAATGTCTACTTCTGCCTCTAATGAATGTGAAAGTAATTTAGAAAAAGTTCCCCAGGTAGACTTTGATAACCCCTTGAGTTTTCCCTCCATAATGAAAAAGTTTCTTCTGTTGAATGTGCTTTCCTTAAAGCAAATGAAGTAACATTTTATAAATTGGGTTTACATTTACAGAGAAAGACCTCCATGTTAAAGTTTTTTGATTACTAAAGAGGGTAGGATATTATAAATAAAATATTTAAACAAGTTAACCCAAAGAAATACATTAAATATTCTTGATTATAAATGAAGAATTTTAAATCTCAATGTTGAAAAAACTTCATATGTAATTTTAAATACACTAAAAAACATTTACCAGTTGCCAACCTATGGGAAAATGTCAACCTTACAATTGGTATATCTACAGTTGCAATAAAGAATAATTCAAGATGTCCAACTATGGAAAATGGCATACAAGACCAAAAAGTCTTTTTTTTTGGTGGGGGGGATCCTTAATTCTTTCCATTGTTCTTATAGTTTGTAGTTTTTTCCCCAGGGATAGAGATTAATAATTATCATGTATTTGAATATATAAAGATATTTATAGATGTTGTGATTTCCTAACATATCTCATGAAAATCTAGGTCACAGTGCCTTTCCTAGCTTTTAATTTTATATATGAATAATGTTTTCTGGTATCTTTGTGGTTTGCCTTAGAGATCATAGGAGGAGATTTATAATACAGAAATTTGCTGAAAGGATAGGAATAGCAACTATTCACCTCCTATGGAAGTCATGATCTAAATGACCCAGTTTATTGCAATATTTTTCTTGTTTTCCTACTTATAATGATGCCTCAGAAAGACAGACAGAGAGAGAAGACAGAGTAAAAGGGACTATCAGTTATCAATCACTGCATATAAAAAACTACTTCAAAAGTGAATAGTTTCATGTACAACAATTTATTCTTTTTTTTTTTTTTTTTTTGAGACAGATTCTCACTGTATTGCCTAGTCTGAAGTGCAGTGGCACAATCCCTGCTCACTGCAACCTCCACCTCCCAAGTTCAAACAATTCTCGTGCCTCAGCCTCTCAGGTAGCTGAGACCAGAGGCATGCACCACCATACCCGGCTAATTTTTTTTTTTTGTATATTTTGTAGAAACAGAGTTTCCCTATGTTGGCCAGGCTGGTCTTGAACTTCTGGCCTCAAGTGATCTGCCTGCATCAGCCTCTCAAAGTGGTAGGATAACAGGTGTGAGCCCCCGCACCCAGTGAACAACTTAATTTGTTCTTCCGTCTGCTGTATAGACAAGACTCATGGGGATGTCTTGCATATGCTACACATCATGTTGATTGGAGAGATTTGACTGGGATAGAGTTTTGCAAAATGACTTCATCTACCTGTTTATTGGTTCCTTTGGTGTGACTAAGTTGTCTAGGACCTGGCTGGTCAGTCTCCCTCCCTCTCTTTCTTTCTTTTTTTTTTTTTTTCTCTCTTTCTCTTTCTCTATAGGCCCAAACCATTAAAGTTCTCATTATATTCTCCCTTTCCAGCATAGTCATTGAACAATTTTACACGATAGCTCAGAACTTCAAAAAAGCAAAAGTGGAAGTTACTGGGCCTCATAAGCATATTTTCATTTATGTCCCATTCTGTAGCTCAAAGCAAGTCTTGAGGCTAACCCAGGTCAAGGGTAAAATAGACTCGATTTTTTGATAGAAATAATGGCATGTATGTTCAAGGATGCAAGGCGACATTAGTATCTATCTTTGCAAACCATCTACTATAGAAAGAAAGAAGAATGAAAATGAAGAGAAACGTAACAAAACGCAAACCTTGCAAAATGTTGCTTCTCCTTCAATGTTATTCTAGTTAATATCTCCTCTACTCATCAAGTTGTTCAGTTTGGGAGTCTTAATCTTTCTTATTTTATCAAACCTTAACTGTACCTCACTAACTGTGTGTGTCTCACTTCCTTCTTCCCTGTATCCAATTCAAGCATGCTCCAGCCATCATCATTCTTCTGAAACTAGTTGTATATCTGTTTCTCCTCCTCCCTTCACTATATCCTTCATACTAGTACACTTTTGCAAAAAGAGTCACCTTTTTAAAACACAAAACTTCGGCCAGGCGCGGTGGCTCATGCCTGTAATCCCAGCACTTTGGGAGGCCAAGGCGGATGGATCACGAGGTCAGCAGATCGAGATCATCCTCAATATATTTAGAACAAGATGTTATATACAATTTCAGAACAAAGAGAAACAATGGCTCCTGCTTTTCAGAAATTTTCAATATTGACAAGTTTATATGCAGGAGATTACAGAATTGAAAGATAACTTTTTAAAAGTTCATATGCTGGAATTTCCCCAAGACTTCTAGTACAGCTATTATTGAGGGGAATAAAAAGATTCAGCAGTAATACCAGATGAGCAGGTCTCCTGTTGCTTTTTTTGTTTAGTTTGTTTCTTTGTTTGAAAGAGAACTTTTTTGAAGGCCCTTGAAATACTTTGCAAATTGAATTTCAGAAAATATTTTATCAATTTATTTCCACGCAAGAAATGAGAAACCAACACTGATTTTTGTAATTTTTAATTCCTCTTGAGAAATTGAGTAAAAGTAGCATATTGTATTAGTTTGAACTCATTTACTTAATTTAAATGCTGCATTTTAAATTAATTTATTCAACAAATATTTACAGATTGCCTACTATGTTTCTATCACAGTGCAGGAACTCCAGATTTAATTGGAGAGGAGGTTACAAAACAGACATGGTTCTCGCTTTATAGAAATTTATATTCTAGATGGCAAAAACAATTAAACTTGGGACCAAAGGGTTTCATAATAACAAATAATAATAAGTGTTGCACAGCATATAGAATAGTGACTTAATCCAATCAGAGGCTGAATGCAATTTTCCCTGTAATTTTATTTATTCTTGTTAATTTGTTATTTAAATTTATTCTTTTGTGAACTAGCTTTTCATTTCCTTTGCCTATTTTTCAATTGGGGTATTTGTCTTTTTCTAATTAAACATATTAAAGAAAATTTAAAGGAGATATAAATCCAGTGTAATTTCCCAACCAAAAGCAAAGACTAAACTATTTATTGTGAATTGCCTTCAGTTCAAGGCAAATATGTGCATTGTATAAGTATTTAGTTAATGGGATGATGCAATTTGAACCCTATTCTTTATCTTTAATAACAATCTGTAATTACTTAATTTGTTTATTTCTCAGTTGTCTCTATTTTCTGCTTTAGTAACAAGAATATAAGTACATATAACATTTTGTTCTTCATGTTTTTTCTGAATGTTTCATAATATCTATATTTTTTCCATCCATGAAACATATTAAAACAGGCTTATTAATATTTTTATGATGTCATTTTAGCATTGTAATATATATTTAAAGTATATTATTAAAAAATCAGATATAGAATTAAATTAATGGCAGGTGGGAAGTATAAGCCCTCTTAGAGAAGTATGGGTATGTTATGTTGGTTGCTAAGTTAGAAGTATGGCAGCTCAGAAGATGGTAAGTCGGGGATATTGTATGAAGAATTTGGAATTCAAAGGGAATCCTGAAGACTTGGTAGAATAAGAACCTGCAACTATGTTGGAGCAGTACATAAGGTGGTAGTAGAAATTATTTTCTAAGCAGCAGGAGCCAATGAGTATGCATATTGTGAAGGAAAGGCATGGGGCACAGAGCAGAAGCTCTGAAATTCCAAATTGACTGAAACATAGGATGAGGGAAGAACACTGAGATAAACGTTGGAAAAGAAAATTTGAGGACCACAGTTTGGCCTTGACCCAAGGTGGACAAGACCAACAGAGAGAAATCATCTTCTCATGGAAAGAATTGATCTTTGGAAATATAATTTATTAGACAATTATAAGTTTGAAATGGGAAAAGAGACTAAGGTTTAAAGACCAGCTGTTAGCTAATAAAATACTTCAATATCAAAGCTAGTGAGAAATTAAAACAGTGTGGTGGCAGATTGATAGAGGAGCTGTTAGGAAATAGAGGAATGGTTCTAGGCCTATTACTGAATACATGCAGATAGAGAAAGTAGGAATCAGAGATGAAGTCAGAATATCCAAACTTGTTTTTTGGAAGATGATTCCAGTATCAGAGATGGTTTTATTATTGTTGCTTTTGCTATTGTTACAATGTTAGCAAGAAAACAAAGCTGTAAGTAACCATGATGTGTAATTTATGTAATTTGAGCAATATTGAGCTTAAGACTGTGCTAAGAGAGCAGACATATGAGTTGAAATCAAGAATAAATCATAGTCAAAGAATATACAAGCTCATAGCAAAAGCAATTTGTAGTATATTTAGATCTCTAAAATCAAGAAAGACAAAAGGATATCCTTGACCTTATTAATGTACCAGTGTGATTTAGGTGTAAATTTCCCAAATATTTCTGTCATCTGGGAAGATCATAAGCACAAAGCATAAAATATTTTCTTTAGGACGGGTGTGGGGGCTCACATCTGTAATCCCAGCACTTTGGGATAAAAGAAAAACAGGCAAAATTTAAATGTTAAGTTTACTTTTACTGACTTTTTTTTTCCCAAAGGAAAACAGCTTTGAGAAGTCTTGGACTCCTTCTATAAAGGATACAGCAAGTAGTTTTAAAATCCACAAGATAAAGTAATCTTTATCTTGGCACTACTATTTGGGTGAGCTTAAGAATAAGGATGTTGGTCTTGTATCCAATACTCATGGCAGGAATGCCTAGATGGGGAATTCTAGCTTGATCTATAAGCAGCTATATTCAATCAACTCCCTCACGTGACACCTTATCTGTAACAGTCATTACATATCCACAGATGATAATATATGTAAGCCAGACATAACGGTATGTTTATGGGAAGACAGGGTATTACCAGAAAGGGTTCCAAGACTTTTGTTATTTGGGAGGGGAATGTTTCTCTTTTTTGTTTCTTTTTTAAAAATAGACACATAGTCCAGCAGAATAGAGAGCCCAGAAATAAATCCACATATCTACAGCCAACTAACTTTTAATAAAGGGGCCAAGAACACACATTAAGATAAGGATTCCATTTTCATCAAATGGTGCTGGAAACATTGAATATACACATGCAGAAGAATGACCTAGATTCCTACCTCTTACTATATACAAACCCAACTCCAAGTGGATTGAAGACTTAAATGTAAGACCCTATACCACGAAACTACCAGAAGAAAACATAGTGTAAACACTTCATGACATTAATCTGGGCAATAATTTTTTGATAAGAGCTCAAAAGCACAGAGAGCAAAAGAAAAATTAGACAAATTAGACAAACAGATTACATCAAGTTAAGCTTCTACACTGTAAACAAAAATCAGCAGTTGAAAAGACAACTTACAGAAGAGAAAACGATATTTTCAAACTACGCATCTGATCAGGGATTAATATTCAGAATTTATAAGAAATGCCAGCAATTTAATAGCAAACAAATAATCTAATTTAAAAATGGGCAAAATACCTGCATAGACATGTCTTAAAAGAGTAAATACGAATGGTCAAGAGATGTACAAAAAAATGTTCAACATCACTAATCACAAGGGAAATATAAATCAAAGACACAATGAGATATCACCCACACATGTTAGAGGCACTATTATCAAAAATGTGAGGCTGGGCATGGTGGCTACGCCTGTAATCCCAGGGCTTTGGGAGATCGAAGCAGGTGGCTCACTTGAGGTCAGGAGCTCAAGACCAGCCCGGCCAACATGGTGAAACCCCATCTCTACTAAAAATACAAAAAAAATTAACCGGGTGTGGTGGAGCATGCCTGTCATCCCAGTTACTCCGGAGGCTGAGGAAAGAGAATCACTTGAACCCAGGAGACAGAGGTTTCAGTGAGCCGAGATCACAGCACTGCACTCCAGCCTAGGTGATGGAATGAGACTCCGTCGCAAAAAAAAAAAAAAAAAAAAAGAGAAAGTGATAAGTGGTGGCAAGGATGTGGAGAAAAGGAACCCCTGACACACTATTGGTGGAAACCTAAATTAGTGTAGCCATTATAGAAAACAGTATAGAGGTTCAGCAACATAAGCCAGACACAGAAAGACAAATATTGTATGATCTCACTCGTATGTGGAATCTAAAAATAAATTAACTCGTAAAAGTGGAGAATAGAAAAGTCATCACCAGAAGCTGGGGTGGGGGGAAATTGTGGGGTTAGGAAGAGGTTGGTCATTGGCTAAAAAGTTACAGTTAGGTAAGAGGAGTAAGTTCTAGTATTCTATTGCACGGTAGAGTAATCATAGATAACAATAATTTATTGCATATTTCAAAATAGATATGAGAGATGATTCTGAATGTTATCACCTCAAATAAATGATAAATATTGAAGTGATGGTTTACTAATTACTCTGACTTGATCATTACATAATGTATACATGTATCAAAACATCACCATGTACTCCATAAATATGTATAATTGTTACTGGTGAATTCTAAATAAAATAAAACTTTAAAAAGAGTGTAAATAAACAACAAATAATTAAAGACATGAAATACTCTCAAATGAACTAACAAACATACAATTGGGATTGCAGAAGGAGAGAAATGAAAGTGAATGAATAGAAACAATATTTGAAGAGATAATTAACAAAAGAGGTTAATCCAATAATCCAAGAAGCTCAGCAAACTCCCAGACAACAACACGTAAGCAAATAACCCTCACATTTTGATAACTAAAGACAAGTAACAAAAAAAGCCTTACACACAGCCAGAGAAAAGAAAAGATACCATATTTTCAAAGAGACAACGGTAAAAGTAATGACTACAGAACAAGAGGAAAAAAAGAAATTCTGAAGATAAAATAATGCCGTGTATAATAGATTGCTAAGGTTGCTATTACAAAACAGCACAGACTGGAGGGCTCCAACAACAGCAATTTATTTTCCCACAGTTCTGGAGGCTAGGACTCCACGATCCAGGTGTCAGCACGCTTGTTTTCTCTGAGGTTGCTTTCCTTAGCTTACAAATGGCCGCCTTCTGTTTGTACTCACATGGCCTTTCCTCTGTGTGGGTGCATCCCTTGCTGTCTCCTTTTCTTAAAAGAACACCAGTCCTACTGGATTAGGGTCCCACATTAATGACTTGGTTTAACTTTATTAGTAATTACCTCTTTAAAGACCCTATCTCCAAATATACTTACGTTGTAAGTGACTGAGGATTAGGATTTCAACACATAAATTTGAAGGAGACTCAGTTCAGCCCATAATACCCATCTTTAAAGTGGCAAAAGAAAATATACTTCAACATAGAATTCTATATCTAATAAAAAATATCCGGCAAAAACACATGTAGGAAAACACATGTTCAGACAAAAATAGGAGAAATTTTCTTCAGTAGATCTATAAGAATGGAAAATCTAAAGGGAATTCTTTAAGGAGTAGAAAAATGATTCCAAAAGAAAATGCAAAGGAAAGTGAAAAACATCAGAAAAAATAAATACGAAGTAAAAAGAAACAAACATTGATTTTATAAAACACAGTGTAATTTGAAGTATATACAGAACTGAAATTAAAGACAATCATAGGAAAAACAGCTAAGGAGTTTCAAAGTTTCTATAATTCTAGCTGCATTAAGAACATGTCAAAGACAAAATTTATGTTAGATTTTAAAAAGTAAAAGATGCATGTTGTAATCTCTGAGAATGGTAGGAGAATATATATTTAACCAGTCAATGAAAGGAAGATATGGAATAATACAAATATAAAATTAATTGAAAGAAGTAAATAAAGGAGAGAAAAGCAGCATAAAATTGATTAATAAACCCAATTTGGTAGTAACTATATTAAATATAAATAAGCTGGCTGTTTCAAATAAAGTATAGCTGCCAAAATGAATTGAGCAAAACATATTATAAGGGATACTCTTTATATGTATGTAATATATATTATGGATGATGTATAGTTTATATAATATATATCATCTATCTACCTTAAAAATGAAAAGTTAAAGAATAGAAAAAACATGTATACAAACACTACCTGATAAGAAGATGGTATAACAAAACAAATGTCAGACAAAGGAGACTTTATGGGAAGAAGCAGTACTAGAGGTAAAGAAGGATTCTCTATAATGTATCAATATAACATTAATATAATGCCATCAATATAACATTAATATATAGTAATCTTAAATGTATATACATACAGAAATATAGTTTGAAGGCATTTAAATTAACTGTTAACATAACAGAAAGGGAAAATATAAGAACTGACCAGCATAAAGGGAAATAAGACACTTTTCTCCATAACTGAGAAAATACAGACAAAATGGCAATGAAGATGTGAAATATCTGAGCAACACAATTGACAAACCCAACCTAACTCACTTACATACTACGTAGTTATAAAGTCTTGAAACATATGTAAATCTGAGGGAAGGAGAGGGTTTGAAGAAAGATCTTTCCATGCTGGTAATAAAATATTTCCAAATCTGGAGGCTGGTTATATGGATACTCTGAACTTTCTCTGTGTGTGTGTGTGTGTGTGTGTGTGTGTGTGTGTATTTGTGTGTGTGTATGTATACATATAAATGTATATTATTATTTATTGTATTTTAGTATTTATATGATTATATTTATATAATTTTATTTTATTTATATTATTATAAATGTACATTATATATAGTGTTTATGTACAAATTTATGTTTTATAATATAAAATATATAATACAATATATAATATATTGTATGATATTATATTATATATTATACATTATATAATATATAACATATATTAATATAATGCCATCACTATAACATTGATATATAATAGTCTTACATGTATATACATACAAAATATGGTTTGAAGACATTTAAATTAACTAAACAGAATATATATAACATATATATTTATTATATACAACATATATATGTATATAAATAGAGTCAATGTAAATACAACAATTCATAGAGACTTCCATGAAATCTACTTTAAAAACTATTCCTAACCACAGAACAAAATCTTTCTGGTCCATGTTTGGTGACTTTCCTTTATTTGAAAATGTATTGATTTAACTCTATGAAAGCACTTAAGGGTCACACAACTACTCCTAATTTATAAAAGTTATTTATTCCCGTGGTGGTAGAATTGCATTCTTCATACATTATGCTACCCTCTTATCAACAGTTCCTCTGTAACACCCCGTTCCCCATTCTAACGTGAAAGATAATGAATAGAAAACGCTGATGTTTTCTAAACCAGTCATGTATGTTGCCTAATTATGAGAAAAAATGGAAGTGGGCTGTAATCCAAATTTTTCTGTGAGAAAACAGATTCAGAAGACACAGTTAACTCATTTTAAGGTAATGAAGTTGTAAAAGCCGTACTGGGACACAAAGCTACTTCACCCTTTCCATTTAACTTTACTTTGAATATGATAAAGTCATTGAGCTTCTGAATTAATGATTAATAATGGCTTACTAGCTATTAACATCTAGTGTAGGTAAAGTTCATATATCAAAAGGAATGTTTAGTACTAGACTGAAGATACAAATGGCATGATAATCACAGGAACTGATTTAGGACTTGTGAGTTAAATTCTAAATCCAGGCCAGGTGCAGTGGCTCATGCCTGTAACCCCAGCACTTTGGGAGTAATCGAAGAAGGACGATAGATTTGACCCAGGAGTTCAAGACAAGCCTGGGCAGCATGGCAATACCCCATGTCTACAAAAAGTCTTAAAAATTAGCCGGGTATGGTGGTGTATGCCTGTGGTTTCAGCTACTCCGGAGGCTGAGGTGGAGAGATCACCTGAGCCCAGGAGGTGTGGAGGCTGCAGGTAGACGTGGTGACATCAATACTTTCCAGCTTGGAGGACAGAGCAAGACCCTTTCTCCTAAGTAAATAAATAAATAAAAGAAAGAATGTCTTTCAGTACCCTGAGGTTGTTATCTCCAAACATCTGGGAATTCTACCTACCTATATACACAGTTAGCTTGGTCTTCTAAGAATTTATGCTATGCAATACCTTTGAAGCATAGCTTAATTGGTTGTAAGCCTCAACTACACACACACACATACTAACTTCCTCATAGATTAAGTTAATGCAATTTCTTGACTCTTATTTTTAATGAGAGAAGCTACTTATAAATAAGCTATTAGGTGAGTTATTAAGACATAGTATCATTTATTACTCAAATTAAATTCAGGGTGTTATTAAGGTTTCATGAAAATTGGAATTCTGTATTCTATTAAGAAATTTGGCTTCTAAGAATGCCAGATAATTTTGCAAGGCTCCTATAGATAATTGGGATTTATATATTTTTTTCTGTAGGAAATGTTACCTGTGGGTCATCAGAGTTATTTTGAGTTTGTACTATTCTTGAATTAATTAAATACTCTTGATGTTTCTTCATCATTATGAAACTAAGCTGTTGTGGATATTTTTCTTAACCTTTTTTTGGGCAGCATATTTATGTCAATGATACATTTATGTTTAGCAGTTAGAGTGTGAATCACCCATAAACCTATTGTTAAGAGACAGGATGTATAGCGACTGAAAATCTATTTCCGTACTGGTGGTTTGCCTGTGATTTCATTTTATTTAATCTGTTGCGATATATTAGGTTGGTGCAAAAATAATTGCAGTTTTTGCCATTAAAAGCGATGATAAAACCACAATTATTTTTGCACCAAATTAGTACTATCAAAATAATAATAATAACTGTATGAATATAAATACAAAGTAAACATAAGAGGCTTAATTCTTGGTTTCATGAAAGAACTGTATATATGCAAAGTGACTCACAAATGCTGAAGTAACTGAGAAATCAAAGCAGACAAATCCAGTTTGTTGGTAAAGTGTTTTGTTGGGGGAATTTACAGAGAGAAGCATGGTCTTAGGCGACAGCAAGACGAACAAGTCTCCACCCCATTACTTCCATACCCAGGGCTTCTATACCATAGGGAAAGGGCATAGGCTCTCCAGCAAGACAATTAAAGGCAAACTTCCAGAATAAACAAGCATGCTGTATGCATCATAGCCTATAATTTGTGCAGTAACATCAAGGGTGAGCTAGCCTTACCCTAAGGACAGTAAATACAGTAGAAATTAGGAGGCATTCCTGGGACTGGGCCTAATCAGAAGTCAACATGGCAGATTAGCATCTAAGATGGATCCACTTTTGTCTCCTCAATTCTCCATGTTGAAAATAAAGAAAGATTTCTCTCTTCTCCTTTTTCTTAGAGCACTTACTTTAGAAAACTTGTAATTACATAAGTACTTTCTCCCCTCTTCGAGATGTATGTAAATGCTTTTGAAAACTAGATAGGCTTTTATGACCTAGGCAAGTCTTTCTCAAGAATATGGGAGGTACCTCCTTGAAATACAAACATCAAGAGAAACAGCAGCCCTATATCCCAGTTATTGTAAGAGGGTAGGAGCCTCACTTTAGTGGGTGCCTTACTCCAAGTTACAAAATTACATTTTTTTCATAAAAATATAAAAGTGTGTTTTTTCATTGAGTACCATCAATTAGCTAACACCAGTCACCCCAGTTACCAGGTATGTTAGTCTGTTTTGCATTGCTATAAAAGAATACCTGAGACTGGAGTAATTGATTAAGAAGAGATTTATTTGGCTCACAGTACTGCAGGCAATATAGAAAGCATGGCGCTGGCATCTGTTTTTGATGAGGGCTGCAGGAAGCTTTCACTCATGGTGAAAGATACAGGCAGCTTGTGTTTCATGTGGTGAAAGAAGGAGCAAGGGAGAGAAAAGCAGATTCCAGGCTCCTTTTTAACCATCAGATTTCTCTGTAACTAATAGGGTGAGGACTCACTCATCATGAGAACTCACTCATCACTGCAAGGACAGCACCAAGTCAAGGCATTCCTGAGGGATCCACAACCATAATCCAGACACCTCCCACCAAGCCCCACCTCCATCACTGGGAGTTACATTTCAACTTGAGATGTGAAAGAGACAAATATCCAAACCATATCACCAGGTGAATCTAGACTGAATCATGTGTGACGAATGGTGCTATCAAATTTTCTTGGGGATTATCTATCGTTTATCTTTAAAGTATGTATGTAATGGGTTGCATTTGTTTGACTATATAAAAGAGTGAAATTTCTTTCTGTTTTTGCAGACTCTCAGTGGATTGCCTGTGATGTGTATTATATTCATGTTCAGTGTTTATTCAACAATAAAATTGTTCTCATTTTTTACTACATTTATGGACATTTGGCGGGGGGGAGTTGGGAGAAGAGTTTTGTAATTGTATTTTCCCAAACAACTCTCTAGATTATTTTTAAATGTATAGTGTTTTGCAAAAATGAATAAGTAGATGGGCTGCCAGGTCTTTTATCCTACCTACTTTGAACCAGTCAATTTGAGAACTGAGGTGTTCTCAATCCTTGCCTCCCCAGTTTACCCATATATTTCTCTTCTCTATCTTTACAAATATCCTCCTTTTTCCAACATTACCTATAGAATCTTTGCAGTGACCCAAAGTTTTGCTGAAAGCACTAGGGAGAGACTTTAATAAAACAGAAGGAACTTTCGATGTGCTGTGTTCTATTTAGCTATGACAGATTCCTTTTAGCTTTTCCTTTGACTTTAAGTTATTGCATAAATCATTCTTACAAAAATCATACAAATACAGGTGTTTAAATGACAGCCTATGGCTTATACCCTGTTAAGAGATTCATTTTGTTCATAGGTTGGTAAGAAGAGAATAAAAAAACTATTTTAAATGTTTTGATGAAAGTCAAAGGAAAAGGTAGGATTTGATTTTCAATTTTTTATTGCCTAACAAACCCTTTTTTGGTAATGGATCTATTTTAAAAATGAGTTCTGTGACCATTATGTGCCACTATCATTGTTGCAGCAGACTGAGTCTCCTCTAAAAGTGGAATTAACTTAAACTATGAATATTTTAATACAAAGTTCTCTCTTGACTCATTTAAGCAATACAATTGGCATTTTTAGCAAAACTATTTTATTTCGTATGTATTTCTTATCTTGCTCAATGACCATTCTCATTTGGTGTGTCCTTGAATTAATTCAAAGGAAAGCAGTCTTCTTTCACAATGAAGTTTCATATTTCCTCTACCTTGATCAGTTCTTTTGAGTGCCTACTGTATGTCAGGTGTCATCCTAGACACTGAGAAAATGGTATGAAATAAAACAAACTTTTATTTTACTGGTTAAAAAAATAGGTGGTTTATAGTGAGTTATTACTATTTGGAAGAAAGGCCCCAGCAGTGAACTGTTCTAACAATGAACAACTGGCAAAGGGGTATTGCTGTCCTTCATCCTTCCTCATTAAATATTTGGTTTTTGAAGATGATATGTATACAGCAGTCCCCCATAATCTGCAGTTTCAGTTACGCAAGTCAGTTGCTGTTCAAAAGCAAGTGAATTCAGTACCATATTTTGACAGATAGAGATTATATTCTCATAACTTTTATTTATTACAGTAGATTGTTGTTGTTTATTTTATTATTAGTTATTGTTGTTAATCTATTACTGTGCCTAATTTATAAATTAGAATTTATTGTAGGTACGTATGTATAGGAGAAAACAAAGTATACATAGAGTCTGGTTTTACTTGTGGTTTCAGGGATTTACTAGGAGTCTTGGAATATATCCCCTGCAGATAAGGGGATACTACTTTATTATTTTGTTATGGTTGCCATAACAAAATACTGCAGACTGAGTGGCTTACACAGCAGAAATTTACTTTCTCACAGTTTTGGAGGTTGGAAATCCAAGATCGAGATGTGGACAAGTTTGATTCTCCCTGCCTTGCAGGTGGCCACTTTCTCACTGTGTCCTCAAAGGCTCTTTCCTATGTGCCCTGCAAATCCTGTTGCCTCCCTGTATGTCATTTCTTCTTATATGGATACCAGTCGGGTTTAATTAAAGCCTACCCTAAAGGCCTTATTTTAACATAGTTATCTCTTTAAATGACCTATCCTAAAATAATTTACATTCTGGGGAACTGGGAATTACTAATAGTACTGGGGGTTAGGGCTTCAACATATGGATTACGCGGAGCGGGGAGGGCCTGCATATATGCACAAATCAATGACTTTCCATATAAATATCAAATATTCTGCATAGGTGAGTATTTTAATTGGATCAATTAAATATTTTTGAAGCTATTGAAAATGTATTTGTGTTATTAGTAAAGTATACATCTTTAATGTATATTTAAAACAGAGAGACTAATATTACACAAGATGGTTAAAACATTGTGCTGCCCAGCAAGGACAACACTAAACGCATCACATTTTCAGAAGACTGTATAAGTAACTGAAGGCAAAGATAACTTTTTCTATAAGATGTCAACAACCGATAGTAGAAATTATAACAATGTTTTCAAAATAGTCCATTTACAATCCACTCATTATTTCCTCCAGGGAGGGAAATCTGCACACCTTCTCCCTGCCGGCTCATGTTCCGGTGTAACGTGTTCAGTGCTGAAATTCTTGCAAGCCTGTTGTGAAAAACCCTAGAAGAAAGCAAGTTGCACTAATCCTAATGTATTATATGTATTCTGGTTTTCCAGATACCAAAGCATGGCGTGTGTCTTGGAAAGGGATTGCATTGTAACCTAGCATTCACCCAAATTATACATTCCTTTCTTGTTGTTCAGCCTTTAAGCCAACTTGAGATGTTGCGGGATGTGCGTTAGTGCTGCTTGCTTCAATTGAGTATCGGGGCATCATATAAATAAATTACAAGTGGGGACCTAGTGTTTGTACCGATTTTCCATTGCCTACTATCTGAAGGAAATAATAGAAACATATGCTCCCAAGTCTATTGCTCAATATATTCACATAGTGAAGTTAAAATGTTTGGTTAGAAAATCAATATTGTTATACTAAGCATCAAGTACAGTAAACTAGGAGAATTGTAAGAAGCTGTGAACTCACTTAAAATCAATGTGTATTTAAACCAGGGAGTAACAAAATAGATAAAAGTACAACTCTGAACAGTAACCTAGGGAGAGTTAACCAGCATCCCAGCTTCTACCACTGCAGGGATAATCAAAGAAACACACAAACAAATAATAAGAGCATATAATATTTGAGGTAGCATTAAGATTCATCTGTAGTAAATTTAAGGACATTCACTGCTATGCAGTATTGGCAACTATATTAAGAATCCTCTGTGCAGTGAATACAATACCGAGCACAGAAAAAAAAAAAAAAAAAAATGAGAACGTAGATCTAGAACTCTACTTTGCGTAAGTAACAAAATTTAAATAAAAGGTGAAAAAATACTATTGCCTATCAACTTCTCTTGAAACTTTGGAAATATGGCATATAAGAGAGTCCCAAGAAAATTAAACTTTTAAATAAACACACCATGATTGATAGCACAAATATGCTAAATGGCTTGAGTGTGTGACTAGACAGCAATCCAATGGCATGTATAACATATTTATTGTAGTAATGTGTTGGTTACAATAAAGTACGCCAGGAATGACATCCAGGTAAAACAAGAAGTTCCAGAGCTCATCTAAAGTTCGTTGCTACAAAATGGTCAATGACTAATCCAAGTTCTATTAAAAAAATGGGGCAAGGTGAGTTAGCTTAAGGATGCACACTTTGAATCGAGTCATCAAGGTTCAGATAATGATTCGGACACCACTTATATTCTGTTATATTAGGAAATTATTCAACCTCCTTGTGCCTTAATATCTTCTTCTGCCATAGAGTCTCTGAGTGAATTAAAAAGTGTAATCTATGTGGATAACATAGATGATCACATTGCAAGGCATTGCAATTCTTATTATCATTGCAGGAAAGATAGTCTCTAATTGGAAATGGGTGTGAAATTTTATGTCATTTCCATCCACTGTCCATTCCATTCCTTCTTCCTTTTATCCCTTCCATTCTTCTTCTTTCTTCCCCCCCCTCCACTCCCTCCTTCCTTCTTCCTTCCTTATTTCCATTCCATCCTTTCTTCATTTTATCTTTTCCTTCCTTCCTTTCTCTCTCTCTCTTTCTTTCTTTCTCTCTCTTTCCTTCCTTCCTTCCCTTCCTTCCTTCCTTCCTTCCTTCCTTCCTTCCTTCCTTCCTTCCTTCCTTCCTTCCTTCTTCCTTCCTTTCTTTTCTTTCCTTCTATTCTTTCTTTCTTTCTTTTTTCTTTCTTTCTTTCTTTCTTTCTTCTTTTTCTTATTTTCTCTCTCTCTCTCTCTTTCTCTTTCTTTCTTCTTTCTTTCTTTCTTTCTTTCTTTCTTTCTTTCTTTCTTTCTTTCTTTCTTTCTTTCTTTCTTTCTTTCTTCTCTCTCTCTCTCTTTCTCTTTCTTTTCTCTCTCTCTCTCTCTTTCTTTCCTTCAATTTTTTTCTTCCTTAAAGAGTAAGCAAAATGATTTGGGTAAGCACTGAACAAACATTGTTTCTAGCTCTTTTCAGGAAGCCTGCCAGATAGTAAAGTGCTCAAAAAATGCTAGATCAATTCATCAAACAATGCAAGATGTGCTAGATAATGGACGTTGTGTACTTATATGTATCAACAAGATCACCCCTATTTTGAAATTGATGTATTGGATTGGCTTCACTTCATGTCAGCACACTTTCCCCAGGTAACAGCTATTATTCTTTATATATTTACACACCCGTGTGTGTGTGTGTGTATGTGTTCTAAGAGACAGATTCTGCAATGTACTCCAGGCTAGTCTCCCACTCCTGGCTTCAAGCAATCCTCCTGTCTCAGACTCCGGAAGTGCTGGGATTACAGGTGTGAGTCACTGCATGTGGCTAGCTATTCTTATTTTATTGCAATGTGTAATCAAATAAGAGGTAGCAATGTTTTCATTTGACATTCTTCACAAATAGTAGATCATTAGCAGTTATCTACTCTTTTTTTGTACCCGCAATATTTGTGCTTCTGATTTATAATTCACTAGCCCTAAAGGAAAAACAAAAAAACAATTTGTAATTTTGTTGAATTTGTTAATGTTGGCCACATGTGCAGTATGTGAATGTAGCTTACCAGCTTTGTGTCATTTTTCTAACAAAGTAATTCTCCTGCAGATATGCCTATTTTGTTCCCAGTGGAAAGTATTATTAAGTGAAAGACAAAACTTTAACACGTATAGAAGATAAAATAAAACAGTGGTGAATAAATTATGGACCTTGAACCAAATCCTGTCTACCACCTGTTTTTGAATGGCCTTTGAGTTAAACAAAGTGTTTACATTTTTAAATGCTTGAAGACATGTAGCCAAAATGCATATGGAAAGAGTTCAATATCACTGGTCAGTAGAGAAATGCAAACCAGAACCACAGTGAGATATCATTCTCACACCAGTCAGAATGTCTGTTATTAAAAACTCAAAAAATAGCAGACGCTGGCAAGGTTGTGGAGAAAAGAGAACACTCACAAACTGTTGGTCTGAGTGCAAATTTTTTTTTTTTTTGGTGAGTTTCCTGCTTTTTATTTTATTTTATTTTTTTGTTTTGTTTATTTTTTTTTAATTTTTTATTATTATTATACTTTAAGTTCTAGGGTACATGTGCATAACGTGCAGGTTTGTTACATATGTATACCTGTGACATGTTGGTGTGCTGCACCCATCAACTCGTCAGCACCCATCAACTCGTCATTTACATCAGGTATAACTCCCAATGCAATCCCTCCCCCCTACCCCCTCCCCACGATAGGCCCCGGTGTGTGATGTTCCCCTTCCCGAGTCCAAGTGATCTCATTGTTCAGTTCCCACCTATGAGTGAGAACATGCGGTGTTTGGTTTTCTGTTCTTGTGATAGTTTGCTAAGAATGATGGTTTCCAGCTGCATCCATGTCCCTACAAAGGACACAAACTCATCCTTTTTTATGGCTGCATAGTATTCCGTGGTATATATGTGCCACATTTTCTTAATCCAGTCTGTCACTGATGGACATTTGGGTTGATTCCAAGTCTTTGCTATTGTGAATAGTGCCACAATAAACATACGTGTGCATGTGTCTTTAGAGCAGCATGATTTATAATCCTTTGGGTATATACCCAGTAATGGGATGGCTGGGTCATATGGTACATCTAGTTCTAGATCCTTGAGGAATCGCCATACTGTTTTCCATAATGGTTGAACTAGTTTACAGTCCCACCAACAGTGTAAAAGTGTTCCTATTTCTCCACATCCTCTCCAGCACCTATTGTTTCCTGACTTTTTAATGATCACCATTCTAACTGGTGTGAGATGGTATCTCATTGTGGTTTTGATTTGCATTTCTCTGACGGCCAGTGATGATGAGCATTTGTTTCATGTGTGTGTTGGCTGTATGAATGTCTTCTTTTGAGAAATGTCTGTTCATATCCTTTGCCCACTTTTTGATGGGGTTGTTTGTTTTTTTCTTGTAAATTTGATTGAGTTCTTTAAACCATTGTGGAAAGCAGATGGCAATTCCTCAGAGAGCTAAAAGTGGAACTACCATTTGATCCAGCAATCCCATTACTGAGTATACACCCACAGGAGTATAAATCATTCTATGATAAAGACACATGGATACAAATGTTCACTGCACCACTATTCATAATAGCAAAGACATGGAGTTAACCTAAGTGCTTACCAATGACAGATTGGATAAAGAAAAGTGGTACATATGTACCATGGAATACTATGTAACCAGTAAAAAGAAGGAGATTATGACCTTTGCAGGAACATGGATGGAGCTGGAGGCCATTATTCTTAGCAAACCAAAGTGGAAACAGAGAACCAAATTCTGCATGTTCTAACCTATCAGTGGCAGTTACATGATGAAAACTCATGACCACAAAGAAGAGAACAACAGACACTGGGGTCTACGTGAGAGTGGAGTGTGGGAGGAAGAAAAGCAGCAGAAAAAATAACTATTAGGTACTAGGCTTAATACCTGGGTGGTGAAGTAAGCTGTATAAAAACCACCGTGACATGAGTTTTCCTATGTAACAAACCTTCACATATACCTCTGGACCTAAAATAAAAGTAAAAAAAAAAAAGGTAAAATTTATCAAGTAATTGCAAAATAAGAATGATTTTAATAAAAAAATTTAATTTTAAAAATCTGCACCAATTGATTTATAAATGATTTCTGCATTGATAGTTACCATTTTTATTTTATTCTAGAACAAATTTATTTCTGTGAAATTCATCTTTAAATGGCTCTCATTTTCAGTAGAGTTTTAGAAATTTATAACACATAGATTTTGAAAATATTCTAATTTTTAAAATCACAGGAACTTAAAAGTGTAAGCAACATATTATGCTATTTAATTTTAATATGAATAATGTATTTGTTCAAACTAGTTTGTTATCTTCTTATGTGAAATGTTGTAATCAATCTTTTTCATTTTAATCCAAATACATTTTCCAAATAAGTTATTGTTCATTAATTTCACTGCAATACCTATCTTCTAAGTAAAGAGTTGTAAAGTCCAGAGACTCTTTTTCCTGAGAACAGTCTCATTAATTCTAATAGCAGTGACTTAAATATCTAGCTACCAAGGGATTTGATCTTTTATGCCAAAATTTCTCTCAATTTATTTCCACATTTACAAGCAACTAAAATGAATGTTTTTATCATTGCTTTGTCTTTGTGAGTCAAATCACTTTTGTTTCCTAAAATAACAATTTTATAACCCTGAGTTGTGTCAGTTTCTAAAGTTTATGGAAATAAAAAATTCCCTTTTATGAAAAAAAGAAAGAAAAATTTCAAAGGAAAATAATATTATGTGACACTTGAAAGCTATATGAAATTCAGATTTCATTATCCATATACACAGTTTTATTGCAACACAGCCATACTCATTTGTCTGCATATTGCCTGTGGCTAATTTTGAGCTACTTTAGCAGATTTGAGTAGTGGCAGCAGATATCATATGCCCCATAAAGCATAAAATATTTAATGTCTTTGGTACATAATCATCGAATAGTTAAAGAAATTTGTTGATCCCTCAGTTAATATATGATAATATGTAGGGGAGATGAGTACTGTAGGAAATGAGACTCTATAGAAGGTTAGAATATTTTACATTTCATGAATTCAGGACCTTGGAAAGGTCTTGGACAGTCTAAGACATGGAAATTACAAGGCAGAAACAAGTGCAGTGAAGATAGGACAAAAACAAGTGATAGTGACGTAAGTTTGTTCCTGTGTCAAAGACAAAATAATTGGGGACCGTAGAGTACTTCTAAATGGTAATTACATGAGCTTACCCCAACTCCACTGCTCTGGTTGTGTCTATCAATATGCTTTAAAAAACTGAATTTTTACATTTCTAGCTTTTGTACATTTTATATTCAGAACATAGCAAATTTATCATCGAAGGATAAGGAAACAGTGTGGCTACAATTCGAGAAAACTGTCAGGACTTAATTTCCTAAACATCAGTGTAACAATGAGTTCGCAAAGTAGTCATTCGACATATTAAGAACTTCTATTTTTAATACTTATTAAATGCCAAAGTGTAAAAAATCACCACAAGTGTATCAAAATTGATACTCTTTAAAATATATGCTAATTTGTTTTACTAGAGTAATCGTTTTGCTATTTATGTGTCCCATAACATCATGTTGTATACTTTAAATATGCAAAATAAAATTAATTTTAAAAAGATTTGTTAAAAGAAATATAAGAGCTTATAGTGATTGTGACAATGGGTAACTCAAAATGATTAAAACCCATAATTATTTGGTTGAGACTCATAATTCTTTAGAGAACACCCATATATATGTGTGTGCATTTATTTCTCAAATATAATAACTTGTCTACATTTTTTTGTAATATTTGTGAAAGAAAGAAATAAAGGCTCAAGCTATTAAAAGCACAAAGGCAGAAATAACAAGACTATATAAATGGAAAGTTCACCAATTTTTCTCCTAAAATAACTTCTTTTACTACCCTAGCAAGTTTTTTGCCTTAAAGGAATTAATTTCTTCCATCGAAGAATCTCTCTCTCTCTGCCTTTTTTCTCTGTCTCTCTCAATTTCTTTCTCTATTTTTCCTCCCTTGCTCTTTCCAAGCATAAACTGACGAATTATTTTTGGAATAACATACGAGGTTTGTCACGTATCTTATTATAGAATTACAATAACTGAATCTAAAATTACTGAAGAAAGCCTCTACTTTACTCACGGTATGAAGACTCACAAATCATCGTACAAAAAAGCACCAATTTAAATCATTGATCAAGCACTCTGTTCTACAGAGTGACAACATATGGATTGATATCTACTTTGAAAATGATTTGTGAGGTCTCGGAAAAGTAATAAAGTAAAACAAAGATATGGCAATTATAAATTTAGTTCTTGCAATTCTGTAATTAGATTTAAATTTTATGGAATTAATGATGAAAATCAGTCAGCTAAAGAAGTGATTTTTAATCTTTCACAAAATCAAAATAACGCTTTTTACAAATGAAATTTTATACACATTCTGATACATGAAACAAATAAAAGGGGAAACGTTTTGGTTGAAATACACGAGTGTTTCCAGAGCATTGTCCCTGCTGTCAATCTAAGGCAAGTCTGCAGAATCTTAGGACTCTACTGTGTGTAACATGAAATCACAAAACTAAATCAATCCATTGTAATCCCATTTGTTATGTGGAAATATATTGTACAATAGCAAAAAAAAAAAAAAAAAAAAAAAGTCAGTGTTTATCTAGTTGATTATTTTTATTATCAGTCCTAAAACTTTGTATCCTTTTACTATAGATAATGTTCACCATTGAGATGGAAGTTACATACTTCTAAACTTTCCTATCCTACAGCTGGGGTCAGCAAACATTTTCTATAAATTACCAGATAGTAAATATTTTAGGGTTTTCAGTTTATGGAGTCTCTGTTACAACTACTCAGTTCTGTCAAAGTAGTTCTAGAGATGCTATAGATTATAAATAAAAGAAAAAAGTGTCTGTGTTCCAATAAAAATCTGTCTCCAAAAATATACAATGAGACATGATGTCAGCAAGGGGCCTGTCCCTCAACTGAAACATCGAAAAATTAAGCAAAACTGTCTGAATCAATTTTTCCCAATGTCTGAAAAATATTCAAAGAGTATGCCCACACACTAAATGCTGAATCAAGGAAAAGACAACTTAAAAATGACAGGAAATATTTGTGATGTTTTTACTTAACCTTGCCTCACCTACTTCCCTGGCAGTCTTGAAGACAGCAACCTACATTCCCAGTGTAGAACACTGGCCCTAGGTTATGATGTAAGTAAAGCACAAATTATTAAAAACTCTTGTGTTTAGATAGATTTCATAAAAAAAATAATAATAATTTGTGTTTGTCTATTTTGACCTGTCTGAGGGTTACCTGAACGAATGGCCCGAGGTACTTGTTTTTGTTTCACAGAACTCAGAATTCTCTCAGTGCAGACCACAACCATGCAGAGGATATTTCTTCAAAACATTATAAAGCAATTGAACAATTCATTGCCAACTGCAGCAAAACATTACAGTCAAGGGAAACAACAGAAAAGCTGAAGCCTGGGAGGAAAAGCTGGAGAGAGTTTCTTTGGGAATTAGGGAGTTGAAAAGCGCCTTCATATACCAGAGAACACAGAAAGGAACACACGAAAACAGAGTAGGACACGTGCCCAGACAAGACAGAAGGCCCAAAGCTTTCACCTTGCACTGAGCCCTGGGTTCAGGGCAGCAGGACGTGAAGGCTTAGAGTTGAAAACGGCCAGATTAAGCATTAAAATGATGCATCAACATAGAGCCAATCTTGTCAGAATAGGAAAAAAATATTGTTTTCATTTTTTTCTTTTTTTTTTTTTTTTTGCTTCAGTTGTTTAAGAAAATCTCTGTTAAAACACTGGTAGACCACAAGCTAAACCAACAGAGAATTCAGAGACCATACATAAAAAAAAAATATAGACTTTCTGAAAATACTTTTAAAAAGTCACTACAGAAACTATCACAACCCACAGAAAGCAAATTACAAAAAAAAAAAAACCCACGGAGGGAGAAGAATCAGATTCTCAGAATTATTTCATCATAATACTTAATATGTCCAGTTTGCAATAAAAAATAAAATACAAAGGTATCGGAAAGTATAGTCCATTCTCAGGAGACATGAACAAAAACTATCCCAAGGAAACACAGGTGTTACATTATTATACAAAGATTTAAAATCAGTGATATTAAATATGCTCAAAGAGCTAAAATATACCATGTACAAATAGCTAAAGAAAACCAATAGAATACTGTATAAAAAATAGAAAATATCAATAAAGAAATATATATTATTTTAAAAGAACCAAACAATAACTCTGGAGCCAAAGCAAATACAATAACGACAATAAAAATTTACTAAAGAGTTTTAAAAGTAGATTTGAAGAGACAGAAGAAATAAAATCAACAAATTTGAAGATAGGTCACAATTACCCAGTGTAAGCAACAGAAAAATGAAACAAGGAAGAAAAATAAGACAGCTAAAATACCTGTGTGACATCTAAGATACACCAATGTAAACATAAAAGATGTCTCACAAAGTGGAGAGAAAGAACAAAAACACAAACAGAAACAATATTTTCAATAATGGATACAACAACTTAGCTGCACTCAATACTTAAACAGACGTAAACAGAATGCTTCACTCAACAACAGCAGAATACACATTTTTCTCAATTGCACATGCAACATTCTTGAGAATAGCCCATACGTCAAGTAAAAAATATATTTCAATAAATGTTGAAATATTCTGATATTTCAAAATTTCTTCCACAAGCACGATAGAATGGGACTAGAAATTAATAACGGAAGGAAAACCAGAAAATTCACAAATATGTGGAAATGAAACAACACACCCTTAACCAATGAGTAAAATAAGAAACCACAAGAGAAATTTAAAAGTACTTAAAGATAAATGAAAATGCAAACACAGAATACTAAAATTTATGGGATTTAATAAAAATTAAGCTTAGATGGAAATGTATAGCAATAAATGTGTATAATAACAAACAGAAATATCTCAGATCAATAACCTGATTTTATACCTCAAGGAACTAGAAAAATAAGAGTAAACTAAATCTAATGCTAGTAGAAGGAAGGACATCATAAAGATTACAACAGACATTCTAAAAAGAGAAAATAGAAAAACAATAGACAAAACGAACAAATCCAAAAGTTGGGTTTTGACAAAATTGATAAAGTTTTAACTAGATTGACTTATAAAGGAGAAAATACTGAAATAATTACACAGTCAAAATGTTAATTATAGATTAATAAATACACAAATTGTGGTACATAAATACAATGAAATATTTGTCAGAAATAAAAGGAAATTAAGTACTGATATCTGTTATAACATGGATGAACCTCAAAAATATGCTAAGTGAAAGAAGCTGGGCAGAAAATTCACTACTATGTAATTGGATTGATATGGAACATACAGAATAGGTAAATCCATATAACCAGAAGCACACTGGTGGTTGCCAGCATCTGGAGGAAGGGTGAATGGAGAGTGACTGCTTAGTAAGTGCAAGATACCTTTGGGAGGGTGATGAAAATGCTTTACACTTGATAGAGCTGGTGGTTTGCACCACATTGTGAACGTATTCATTGCCACTAAATTGTGTCCTTTAAAATGGTTAATCTTATGTTACATGACTTGCTCTTCAACAAACAAACAACAAAAAAATTGACAGCTAGATTTGACTCTTAGGCATACTTTGATGATTCCAGCATTAAATGTGTGTGTGTGTGTGTGTGTGTGTGTGTGTGTTGTAAACACACATACATACATATATACACAAATACACATATAATAAAGTGTGTTTGTCTCTATATATGTATGTATACACACACATATATATATACACACACACATTTTTTCTCTGAACTAGAATATTTCAGAACTATATTGTATTTTAAAACGTGTTTTAGCCATAGTCTAGTAATATTTGGAGTTAACTTTTAATGATCAATAATAAGTATAAATTCTGAAAGATAAAGGTTCTGGATAGTTTAATGAAAGGATGGCTATGGCCTTATACTCCCATTTTATTTTTGATACTTAAGGTATTATAGGTGCTACAGTTGAATTAATGTGTTGCATTTATGGGGATTTTTCCTTCAATGAAGGAGCACATAATATGCTAACGCTGTAGTGGGCTCTAAGAATAATTATTTAATTTTCTGTGAAGTATATGACTTCTTTTCTTAATAATTTTTTATAACTTTTGATTAAATGTGGTCAAAACTTCTATGAATACTTAGAGTGTGCACTCTCTTCTATTTTCTAAGAAGCATATATTGAATTCAAGAGAATGCAGGCTTCCCAGGAGCTCAATAAATAATAATCTTCTTCTCTTTATTTCTTTTTGGAATCAGGAGTTACATCAGAAAAAAACTGTAATAATTCATTTAGATATAATGGTATTTGAGGAGGAGAATTAAACAAAATAAAATTTGAATATTTATTACAGTTTTTATCTTATTCTTTTACACAAAGTAAAAAACAGCAGAGTTGAAGATGGCAGAATTTAAACCAAAGAATATAGCTCATCTTTTCTTTAAACATAGATAGTATTTTAACCACATAAAATGTATGAGAACATAAACTTATCAAAACATCTGAACACCTATCTATAACAGATATATATATTTCTTGGGGCAAATATATGAATGCAGAAAGAAAATCAAATAATTTATATCTCATATATCATTGCAAAAAAAGAACAAATATTTAGAATTTTATATTCCTGCTGTTGAAGAGAAATATTATGTTCTTTAGAAGTTTTTATTCATATTTGCAGTTTTTTGTTTTTATTATGAGTACAGGCATACCTCATTTTATCGTGCTTTGCTTTACTGGGTTTCACAGATACTGCATTTTTAACAAATTTAAAGTTTATGACAACCAGGCATTGACTAAGCCTATTAGTGCCATTTTTCTAATAGCATATGCTCACTCTGTGTCTTTGTTACATTTTGATAATGCTCACAATATTTCAAATATTTTCATTATTATTATATCTGTTATGATGATCTCTGACTAGTTATTTTTGATGTTGCTATTGTAATTGTTTTGAGATGCCACAAATTATGCCCTTATTTGATAGATATTGTGTGGTCTTCTCTCCGTTCCATCAAGTGGCCGTTCCTCAATCTCTTTCCTTCTCCTTGGACTTCCCTATTTTCTGAGATGCAACAACATTAAAATTAGAACAATTAATAACCCTGCAATAGTCTTTGGGTGTTCAAGTAAAAGAAGAGTCACATATCTCTCACTTTTAATCGAAAGCTAGAAATGATTACACTTTAATGAGGTAAGCAGGCCTAAAGCCTAAAGCCAAGATAGGCTGAAGGCCAAGACAGGCTGAAAGCTAGATTTCTTGCATCGAACAGCCACTTTGTGAATGTAAAGGAAAAATTCTTGAAGGAGATTAAAAGTGCTGTTGCAGGGAACACACAAATGACAAAAAGGTAAACCACACACACACACACACACACACACACACACACACACAGAAGCTTATTGCTGATATGAAGAGTTTGAGTAATATAGATAGAAAATCCAAGCAGACACAGCATTCCCTTAAACTAAAGCCTAGCCAGACCAATGCCCTAACTCTCATCAATTCTATAAAAGCTGAGAGGTGAGGAAGCTGCAGAAGTAAAGTATGAAGGTAGCAGAGGTTTGTTTATGAGATTTAAGGAAAGAAGTTGGCCAGGCGCAGTGGCTCAAGCCTTTAATTCCAGCACTTTGGGAGGCCGAGACGGGCGGATCATGAGGTCAGAAGATCGAGACCATCCTGTCTAACACGGTGAAATCCCATCTTTACTAAAAAATACAAAAAACTAGCCGGGAGAGGTGGCGGGCGCCTGTAGTCCCAGCTACTCGGGAGGCTGAGGCAGGTGAATGGCATAAACCCAGGAGGCGGAGCTTGCAGTGAGCTGAGATCGCGCCACTGCACTCCAGCCTGGGCGACAGAGCGAGACTCCGTCTCAAAAAATAAAAGAGAAAAAAAAAAAAAAGTAAAGAAGTTATTTCTAGAATATAAAATTTCAAGGTGAACTAGCAAGTGCTTATGTAGAAGCTTCAACGAGTTATTTGGAAGGTCTAGCTAAGATCATTTCTGAGTGTGGCTACACTGAACAACAGATTTCCAGTGTAGATGAAATAGCCTTACATTGGAAGGACATGCCATCTAGGATTTTCATAGCTAGACTTAAGTGAATGTCTGGCTTTGAAACTTCAAAAGATAGGCTCACTTTCTTGTTAGGGGTCAATCCAGCTGGTGATTTTAAGTTGAAGCCAATGCTCGTTTACTATTTCAAAAACCCTAGGGCTCTTAAAAATGATGCTAAACCTACTCTGCCTGTGTTCTATAAATGGAACAACCACACCTGGGTGACAGTATATCTGTTTACAGCATGGTTCACTGAACATGTTAAGTGCACTGCTGAGATTTACTGCGTAGAAAAAAAATTCCTTTAAAAATATTATTGCCCATTGACATTGCACTTCATTACACAAAAGCTCTAATGAAGATATGCAAAGAGATTAATGTTGTTTTCATGCCATTCTAGATGCCCTTAAGAACATTTGTGATTCATTGGAGAAGGTCAAAATGGCAACATTAACAGGAGTTTGGAAGAAGTTGATTCCAGCCTTCATTGATGACTTTGAGGGGTTCAAGATTTCAATGGAGGATGTAACTGCAGATGTGGTGGGAATAAGATAATTATAGAAGTGGAGTCTGAAGATATGACTGAATTATTGCAATTCTGTGATAAAACTTCAATGGATGAAGACCTGCTTCTTATGAGTGAGCAAAGAAAGTGGGTTCTTCAGATGGAATCAGCTCTTGCTGAAGATGCTGTGTAGAAGTGACATTGTTGAAATGACAGCAAGGGATTTTGAATATTACATGAGCTTAATTGTAAAGTAGTGTCAGGATTTGAGAGAGGATGGTCTCCAATTTTGGAAAAAAAATCTGTGGAGAAAATGCTATTAAACAGCATAGAATTCTACAGAGAAATGTTTCATGAAAGGAAGAGTCAATCAATGTGGCAAACTTCATTGCTGTCTCACATTCAGAAATTGTTATAGCTGCCCTAATCTTTAGCAACCACCACCCTGCTTAGTCAACAGCCATCAACATCAAGGCAAGACCCTTTACCAGCCAAAAGATTGAAATTTCCTGAAGCCTCGTATGACTGTTAACATTTTTCAGCAAAAAAAAAAAAAGTGTTTTTAAATTAAGGTACTTTTTTTTTTTTTTTGAGATATAATACCTTTGAACACAATAGACTACAGTATATGGTAAACATACATTTTATATGCATTGAGAAACCAAAAAAAAATGTGTGGCATGCTTTATTACTGTATTCCCTTTATTGTGGTGGTCTGGAACTGAATCCCCTATATCTCTGAGGTATGCCTATATATTTAAAGTCATTTAAAGTATTAGACAATCACTGTATGTTATTTAATATACTCAATTAGCTGTTACTACCTTCGTATTTAAAATTTTTTTAAAAGTAATCCTAAGGAAAAAGAACAAAACCAGAGACCTCATATTACTCAACTTCAAACTATGCTATACAACTACAGTAACCAAAACAACGTTGGACTAGTACAAAAACAGACACACAGACAAATGGAACAGAATGGAGAACCCAGAAACAAAGTTACACATCTACTACACCCATGTGATCATCAAAAAAATAAACAAAAATAAGCAATGAGGAAAAGACTCCCTATTCAATAAATAGTGATGGCATAGCTGGCCAGTCATATGCAGATGCATAAAACAGGACTCCCTGGCCGGATGCAGTGGCTCCCCCTGTAATCCCAGCACTCTGGGAGACCAAGGCGGGTGGATCATGAAGTCAAGAGATTGAGACCATCCTGGCTAACACGGCGAAACCCTGTCTCTACTAAAAATACAAAATATTAGCCAGGCGTGGTGGCGGGTGCCTGTAGTCCCAGCTACTTGGGAGTCTGAGGCAGGAGAATAGCATGAACCTGGGAGGCGGAGCTTGCAGTGAGCTGAGATTGTGCTACTGCACTCCAGCCTGGGCCACAGAGCAAGACTCCATCTCAAAAAAAAAAAAAAAAAGAAAAGAAAAAAGAAATTAACTCAAGATAGATTAAAGATTTTAATGTATCTGCCTCCTTGGAGCAATAGTCAGCATCTCAGTCTCATCATCGGAATATTTAAATGTAAGGCCTCAAGCTATACAAATTCTGGAAAACAAACCTAGAAAATACCATTCCAGACATTGGCCTTCGGAAATAATTTATGGCTAAGTCTTCAAAGGCAATTGCAACAAAAGCAAAAATTGACAAGTGAGACCTAATTAAACTAAAGGATTTCTGCACTTCAAAAGAACTATCAAAGGAGTTAATAGAAAACCTACAGAATAGGAAAAACATTAACAAACTATGCATTCAATAAAGGTTTAATATCCAGTATTTATAAGAAGTTTAAACAATTTGACAAGCAAAAATCAAATAATCTCATTAAAAATAGGCAAAAGACATGAACAGACACTTTTCAAAAGAACATATACAAGTGACCAACAATCATATGAAAAAGTACTCCACACCACTGATCATCGGAGAAATATAAATCAAAACCACAAGGAGGTACCATCTCACACCTGTCAGAATGGCTATTATTAATTTTTTTTTCTTTTTTCAAGGAAACACAGATTCTCTGCATGGCTGCAGAGAAAAGAGAATGCTTGTACACTGTTAATGGGAATGTAAATTAGTTTAGCCACCATCGAATCCATCGAATGCAGTTAGGAGATTTTTAAAATAACTTAAAACAGAACCACTACTTAACCTAGTAATCCCATTACTGGGTATCCAAAAGAAAATAAATTGTTCGACTGAAATGTCACATTCATTCATATGTTTATCACATATTTATAAGAGCAAAGACATGGAATCAATCTGGGTGACCATCAATGGTGCGTTGATTAAACAAAATGTAGTGCATATACACCATGGAATACTATACAGCTTTCAAAAAGAACAAAATCATTTCCTTTGCAGCAGTATTGATGTAGCTGGAAGCCATTATTCCCACTTATAACTAGGAGATAAAGATTGGTTATTCAGGGATATAAAAATGATAGACACTGGGGACTACTAAAGAGGTGAGAGAGAGAGGAAGCCAAAAGTTGAAAAACTAATTTTGGGTGCTATTCTCAGTTCCTGGGTGACAGGATGAATTGTACCCCAAATCTTAGTATCATACAAATACTTAGGTAACCAAACTGCACATGTATCTTCAAAACTAAAATAAAGGCTAAAATTATAAAAAAAAGAAAACTATAATCTTTTAATCTGCAAAAAAATGCAATTTAAAAAATTTGTTTAACTATATATATATTTATATATTCTACTTATATGTTTCAGTTATCCTCTTTCTACTTTCTTCATGATTTAGAAATTGATGTATTGCTCACAAATTATTTCATTATAAGACACATGCTTGATCATAAAGTCAAATAGATGATACTTTAGCAATCAAATTACTTTTTTGTTGTTTTATTAATTACCATTTATTACTTTTGCAATCCCTGAGGCATTAGAAGTACTTTCTATGGTTCCTAGATTTTATATCACAAAGCTCATGTTTTTCACAATTCAGCAAGTCCTCAGGGATATATGACACTCATCTACAGTCTTGTAAGGAATAGTACAAAGCTTCATACTAAGATGGCAAAATGTACCCACACTTCCCAGCTCTGCTCCGAGTTTCTCCTGATTATGATCAATAAGATATAAAAATGAGGGAAATCTATTGTTGGTCCAAAGGGAAACCAACCACATAGTTGTCTACTTGTAAGTACACTTGGACACACGAAGGGGAGCCTGTTGTGGGGTCGGGGGAGGAGGGAGGGATAGCATTAGGAGATATACCTAATGTAAATGAAGAGTTAATGGGTGCAGCAAACCAACATGGCACATGTATACACGTGTAACAAACCTGCACGTTGTGCACATGTACCCTAGAACACAAAGTATTAAAAAAAAATGAGGGCAATGTAGCTGGAGAAGGGGCAGAGAGGAAAGCCACAGATACCAGTATTTCTCCATCTTTTGCTCCTGCTTTCCTGTTGCCTCCATTTTCAGGTAGATTTCTGCAGAGATTGCCATCACCAGCAGTCTCATGTCCTATTTGATGAGTAATTTAGTAGAAACAAAATGTTCCCTTCCCAATATTTCTAGCAAAATTTGGAGAATGGCTTCATTGGCTTAGTTTGGATTTCAGTGCTGACTTTTGAGTAGACGAGGGATGTTATTTCTCGAACTGGTCTGGCCTAGGTTATGTGTCAACCCCTGTGGCGTAAGGGTGGCATTCCCCCTTCCCAAACTGTGAAAACTTCAAGTAGGAGTAGGTGGAAAATCAAGTGGCTATTTCTTAAAGTAAAATGGTATGGAACCTAATCAGATTCCAGAAAATCAAGTGGCTATTTCTTAAAGTAAAAGGGTATGGAACCTAATCAGATTCCAGAAAATCAAGTGGCTATTTCTTTTTTTTTTTTTTTTTTTTTTTGAGACGGAGTCTCGCTCTGTCGCCCGGGCTGGAGTGCAGTGGCCGGATCTCAGCTCACTGCAAGCTCCGCCTCCCGGGTTCACGCCATTCTCCTGCCTCAGCCTCCCGAGTAGCTGGGACTACAGGCGCCCGCCACCTCGCCCGGCTAGTTTTTTGTATTTTTTAGTAGAGATGGGGTTTCACGGTGTTCGCCAGGATGGTCTCGATCTCCTGACCTCGTGATCCGCCCATCTCGGCCTCCCAAAGTGCTGGGATTACAGGCTTGAGCCACCGCGCCCGGCCAAGTGGCTATTTCTTAAAGTAAAAGGGTATGGAACCTAATCAGACCCAAACAGCAGATGTAAACTTCAAGCTGTTACAGTTTTAAATATTCGCTAGTCAGTGTGTGCAAATGAGATAGTTGGCCGAAAAGTCATTGAACACATTTTATAATCTTGATTTTGTCAATAAGAGAAAAAAATAATAAACAAGAAAATGGGTAAAAATGATAACTAAATTATTACTTAGTTATACATATATGTGTTCACCTATAGGTCAAAATGACAAAAGCAAAGATTATTTATTGAGTTAATGAAGTTTACTTTTGTTGAGAAAAGATAGCTTATGTATAAAATATGTATGACATTGTTCTCAAGTTTAATTTATGCAGATGTGGGCTCTTGGTTATGAATAGTTCCTAATATAGATTACATTTGGGCTTTAGTCTTTGTAATATAGTCTAGCACTGCAATTGAATATACAAAGGATATAAATGAGATACTAAGCACTGCAGGACTGAGAGCAAGTCAGTGCATTTTTTTTTCTTTTTTTTTTTTTGAGGCAGTCCGGCTCTTTCTGTCGCCGGGCTGCAGGTGCAGTGGCGGGATCTCCAGCTCACTGCAAGCTCCGCCTCCCGGGTTCACGCCATTCTCCGGCCTCAGCCTCCCGAGTAGCTGGGACTACAGGCGCCCGCCACCTCGCCCGGCTAGTTTTTGTATTTCTTAATAGAGACGGGGACTGCCATGGCCCAGCCAGGATGGGTCTCGATCTCCTGACGCGATCCGCCCGTCTCGGCCTCCCAAAGTGCTGGGATTACAGGCTTGAGCCACCGCGCCCGGCCAAGTCAGTGCATTAAATGCTAAAGCAGAGCTAAAATTGTGAAGAGGTTTTGTCAGTTATGCTTGGTAATCGGTTTTCAGATTTTATTAGATCTGCCTAAAATATGTTAGATATTCCAGAATTTTTAAATGTCTGAAAAATGTCAGCCAATTGCAACACACTTGCAATGTAACACTTGCTAAAAATCAAGACAGATTAAAATCACAACAGCTTTGGCATTATATCACGTATTTCTGATTCAACTGCTCTCCTCTCTTTTGTAATAGATGCTCTTTCTCATCCAGAAAATGTCCTATTAGGTAGGAGTTTAAAACTGTATTTGTACAAAAAATTAACACAGAATCACAGGGGAATATGCAAACTAAAAGTAGATTGCACTGGCTTTCTTGCATCATTCCTTTATCAACATTTATTTAAATGCCATAACAGAAGTAGTTCCTTATTCAAAAATTGCTTGTGCTCCAAATATTGGGTATAAATAATTTTGCATAGTAAACATTTAATCACTTAGAAGTGATTTATTACTGGCAACCAACTTTTCAGATTTACCAACAATTATGTGACTACGAATTTGTTGAATACTTAATTTCTGCCAGGCATTATTCTATACACCAGGGATATAGCAATTAATTAACAGACAAAAGCATTTGAACACTTACAGCTTCCACCCTACTGGAGTAAGATAGACAGTGAATATATAAATAAAACAAATAATATCTCAGCAAAAAAAAAAAAAAAAAAAAAAAAAAAATCAATGTAGAAAATACAACATTTTATATAAAATAAACAGAAGAATAAAATATGCACTGTTAAATATGAGGCTACAAATATAACCCACAGTAGAGACCTAATTAAGTTTACCTTGACCTTTGTCTGTGTTGCTAGGATTACTTAATTATGAAAAGGTACTCGAGTCATTAAGCCTGCTGACACTTTTTTGAGAACAGTTTCCTTTTTCTTTTTTTCTCAAAATTTTTATGTCTATGTGCTTTAGAATATCTTTTATGAGTTGCATGGCACTGAATATGTTTTTCATTAATATGATCAGTGCTGGCTTTTAGCCAGGGAATTTAATTTATTTATATTTATTGGTTACTAATACATTTAAATTACTTTTTGTCATTTGTATCCCGTGCTTCACTAACCCCTTTTTCTACTATTTTTTATTTTTTTGTGTCTTTAAGAAGTCACTTTTGTAAAATTTCATTTTTCCCAATTAATGATATGAAGAATATGTACATTATTTCTCTTATGTTAGTGTAATTCTTAAAAATTGGATAAACATAACTAAAAGTTTATGTATTATTTTTCCTGGCACAATTGAAAGAACTTAAAATACTGTATGTCTGATTCTTCACTTTCTGGATTACATTATTGTTGTCTAATGTTCCCATCCTACCTTGGCTTTTCTGGTATCCACAAAATTCACCATATTATATTTATATTGTTAGTGTTTGCTTGAATGCACATATATTTATCAATGTCTTTTCCTCTTTTTCCTAATTGAATCTCAGCTCTCCTCTGGTTTCCTGTTTGTTTCTTCAGAGAACCTTCTTAAAAACTTGTTTATGAACATCTGTTGGTGGTAAAATTTTCACTTTCTTTTAGCCAGAAAATGTCTTTATCTCAACATCTTACGGTATGATGGAATAGGTACTTACATAATTGTGGCACAACAGTTATTTTCTCTTAGTATCTTGAAGACAGTATCACACTGTCTTCTGATTTCCAGAAAAATTACCCAACAGTCAAATTATCTTCTTTCTCAGATAGTCTGTTTTCTCTAATGGATTGTAGATAATTTTGCCTATGTCATTAAGCTTAGCTCTAATATGCCTACATGGGGTTTTATTTATTCTGGTTAAGTTTACTGTATATCTTCAATCAGAAGAATCATGCCATTAGTTTATTATGGAAAATTCTTATCAATTATCTCTTTAAATACTCCTTTTCCCCACCCTCTACATTTTCTTCTTCTGAATTCTGAATAGACTTATAATGTGTCCTTTATATCTTTTAGCATTTCTTTTCCATTTTCTATATCTTCTTCCCTGGATGCAGCATTCTTCATAATTTCTCCACATCCATCTTTCAGTTCAGTTGAATTCTCTTTTTGCTGTATCTAATCTGCTTATTGAACAATCGGCACAATTTCTTAATTCCAATGAATATCACCTTCATGGTAAGAATTATTTATATCTATTTCCTTTCTAAAACCTCACAATTCTCATTTTACAATTATGTTTTTGAATTACCTTTTATGTTTTTAGTTATTGCAAAATTATTTTTTATGGTTCTGGATCTCTTTTTTTGTTTGTTTCTGAGGACACTTATAAGGCTTTATGTCTTTTTTTAAATGTTTGATTATGAACTTATCTTTGGAGATGGGAGCCACATGGTTTCTATGGGAAACCTATTTGAGTTATAAGTTAGAGAGATGACCTTGTAGAGGATATCTGTGTTTATTACTGCAATACTGCTAGTACTATGTGACTATTTCTCAGTACGGAGATGCCCTGATCTTTCAGAGAGAGTACATGAAAACACAAACTCTAGTATAGTTTCATAGTTTGAGATCTTAGATTTAAGTCTTTAATCCATATGGATTTGAATTTTCTATATGGTGAGAGGTAGGGGTCTAGTGTCATTCTTCTGTATATGGATATACAGTTTTCCCAGCACCATTTATTGAAAAGACTGTCTATTCCCCAATGTCTGTTCTTGTCATCTTCTTGAAAATGAGTTCATCATAGATGCATGAATTAGTTTATGGATTCTCTATTCTGTTCCATTGGCTTACATGTCTGTCTTTTATGCCCGTAGCATGGTGTTTCGGTTACTATAGCTTTGTAGTATAATTTGCAGTCAGGTAATGTGATTCCTTCAGATTTGTTATTTTGCTTTAGGAGAACTTTGGCTTTTCTGTATCTTTTGTGGTTCCAGATAAATTTTAGGGTCTTGTTTTTTCTATTTCTGTGAAGAAGGTCATTGGAATTTGATAGGAATTGCATTGAATCTGTAGATTGCTTTGGGTAGCATGGACATTTTAACAATGTTAATTCTTCTAATCCATGAACATGGGGTATTTTTCCAACTTTATGAGTCTTCTTCAATTTATTTCATCAGCATTTTACGTGCTTCATTATAGAGCTCTTTCACTTCTTTGCTTAAGTTAACTCCTAGGTATTTATTTGTGGTCACTGTAAATGAGACTACATTTTAAATTTCTTTTTCAGATAGTTCAGTGTTGGCATATAGAAATGTTACTGATTTTTGAATGGTGATTTTGTATCCTGCAATTTTCCTAATGTGTTTATCAGTTTTGATAGGTTTTTTTTTGGTAGAATCTTTAGGATTTTGCAAATATAAGATCCTATCATCTGCAAAAAGGATAATTTGACTTCTTCCTTTCCCATTTGCATTCCCTTTCTTTCTTTCTCATCTGATTGTTCTAGCCAAGGCTTCCAGTATTATGCTGAATAACAATGGTGAAAGTGGGCATCATTGCTGTGTTCTAGATTTTAGAGAAAAGACTTTCAGTTTTGTCCTATTCAGTATGATACTAACACTGTGGGTCGATTATATATGGCTTTTATTATGTTGAAGTGTGTTCTTTCTGTGTACAGATGATTTCATTTGAAGATTTTCATCATGAAGGAATGATGAATTTTATTCAATTTTTTTCAGCACCAATTGAAATGATCATATGGTTTTTGTCCTGTATTCTGTTGATATGATGTATCACATTGATTGGTTTGCATATTTTGAACCATCCTTGCATCACCAGGATAAATCCCAATTGGTCATAATGAATGATCTTTTCAATGTGCTGTTGAATTCGGTTTGGTAGCATCTTGTTCAGGATTTTTGTATTATTATTAATCAGGGGTGTTGGCCTGCTGTTTTATTTTTATAATGTACCTTTGTCTGGTTTTGCCTTTTTCTGGTTTTTGGTAATACTAGCCTCATAGAATGAGTACTCCCTTCTCCTCTGTTTTTGGAATAGTTTGAGTAGTATTGGTATAATTTCTTCTTTAAATGTTTTGTAGAATTCAACAGTAAAGTATTCGGGTTCCAGCATTTTATCTATTGAAATACTTTTTTTTATGTCTTTGATCTAATTATGTGTTATTGGTTGGTTTGGGTTTTGGATTTATTTCTAGTTCAATCTTAGTAAGTTGTATGTATGCAGGGTCTTATTCATTTCCTCTAGATTTTCCAATTTATTGCCATACATTTGCTCAGACTGGCCATTAATGATCCTTTTATTTCTGTAGTATCACTTGTGATGTTTCCTTTTTCATCTCTACTTTTATTTATTTGGGCCTTCTCTCTGTTTTTCTTAGCTAGGCTGGCTAAAAGTTTGCCGATTTGTTTTTTTATCTTTTCAAAAAACTAACTTTTCATTTATCTGATCTGTTGTATGTTTTCTTCATTTCAAATTCATTTATTTGTGCTCTAATGTTTATCGTTTCATTTATTCTACTAATTTTGGATTTTGTTTTCTCTTCCTTTTCTATTTTTTTAAGGTGCATCAGTAGGTAATTCATTTGATGCTTTTCTTCTTTTTTGACATAGGCAGTTATAGCTATAAATTCCCCTCTTAGTACTGCTTTCACATTATCACACTGGTTTTCATATGTTGTGTTTCCATTATCATTTGTTTCATTTGACATTTTTTAAGTTTCTTTCTTAATTTCTTCATGGACTCATTGGTCAATTAGAAGTATATTCTTTAATTTCTATTTTCCAAAATTCCTCTACAAGAAAAATTGGAAAAACTCTACAGGACATTGGTGTGGGCAAAGATTTATTGAGTAATACTTCACAAGCACAGGCAACCAAAGCAAACAATGAAAAAATGGGATCACATCAAGATAGAAAGCTTCTGCACAGCAAAGGAAACAATCAATAAAGTGAAGAGATAAGCCATAGGATGGGAGAATATAATGGCAAACTACCGCTCTGACAAGGGATTAATAACCAGAATATATAAGAAGTTCAAACAACTCTGTAGTAAAATACCTAAAAATCTGATTTAAAAATGGTCAAATGACCTTAATAAGACCCTTCTCAAAAAAACACATACAAATGGCAAACAGATATATTAAAAAAGGTTCAAAATTGTTGATCATCAGAAAAATCCAAATCAAAGTTATAATGAGATACTATCTTATCCCAGTTAGAGTGACTTTTATCTAAAATATAGGCAGTAACAAATGCTGGAGAGGATATGGAGAAAAGGGAACCCTCCTGTACACTATTGGTGGGAATATAAATTGGTATAACCACTATGGTAAAGAGTTTAAAGGTTCCCCAAAAAGCTAAAAATAGAGCTACCGTAAGATCCAGCAATCTCATTGCCAAGCATATACCCAAGAGAAAGGAAAATAGTAGATGGAAGAGATATGTGTACTCCCATGTTTACTGCAGCACTATTCACAATAACCAAGGTTTGTAAGAAACCTATGTGTCCACCAACAGATGAGTGGATAAAGAAACTGGTTCATATACACAATGAAGTACTATGGAGACATAAGAAAGACTGAGATCCTGTCATTTGTGACAACATGGATGAAACTGGAGGTTATTCTGTTAAGTAAAATAAACTAGGTACAGAAAAACAAACTGCACATGTTCTCCTGATTTGTAGGTGCTAAAAATTAAAACAGTTGAACTTATAGAGATAGAAAGTAGAAGGATGGTTACTAGAGGCTGGGAATGGTAGGGTGTTGGTTAGTGGAGAAGTGGAAATGATTAACGGGTACAAAAGTAGGTAGAAAGAATGAATAAGATCTAGTATTTTATAGTACTACTTTCAATAATAATCTAAGTGTACATTTAAAACTAGCTAAAATAATATAATTGGATTGTTGATCACACAAAGGATAAATGCTTTAGGAAATGGATACGCCGTTACCATGATATGATTACTCCTCATTGCGTGTCTGTAATAAAGTATCTCATGTACCCCATAAATACGTATACCTGCTGTGTACCAATCATTTTATTTTAAAAAATTTAAAAAATCCCACGAATCTAGGTAAGAGCAGGGATGTGACTTAGATTTATAGGTGACATATTTTTACTATGGACAGTCAGGCTGAGAGAGCCAAATTTTCTCACGTCTCTCTTTGCTGTCAGGTAGATATTTCTAATATACATCTTCATAAATATTCATGGAGCTCATCTTCATATACAGGTGTTGGTTCCAGTGTACACCTGTGGAGTTACATGGATTCATATCTTGATACTCAATTACTCCTAAAACCAAGCACTTTGTCAAGATAGTGAAATGTTGCAAGGGCAGGCATAGTATCATATCATTAGTTTATTTCTATATACATTTTTTACTCATTTTTAAATCTTTTCTGAATTCTTCCTTTTTGGAGTTTATGCAATTAAAAGATCATTTGTTATATTTCACCCAGCAATTTTAAATATTTGGTAACAGGACATAACTCATGATATTTATTTGTTTATATTGTACCAGCTCACATTGCTGTGTAAGTTATATTATCTGTTTGGGACTTTTGAGAGAGTCAGTAGGTGTCAGGGAACCCCTAAAGAAAGTACCACTATCCGAGATACCATACCTGACCATTGATCACACAATAATTAGTTCAACTACTTAATCACTCAATCAAAAAATATTTTATATGCCGGGTGCAGTGACTCACGCCTGTAATCCCAGCACTTTGGGAGGCTGAGGCGGGTGGATCACGAGGTCAGGAGATCCAGACCATCCTGGCTAATACAGTGAAATCCCGTCTCTACTAAAAAAATAAATAAATAAATAAAAAAGTTAGCTGGGCGAGGTGGCGGGCGCCTGTAGTCCCAGCTACTCGGGAGGCTGAGGCGGGAAAATGGCGTGAACCCGGGAGGTGGAGCTTGAGGGGAGCCAAGATGGCGTCACTGCACTCCAGCCTGGGCGACAGAGACTCCATCTAAATAATAATAATAATAATAATAATAATAATAATAATACAATCTAGCGCAAATAGGTATTGATGATAAAATGCAGTGAAAAAATAGTCATGACTTATTTACTCCTTGATTTTTTTGGTATATTGGGGGAAATGAAAATTAATTGAATAATCATACAATTACATGTATGTTGAGGAAGTGACACCTGTTGACTATTATCAGGAGTAGGAGTCTGAGCACTTTCGCCCACTGCATCTTGATATCAGAATCATTGAGGAAAAAAACAGTCAAGTACTGGATGAAACCACCCTTTGCTCATAAAGAAGAGGCAGAGCCGCTTCAGCTTTAGTAGCAGGAGTCAGTCCTCTATGTCCAGCAGGTTCCTCTGATAACCAACACTGGGTGATTGGCCTGCATGAATACCTCTTGTGCTGCAACAGAAGAATATCATACCCTCTTTGCAGGCAGATACAGTAGTGGGGTTGTCCAGGTGGCATATGACACACATGCTTAAGCAAGAGCAAAGGATTACATATTGAGCCCGAAACATAGAAAGCTATTCCCATAAGTATAGTAAATGGGGGAGAAAGTTTTTTGGGAGTGCTTAAGTATCACTCCAACATGTAAAAATTATACTTGGAAAAGCGTATAAAATTAAGGGATTATTATAGTCACAGGTCCTAGAGACATGAGGCACGCCATTCCACGTAGGACCACATGGGAAAGACACTAGGGCAAACAAGAAGTGGAAGACTGTGAAGTTTGTTTTTTTCACATGATATTGATTGGAGAATATCAACTGCATTTAGCTGGCAGTGCTATTTGGTTTGATGGTTCAAGAAGCCTTCACTCATGAGTTTCATGAATCAGTGCTGTTCCTTATGATCTCTCTTTCCATGTGGTGTCCCTACTATTCAGTAACCTAGCCCATGCTTCCTTAGCATGGTGTTATCTACTTCAAAAAGGGTTCAAATATGGCATGCTCTAATATACAAGGAAGTGTCAGCCTTAGCTTGCTAATATTTCATTGGCCAAAGCAAGTTACATGGTTGCACCCAGAATCAGTAGGAAAGGGCTACAAACTGACGTGCATTTCAGCAGCATGGTTTATGAATGATCACCACGTAAGCATCTACCACAGTGAAGATTGTGGAAGAATGCTTCATGCATTTAGAAATGCCTGTACAAAGGCTCAGAGGCAGAGTAAAGATCAATGAACATGAAAGAAGGCCGACATGGTAAAAGGAAATTCAGACAGAATGTGGGTTATGGAATGAAACTAGACTAAAATGTAGAACTCAGACTTTGTAACACTCGTTGGGCTCATTAAGGATCTTTGCCTTCATGCTAAAATGCAGTGGAAAATCACTAATGTGTTTCAATAGCAAAATCTAACATTTTCTGAGGCTGAGCCCTTTGGAGGAGAAAGGCACGTGTAGGAGCAGATCTACTGCTCTAAAAGCTCTTTAAGTGTTTCAGGTAAGAGTTACTATTGCCTTGCTATAGACGGATATAAGTAGATAAATTCAAGATGAATTTTTAAAGTGATATTGACTTTTATTCAAAATATAGAGGTAACTCTTAAAACTCAACAATAAGAAAACAAACAATTAAAAATTGGGCCAGTTATCTTAACAGACACCTGACCAAAGAAGATATATAGAAGGCAAATAAGCATATGAAAATATGTTACACTTCATGTGTCATAAGGAAAATGCAAATTCAAACAACAATGAGATGCCACTGCAGATCTATTGGAATGGCTAAAATCCAGAACACATACAGCATCAAATGCTGGTGAGGATGTGGAACAACAGGAGCTCTCATTCGTTTCTAGCACGAATGCAAAGGAACAGCCACTTTGGGAGACATTTCGTCTGTTTCTTACAAAACTAAATATACTCTTACCATATGATCCAACAACCCCTCCCTTTGTTCTTTACTCAAAGGAGTTGAAAACTTGTGTCCACTCAAAAGTCTGTAAATGAATGTTTATAGTATTTTTATTTATAATTACCACATATTGGAAGCAACCAAGATGCCCTTCAGTGGGTGAATAGATAAGTAACCTGTGGCATATCCAGACAATGAAAAACAATTCAGTGATAAAAGAAAAGAACTGTGAAGTCATGAAAAACATAAAGAAAACTTAAATGCATTTCATGAAGTAAAATAAGTCAATCTGCAAAGATTACAGCATGTATGATTCCAACCATATGACATCCTGGAAAAGTAAAAACTATAGAGACAATAAAAAGTAGAGTAGTTACTGGAGATTAACAGACAGAAAAGGGTGCATAAGAGGACCACAGAGGACTTTTAGGGAACTGGAACTAGTTTGTATGATACTGTAATGGTGGATAAATATCATTACATATTTATTCAGACCTATAAAATATACAACAACAAGAGTGAACACTAATGTAAACTATGGTCTTTGGGTGATAAAGATGTGTTAATATAGGTCCATCAACTGTAACAAATTTACAACCCTGGAGGGGAATTTTAATAAAAAGGGAGCCTATCCATGTGGACCAGGGAGTTAAATGGGAAATCTCTGTACCTTCCTCTTAATTTTGCTGTGAATTTAAAAGTATTAAAAATGCAGTCTCTAAATTGAGAAAAAAGAGTGACATTGAGAAATGATTGTAAGAATAACAAATATCTTAGTAATTATTCTCAGTATTCTGTCTGGAATAACTGGATGGATAATGCTACTATTCAGTGATATAAGAAATCCCTGGAATAAACCAAGTTTTGGTTGTAAAAATCTGAGTTTGATTTTGGATTTGTCAGGTCTAAGGTGTCATAAATCATTTGAGATGAGATGTTAAGTAGACATTTTGAAATATCGGCCTAAAATCTCAGAAGATAAATCTGAATAAAGAATAGAATTTTATGAGTCATTCACATATCAATATTAATGGTTAAAATGGAAATAGATAAAATATCTTTGAAAAATAACATAGATGAAAGCAAATTTCCATGCAATGAGAATGAGTCCTGCCTGAAGCATTTCAACATTCAATTGCCGAGTAAGTAATGCCAAATCAGTTCATGAAGGAGGAACCTGAGATATAAGAGGGAAACTAAATGAATTTTATGTTACAGAGGCAGGGACAGAGACATTTTTCATCACTCCTGGTAAGAAAAACACTTCAGTAAAAGAGGAGGTAAGATTTGGATAGAAAAATAGCTATTTATTATAATGTGTGAAAGTCATTGGTGACTCAAACTGAGCCATTCTGATAGATGCAAATTGAAGAGAATTGAGGTTGGAGAAGTAAGAGATCACTCTCTAAGCTCCTTAAACTATTTTGAGATATTTAACTTTGGATGAAATAAATAAGGCAATATCTGAAAAATGTGTGGGCTTCATTGAGGGTTTTATTTGATTTTTAATGAGAGATAAATGGGAATATTTAAAAGCTAATTGAGTTAAGAGAGTGCATAATTATTTAAGAGAAATCATGTAAGTTTTCTGAAAAAGTGAGAAGAGCCTGGCACATTGTGAGTGCCAAATAAACTTTATTCATCATCATTGCTGTCATCATTGTTGCTGTAACGTAGAAGCATCTGTGGATGGAAGCTCCCTTTTGCAAGATGAAAGAATGAGGATGAGTACAGATGTAGACACTATACAGATGAAGTGTTCCAGTCAGATGGCTTCTATTTTCTGTGTAAATTGGGATGCAAGCTAGATGTAAATATTTAGGAAATCATGAGAACACTGTTTTCATGCATTGGCTCAGTAGACATTTATTGGGCATCTGCTATATGTCAAGCACTAGCCACTAGGGATATCATGATGTGTAAAAGCAGATGTCTAGTAACGTTTGATAAACACTCATCAAATCAAATTCACTCCTAATTATGATACATGTTTGTGAGGAAGTACACACACTGCTCTGAGTGCATATAATGAAAGACCTAACAAAATGAGAGACGTTGGTGAAGACTTCCTTATGTATGCAATGTTTGAATTGAGGTGAAAGTAGGAGGCAGTAAGATGAAAAGCGTTATTCAAATGAATATTTTTATTGCGACAAATACATACTAAGCACCTGTGCCAGATACATTGTTAGGCACCGTGGATCATGTAAAAAATAAAATAAAACAAAAATGATACTTTCTGTATGGTACAGTGGAGAGACTGCACTGCTATTTCCTTTCTTTGGAATGCTTTTCTGCTGAATATCTGCATGGCTGTTTCCTTCACTCCCATCAGATTTTCACACATAATATCATTTTTTTTTTTTTTTTTTTTTTTGGAGATGGAGTTTTGCTTTTGTTGCCCAGTCTGGAGTGCAAAGATGCGATCTTTTCTCACCACAACCTCCACCCCCTGGGTCACCTCCACCTCACCTTCAAGCGATTCTCCTGCCTCAGCCTCCCAAGTAGCTGGGATTATAGGCATGCGCCACCACGCCCAGCTAATTTTGTATTTTTAGTAGAGACGGGGTTTCTCCATGTTGGTCAGGCTGGTCTCGAACTTCTGACCTCAGGCGATCCACCCGCCTCAGCCTTCCAAAGTGCTGGGATTACCAGCACCCTATTAGATATCACTTTTTTAGTAAGCCTTTTCTACACACTCTGAGGCTTCCTATCCCTCACCCCTCCTTTATTTACCTACATTTAACACACAATGTATTTTGTATCTCTGCCTTGTTTTTTGCATGTCTCCCTGTTTGGAACGAAAGACTCATGCAGATAGGAATTTTTGTCTGTTTTACTCACAATTATATCCCTGATGTCTGCATTAGTGGTAGACAGAGTTTGCTACTCCATAAATATTTATTAAATGAGTCAAGTAATTATGAATACATTGAATATTATAAAGGAAATTCTAGCTGTAAATGGTAGAACCAATACAAAGAATATCTTTACATGTAATCTTCATTTTAATTGTTACTGCCATGATACTACATTAGAATATCTTTAATATTCATAAAAGTGTTTACTAAAATTTTGCCTTAACCTTCCCAGGGCTTCTTCACACCATTTCGTAAGTACTTTAAGTTTAAAGGCAGCAATTTAATTAAAAGAGGCAACACATAATGAACATTCACATCCAAAGATTATAAATCAAACCTAAATCATAGAGTCCTATTATAATTCTATCTGTACATCTTCATAAAACACCCTGACATTGAAGAGAAAAATAATAGATAGACTTCCCAAAGTAGGAGCTGTCATGTTGATCCTTAGTGAATTACCGCCTACAATTCCTTGTAAATCATAGCATATTGCCCCAATACTCTGGTTTCATAGCAGAATAGCCTCTGAATTTTTCGTGGCAGGATTTCTCTCTTTTGTTCTATGGCAACCATACTCTGCTTTACAAATTTTTGCATTGCACATCCTTTGATTAGTCCTACGGGATTTATTTGGTATTTATTTATATATTTTGAGATACGGTCTCACTCTGTCATCCTGGCTGGAGTGCAGTGGTATGACCACAGAGTACTGCAACTTCAACCTCCTGGGCTCAAGCAATCCTCCCACCTCACCCTCCTGAGTTGCTAAGATCATAGGCGAATGTTACCACACCTGGCCTTTTTTTTTTTTTTTTTTGTAGAGACAGGATTTCACCATGTTGCCCAGGCTGGTCTCCACCTCCAGGGCTCAAGTGAGTTGCCCACCTCGGTCTCCCAAAGTGTTGGGAACACAGGCATGGGTCACAGCACCCAGCCAATTTTGTTTTTAAATAAAATACTTAAGTTACAAAATAATTTAAAAACAAGACTGCTTTCAGTATGTGAAGTAAATTAAGGACTCTATTTTCATTTTCCCCTAAAACAGATCAGTTATTCTATCGTTTACATCAAATGTCACATTATTTCTAGCCACTCAACCTTGCCCTGTCTGTGGGTAAAATTATCCGATTTTTTTTTCCAGTTACTTTTTTACTGAGTCTTTTTTTCCTTTAAGTTTTATGGCGAACATATATGTTTCAAAGGTATTTTCAAAAGTGTGCACTTATTATGTAGCTCAATTTCTTTTATATAACAATAATATTAATATGTCTTTATTCAGTTTATACCAGGAAATATCTGTGATGCTTCTAATAGGAATATGGGGGAGGGGTGGAAACACTTTTGTTTTTTCCTACTCTCACACAACAGCCACACAATTCTGCAGCAGGCACTAGCTGAGTGTCCTTCAATTCAATTCCATACTGATACTATCTACCTGGGGACAGTGTTAGATTCCACGGGTTCAGGGCTCAGTCCCACAAGACTCCCCCTGCTCAGATGCCTGTTTCAAGTAGTAGGTTGTCACCTATACTTATTACCAACTGGCCACAAATTGGGGGTTCCAGTGATTTCCTCCTTAGGTTCAATTTATTTGCTAGAGTGGCTCAGAGAACGTAGGGGAACATTTTCCATAGATTTACTTATTTAGTATGAAGGATATTACAAATTATACAAATGAAAATCCAGGTGAAGGGATGCATAGGACCAAGTATGTGATATGCCCTCTCCAGGTGTGCCACCCTCCAGAAACCTCCACATTTAGCAATCCAGAAGCTGCCAAGCCCAATCCTTTTGGGTTTTTATGGAGGGTGTTTTGTAGGCATGGTTGATTAAATCACTGGCCATCAATTAGTATCTCAAACTTCAGCCCCTCTTTCTTCCTCAGAGGTTGGGGTGGGCCTAAAAGCTCCAACCTCTAATCACATGGTTGGTTTTCCTGGCAACCAGCCTTTATCTTGAGGCAATCCAGGGATTTACCAAGAGTCACCTCATTAGAACAAAAGGGCTATCACCCAGGAAATGTCAAGGGATTTAGGAGCTCTGGGTCAGATGTTCCTATTACTCAGGAAATTACAAAGTTCCTAGGAGGTCTGTGTCAGAAACCAGGGGGTAGAGATCGAGCATATATTTCTTATTATATCACAATAGCACAGCTTTCTTTTATTAGGCAATGAAAGCCAGGTGATTTTTCAAAATTTCCTTTTGATCTTGGCCTTCAGGATTCCCAGGGCTAAATTTATCTCAAATACAGTAATAGCTCTATATTTGCGGTAACTCAATAATGTCCTACTGTATATTTTTGAAATTTCCTTGTTAATTTTCTTCTGATGTACATTTTGTCAATTCTTATGAATTCTACTGAGGACTTTACGTATATGATATTTTGAAATCCTCAAAAGAGCCATGTAAGAAAGACATTATCCTCATTTACCAGTAAAAACATATCGGCACAAATATTAATGAAAACACAAGTAAATGAAACTGTGTGTGCATCTGTGTGTGCACGTGCGTATATAGGCATGTGTGTTTGTGTGCATGTTAAGGTACTGGCAGTGATGTTTATCTACAAATTCTGGGAATTGTAAATAAAAATAAAATTAAAATTAACGGGAATAATTACTTTTCAATTTCACACGAAATAACCCGTTAATTTGATAATGCATTGTTACCCACCTCAAGTAAGCTGTTGTTCATGACATTAATGTATAAATATATCTCCTTAAAAAGTGACAAAGTGACACGTTTTCATTTTTAGGTTGTTCCAACTCTATCAGAGACAATCCTAAATTTTTTGTTTTAGGTTGTGTCAACTCTATGAGAGGGAGTCGTAAATTTTTCCTTCATAATGTCTTTTGTGTAACTGTATACCAATTCTTTATTTCAAAATAGTTGCAGCATAGTATAACTTCTATTTTATATCACTCTCTCTTTTTTTTTTTTTTTTTTTTTTTTTTTTTTGGTTCTCCTCCAGTATTCGTGTTATTGAAATGCAGTTACCCACTCTTAGATTTGTACTATCATCCTGAATATATAAGCTTCAATCATTCTGGCATTCTCATTTATTCAAATTACATACTCAAGTGTAATTGATTCCCTGTTCCCTTCATTTGCTTAGAGCTAGAGATTTCTTTAAAATACAGATTTTATGATACATCTCCAGCTCCTTGTTACATTTTTTAATACACTAAGGCCCCGAGATACAATTAAATAATTTGGGCAGAAGCTGAATAGTCCCCATGTGTAAGTCTTATTTGGAGTTCTGTGAAGCATTTTAAGCCAAGAGATTTCCTAAAAGCTTTTTCCTTTGCTTTAATTTGAATGGTGTTATTAAGAATGGAAGAGGAAGAATTAATTACTTGTGTTTGCTATTTCTTTTGTATTCAATAATCTGAAGAGAGGAAATAGTAGTAATTAACATTCTTTTTAGATGCCTTTAATAGTCATGTGTAAAAAAAAGTCAAAATTGTGAATTTAGAACAAAACTTAATATTCAGATGAAGAGGCAATGGGGTGAGATTTTTCTAGAAATAAGCAGTTGTATTTGAATATCAATCTACTGTGTGACACTAGTTAACTCCTCAATGTCTGTAATTTAATAAGCTGGTTTGTGTGTGTGTTTGTTTTGTGAGAAATATAATAGTAAAATAAGACCTGGCTTCAGAACTCCCTTGCATTCATCATGCTTCAGTTCCAAAATCTGTGCAATATGCCTGCTTTCTAATGTGTTTCTCATTGATTCCTTCTTTTGGCAACACTACTGGTTTGAGACATCTGCTTCAAGCATTCTTAAAATCCTTACCTTTATTTATCCATCTGTTTTTCTCCCTGTGCAGCTATCTATACACTCACCCTAATGGAGTATCAGCAAGGTACCTGCTGTAAATACACTGGGCAGAGTACCACAAAACTTATATTTGATATATATCTGAGATAGGTCCACTCACAGAACAATATCATCTCATTACAGAAGTACAGGAAAACAAAAATAGCTGCCATTTGAACAGGTTCTGAACTAGGTGTTTTATATGTCATCATTTTTAATTCTCAGAAAATCCTGTAAATGCTATTATTTTCATCATTAACACAAATTCTAAGTCTGCAAGATAAAAAGAGCTATGGAGACTGGTTGCAAAACCATGTGAATGCACTAAACACTGCTGAACTGTACACTTAAACCAATTAAAATTTTTTAAACCCAAGAGAGTTTACAATTTAAGTATTTTCCCCAATGTCACAACAAGTAAGTGCAAAATCTTGCATTAAAATTCAGGTTTTTTTTTTTTTTTTTTGAGTTTGACCTTTTTTTAATTTTATTTTTAAATTGACAAATCATAATTGTTCATTCAAGGAGTGAACAATTCATTGAATAATTGTTCATTCATGGGGTACATAGTGATATATCAACGTATATATATAATATATAGAGGTAAGATCAGGGTAATTAACATCCATCATCTCTAACATTTATCATTTCTTTGTGTTGGGAATGTTCAATATCCTCCTTCTAGCTGCTGGGAACTCCATAATATATTCCTGTTAAGTGTAGTCACCCGACAGTGTTATAGAACACTAGAACTTACTGGCTAGTTGTAATTTTGTATCTTTTAACAAATCTCTCCCTATCTCTCTTTTCCCCCTACACTTGCCAGCCTCCAATGTCCTCTGTTCTACTTTTTACTTATATGAGATCAACTGTTTTTGAACTTATACTTATGAGTGGAAACCTGTGGTTTTTAAGTTTCTGTTCCTGACTTATTTCACTCAACATAACATCCCATAGCTCCATCCATGTTGCTGCAAATGACAAGATTTCATTCTTTTTTATAGGTGAACAGTATTTCATTGTGTACATATACCACAATTTCTTTATTTATTCATCTATTGTTGGACACATAGTTTGATTCCATATATTGGCTATTGTGAATATACTACTACTGCAATAAACATGGAGACACAGATATTTCTTTGATATAATGATTTTTTTTTTTTCCTTTTGATAGATTCCCAGCACAGAGATTCTGGATCACATGGTAGTTCTATTTGTAGATTTTTGAGGAACCCTCATACTATTCTCCATATTAATTTTACTAGAAATGGTTTTCCTCATTCTCACCAGTGTTTGTTTCTGTTTCTCTTTTTGATAATAGTCATACTAACTGGGATGAGATTGCCATTTTGATCTGTACTTGCCTGATGATTAACATTGTTAAATATGTTTTCATATATTTTTGACCATTTTTGTGTCTTCTATTTAGAGATGTCTTTTCAGATAATTTGCTCATTTTTTAAACTTGGATTGTGGTTTTTTCCTTTTTCTCTACTATACTCCCTCCCTCCTTCCTCTCTCTCTCTTTTTCCTCTCTTTCTCTCTTTCTCTTTCTCTTTTCTCTCTTTCTCTCTTTTTCCTTTCTTTCTTTTCTTTTTCTTTCCTGTTCAGATGGTTCAGTTCCTTGTGTACTCTAGATATAAATTCCCTGTTAGGCAGGTCATTTGCAAATATTTTCTTCCATTCTGTAGGTTGTCTTTTCTGTCTGTTGATTGTTTCCTTTGTCGTTCAGAAGCTTTATAGTTGTTCTTAGAGTTCGATAGAAGCAATAAGACCTAGTATTCCATACATAACTGAGGTAACTATAGTTTATAACAATCTATTGTATATTTCAAAATAGCTAGCAAGGAATAATTTAGATATTTCAAGCACAAAGAAAAGCAAAGATTTAAGGTTATTGATATCCCAAGTGCGTCAATTTGACCTGTGCAAATTATATGAATGTATTAAATTATCACATGTACTCCCAAAATGTGTACACTTATTAGGCGTCAATAAAAAATAACTTAAAACTTCAGTTCAGTTAGGTTTCTCTTTCCACTGTATTTTCCTACTGAGTAACATTATTGCCACAGAAGGGGCATTGGGAGTTTGGACAAGTAATGGATAACATTTTGGCACACTTTCTCATTAGAATCACTACTTTGTATTACAATTATTTCTGTACCAGCCTCCTCCACAACATCCTGGATTTCCCAAAGACAGGGACTTTGTCTTGTTCATCTTGCTGTTTAATACCTTAGGATTTTAATTGGAATACTGCAGTGTTTAACCATCCAATGTGAGTGACTCAGCAGCATCTTGGAGGACCTGATGTTAGAGATAGGCCTTAGAACTCCATGAGGCACAGAAGACAGGGGAAGAAGAGGAAAAAGTCTAGTTGAAAGGAAGTACTTGAAAATAACAATGTGAACATGAGACGACCACAGAATATATTAAAAGTAAAAATCTGTCACCTCAAGTGGAGAGTGCATTTAGATGGCGGTATGGTTTGGCTTTGTGATCCCATCCAAATCTCATATCTAATTGTCATGTCTAATAGTCATTCTACAGTGCTATAGGATACTGGAACTTATTGTCTGGTTGCAATTTTATATCCTTTAACAAATCTCTCCTTATCTCTCTTTTCCTCCTACACTTTCCAGCCTCTAGTAATCTCTGTTAGGGGAGGACCTGGTGGGAGGTGGCTGAATCGTGGGGGCAGAATTCAGCCTTGCTGTTCTCATAGTGGTGACTGAATTATCAGGAGATCTAGTTGTTTAAAAGTGTATAGTGTTTTCCTCTTCGCTGCTCTTCCATGTAAAGATTGTACCTGCTTCCTTCCGCTTTGCCTTCTTACATGACTGTAAGTTTCCTGAGGTCTCCCCAGCCATGCTTCCTATATGGCCTGTGGAACTGTGAACCAATTAAATCTCTTTCTTTATAAATTACCCAGTCTCAGGTAGTTCTTTATAGCATTGTAACAATGGACTAATACAGAAAATTAATGCCACAGAAGTGGCACGTTGCTATAAAGATACCTGAAAATGTGGAAGCACCTTTGAAACTGAGCAGAGGCTGGAACAGTTTGGAGGGCTCAGAAGAAGAGAGGAATATGTGGGAAAGTTTAGAACTTCCTAGAAACTTGTTGAATGGTTTTGACCAAAATGCTGAACAGTGAAGTTCAGGCTGATGAGATCTCAGATGAAGATGAGGAACTTCTTGGGAACTGGAGTAAAGGTCACTCTTGCTATACTTTAGCAAAGAGTCTTGAGTCATTGTGCTACTGCTCTAGGAATCTGTGGAACTTTGAACTTGAGATTAAAAGATTAAGGATATCTGGCAGAAGAAATTTCTAAACAGAAAAGTGTTCAAGATGTGACCTGGCTGTTTCTAAAAGCCTATACTCATTTGAACAATCAGAAAAAATGACCTGAAAGTGAAACATATTTAACAGGGAAGCAGAGCATAAAAGTTTGGAAAATTTGCAGCCTGACCTTGCAGTAGAAAAGAAAAACCCAGTTTCTGAGGAGGACTTCAAATCAGTTGAAAAATTTAAATAAGTAAAGAGGATTCAAATGTTACTAGTCACATCATATCAATAGAACAGTGTCATAATCTATTATTGACAAGACAATGGTGAAAATGCCTCCAAGGCATTTCAGAGACCTTCATCAAAGCCATTTCCATCGCAGGCCAAGAGGTCTAGGAACAAAAAATGGTTTCATAGGTCAGACTCAAGACCCTGCTGCTCTGTGCAGCTTCAAGACATCGTGCCCTGCATCCCAGCTGCTCCAGATCCAGCTATGTCTAAATGGGACCAAAGTATAGCTCAGGTGATGGCTTCAGAGGGTGCAAGCCCCAAGCCTTGTGGCTTCCACATGGTGTTAGGCCTGCCGGTGTGCAGAAGGCAAGAATTGAGGTTTGGGAGCCTCCATCTCAATTTCAGAGGATGTATAGAAACACCTGGATGATCAGGCAGAAGTCTGCTGCAGGAATGGAACCCTCATGAAGAACTTCTACTAGGAAAGTGCAGAAGAGAAATGTGGGGTTGGAGCCCTCACATAGAGTCCCAGTAGGGCACTGCCTAGTTGAGCAATGAGAAGAGGGCTACCGTCTTCCAACCCCAGAATGGTAGATCTATCAACAGCTTGCACTGTGAACCCAGAAAAGCCGCAGGCAGTCAATGCCAACTCACGAAAGTAGCCACAGGGTCTTTACCTTGCAGAACTGCAGGGGTGGAGCTTCCCAGGGCCTTAGGAGCCCATTCCTTGCTTCAGCATGCCCTGGATGTGAGTCATGGTGTCAAAGGAGATTATTTCAGAGCTTTGAGATTTAATGACTGCTCTGCTGGGTTTTGGACTTGCATGGGGCCTGGGGCCCCATTGTTTTGATTGATTTATCTCTCTTGGAACAGGTCTATTCACCCAATGCCTGTATCCCCAGTGTATCTTTAGAGTAACTAACTTGTTTGTGCCTGTACAAGCTCATAGGTGAAAGGGACTTGCCTTGTCTCAGATGAGACTCTGGACTTGAACTTTTGAGTTAATGCCAGAATGAGTTAAGACATTGGGGAACTGCTGGGAAGGCATGGTTGTGTTTTGAAATGTGAGAAGGACATGAGATTTGGAACATGCCAGGGTAGAATAACATGGTTTGTCTCTGTGTTCCCGTCCAAATCTCATGTCTGATTGTAATTCCCAATGTTGGTGGAGGGACTTGGTGGGAGGCAACCGGATCATAGGGATGTACTTCCACCTTACTGATCTCCTGATAGTGTGTTCTCATGAGATCTAGTTATTTAAAAGTATGTAGCACTTCCCCCTGTGCTCTCTGTCTTCTGCTTCACCATGTAAAGATTGTGCCTGCATCCCCTTTGAGCTCCGCCATGATTATAAGTTTCCTGAGGTCTCCCCAACCATGGATGTTGGGGTCCGCATGTTTCCTAAACAAAGGAATGAACACACAAGACAACACAAGACAAGACAAACATGGCGGCTGCCTCGAATGGCCCGCTCTGCTTTATTTTATACAGTCGTTTGTGGAATATGGCCAAGTTACAAGACACATTGTTGTTTTTCTGACCTTTCCCTGACTTTCTGGATTTTCAAGATGTTTACACATAAACAAGCCCCCAGAGTCTGCTGTTAGCAGCTGGCTCCTTTGTCCTCCCTGTTTACAGGGAAGGAACGCCCTGCTTCGTTTGCAAGAGCAGGGCTCATCGGGAACGCCTTGTTTGCGAGCACGTAGTCCTCTACAATGCTTCCTACACATCCTGTGGAACTGTGAGCCAATTAAACCTCTTTTCTTTATAAACTACACAGTCTCAGGTAGTTATTTATAGTGGTGCGACAATGAACTAATACACATAGGTACTGGGAGACATAGATATAAGTCAGAACACAGTAGACCTTAAATGCTATGAGTTTCAACAGACTCAGACTCACTGAATTGTATGTGCTACACCTGATTACCCACTTTTTTGGTTCAAAAAAAATCTAGAGTAGTTTCATTAAGCAGACCTTAAATAGAACAACTCAAAATAAATTAGTATTAACAGATAATCTAAATGTTACTCTACTATAACCATGGAATTCACTCTGAGAATTTTCCAGATAATATTATGAAACAGTTAGTGATTGTAATGATAATGAAAGATCCTTAGAGAGAGTAAATTGCTTATAATATTTACCAAGTAAGAGACACTATTAGAATGTGAGCTGTGGACTGCATTATACCATAAAATATGATACCTTTTAATTATTGAAAATATTTTTTAAACTACATTTTTCTAAATATTCAGAATAATAACTAAAATTTATTTATGCAGATTATTTGAGAACCTCATGTGTCTTCTGAGGAATCAAAGAAATACTAAATTATTTGATATTACTTAAAAATAGATTCTATACTATTTCAGTTCTCTAAAAAACTGGTATTCCACACATGATATCTATGCCATATATATTCATTAGAATGTTTAATCATTCTGAGAACTTCATTCTTTAAAGTTGCTGAATGTTAAAATTTTCACTCTGCTCCTCCCACATCAATATCTGAGATACTAAATTTGGGGAGTAGATTCAAAGTCATCTGCAAGATCTGAGCAGTATCATCTTGAATACCTTTCCTTTCTGCAAAAAACTTGTTTTCTAAGTTCAGATTGGCATGTGAATCCATCTATATCATCTATGGTATGGTCATGACCATTATATAATTATGTATGGATTGCAGAGATGATTATATTTTTAATTTTTATGTAAATGTCTTTGGTTGTCATGAGAAGCTTAAAATATTTTTTAAAATCATAATCTATTATTGACATGAAACTTAAGCATTCTCAACATGCATTTCTCTGTGTTCATATTTCAAAGAGGCTGATCTATTTGAGCTATTGTCATTTCATTACTTCAAGGCTTAGAAACTGTTGTTCTGTATTTCCTTTACCTGTACATATCTAATATTTAGTCTTGTATCAGTTATTTTCTTCTATAATGATAGATATCAAAGCATTTAAGAAATGGTCAGAGTTACGACCAGACTTTTATCAATGAGAGAAATTAAATGTATATTGGATTGAACATAAGGGACTTATAAGGAATTTTTAAAATTCAAATAGAATTTTAATTAAAAAGTAAAGGAGGTATAATCACCACATGAGACATAGGAAGCCAAAGGAATCTTATGTAAAAAAAATTATAAAGTAGTTGATCAAGGCATTTTTACCTATAGTGTAGCAAGTAGTTACTACTCAATAGCCACATATCCTTCTTCTATGTAACTCAGCTCGCTTTCAGTTACACAGGGCCAAGGAACTAGTCCAGATCAATGGACCATCAGCAAAAGTGACATATGTCATTTATGGGCTTAGTCACAGAAAAACAATGTCAATTTACTACACCCTGTGTTCTGTTGAAAATCCCAAAGAAGCTGAATGTTTCTAACGGTACCACAGCTGGGTCATAGAAGAGCTTTCTTTACCCTGGAAAACCGAGTGACTTTGAGCAGTAAAGCTCTGTTACACACAGCGCAGCACGGAGCAAGCCACATAATAAAATGTTCATGCATTCAGCCACTGAATTTTTGGAGTTGTTATCTCAGCATAGCCTAACTTAACCTCATCAGAAGACAAATTGGTACTAGAATTGGAGTGATTATGTAACAAAACATAAAACATACGGTGTTGGCCCTAGTAAAACTAATATATAAGGCTGAAAAGATGATGATTTGTGTCATGCAGTAGTAAAACGTTTGATAGAACGCTTCCTTGTGGTAGTCTAGAAGGCAGATGTTCTTCCTGTTTTAATAGAATTAGAATTTGAGAAAACACACTTCCATATTGCCTGAAGGAGATGGGCTCAGAGGAGTGACCAGGATGCCTGAAAAAATACAAGATCATATTATAGAAAGTTTGGCTGCTGAAATTTTGGAAAAACAAAGTATTTTAAGGCCTTAAGTTAAAGAAAGAAAGAAAGAAAGAAAGAAAGAAAGAAAGAAAGAAAGAAAAGAAAGAGAAAGAAAGAAAGAAAGAGAAAGAAAAAGAAAGAAAGGAAAGAAAGAAAGAAAAGAAAGGAAAAGAGAGAGAGAAAAAGAAAAAGGGCTAAGAAAGGCTATGAGTGCCTTAGGGAAAAGATGAGATTCAGACTGTAGCCTCCTCACTAAATCCAATAATCTCAAAGTGACTGGCACTGAATTGAGAGCAGCTGGAGGGTGAGAAAGCAAATCTATACAGCAGATCTGTGAATCGTATTCTGAAAAGAGCATGGGGTATGATTGTTAGTAGGCAAAACTAACTGAATAAGGTGAATGAGAAGGTTACTAAGTTTTGGAATAGTTAATTAATATCGAGAAAAAAAGTTATTCTCAGGAAGAAGAGGTGATGATGAGCAGATTTGAAAGGTTTATATCACTGAAACGGTACTAGCTAAATATTGTCATTAGGACCTGTCCTCCTAATTGCTATATTCAATGGCAGTGAAGTGCATACTTTAAATGGATAATATCAGGTTATTGGTATTATGCTGATATTATTATGGTTATTAAAGGTCAAGAACCATATAGAATGAGGGATTCACCTAATTAGTCAAGAGTGCATGTCATCAATTTGTTACTTGTCATTTAAAACTTAAACTTTTTTTTGGTAGACTAATAGTATGGCAGAAGAGCAAATGAAGGGAAGTATATTTATTACTCATGTTCTTTAAGTACATAGCCACTCAGCTGCCCTCACAATTGAAGCCATTAAATATTAAGTTCAATCATTCTGAGCTCGTCTTTGAAAACCAACAGAGAGGTGGGGTGAGACTGAAGCAACAATTCCAATAAAATTCCTAATGGAATAACAAACAGCAAGCAAGTTCTCAGACTTATGCTGAGCTTGATTTGCAAACTCATTTTCATTTTCTCTTTATATAGTTATACAAAGTGGGTCAAAGAGTGCAAAGGTTCATGGATAAACTAATGCTTAGTGAGCTTTACTGAGTTTATCTTGTTAGAACTGATAGTATCGTAATAGGAAAAAAAAAAAATCCCTTCATGGTTTAAAAGGTAAGAGAAAGGAGACAGCTTTTTCAATTAATCACTGCGTTATTTGATAGAGATATAATTTCTTCTCTCTGTCTCCTTCAAGTAAAGGGGGCTGGTAGCACGCCCCATATCTTAGCACTACCAGGGAGACAGATATTATGATTTCATATAATTATATTTTTATAGAAATCAAAATAGGACATTCTCAACAAATGTTCTCACCTCAAACTGTTCTTTGCACCCTTAGAAACTACTGCCAGACTTTCAAAGCTGGCATGTGCCTGAAAGCATCTCGTTAGATAGTAAGACTATCAACCACTCCATAAAGCTATAATAGAAACAAAATCCCAAAACTTGAGATTCCTTCCCTGACGGAGTGATCACTATAGTTTTCTCTCCTTGAAACAAATGAAGTTAGGCCTAACACCATTGGAGTAAAGATGCTCGAGTTTCTCTGCAACTATTATGGGAGGAAAGACGTATGACTGAGAAAATGAAAAGACATTCTGTGAGTGGTAACAAAATGATTCAGAGTACTTACCTCTGAATATCAATAGAATTGCAGTTTGTTGAAGCAGGACGTATCAGTTACCTTGACAGGGACAGGGAAGACTCTCTCTTTGCCCAGCTTTTGAGTTCCTAATCCTGTTTGACAATTATTATAATTATAGTAACAATAATAATATTTCATATATGTTGAATTTGTTCCTTATGCTGGTAATACAAGAATCATTATCTTCATTTTGAAGACAAGAAAACTGAGGCTCAGAGAAATTAAGTAATTTATCTAAGGTCTGTTAGACATCAGTGGCAGTACTGGGCTTTAATCCAAGTTCTATTTGGATCAGAGTATCTTGCCCATTAAAATTTGGAGGCTCGTCCTCTTACATCTGTGTTAACTTCTAAATTGTCTGTATTTAATAGTTTTGTGCACCTATATATGTGCATCTTTGGCCTTTTGGGAAGAGGGTTCATCTTTTACATGCAATTTTTTAAGAGTGGTATCAGTTCAAAACCGTATCTGCTCAAATATTGGAAAAGGAGAATGATTTTCATCAGTCTTTATGGATTCTATTATCTGTTTGCTGCTTCTATGAGGTCTCTCAACTATGCCTGCATGTGACTGTCCATTTGCAATAAACCACTGCAAAATCTCCTGTGTTGAACAGGTATTTTACATGTTCATTCCCTATCGATTAGCAATGTTTGCTCACAAACACTGTGCCAGTTTTGTCTTGTTCTACTTTCCTTCTTTCTATATATTGCTCTTCTATACAGTGAGGAGAACACAGCATTACATATTCCAGTTTTGAAGTCTCTCCTATGAGCAACTAAAGAAACTCCATCTGCAATAACAATTTTGCATTTTACTTTTAAGTTTAATTTGAAACATTTGTGTGATTCAAAAATCAAGATATTAGAAAATCTGTACATCGAGAAGTCTTGCTCCAAGTCTTGTTCCTTTTCACTGTGTCTGACCCTACTCCTTGCTTTCTACAGACAAGAATTGTAGGCTGGGTGCAGTGGCTCATGCCTTTAATCTCAGCACTTTGGGAGACCAAGGTGGGCGGATCATGAGGTCAGGAGATCAAGACCATCCTGGCTAACACAGTGAAACCTCATCTCTACTAAAAATACAAAAAGTTAGCCGGGCGTGGTGGTGGGCGCTTGTAGTCCCAGCTACTTGGGGGGCTGAGGCAGGAGAATGTTGTGAACCCGGGAGGCAGAGATTGCAGTGAGCCAAGATCTCTCCACTGTACTCCAGCCTGGGCAACAGAGTGAGATTCCATCCAAAAAAAAAAAAAATTGTATTAGTTATATATACATATTTTCAATTTTTCTTTTTGCAAATATGAGAGAAAACCAGTATATATTCATTTATTTTTCTTCATTACTTACTCAGTAGTTGAAAACTACACTGTTATTTTAAACAACTCTCAATATTGTCATTCCTAGGCTCATTTTATTTGCGTTTCTGTTATTCATGATCCCTCCTAAATTTCTAAGTCAGATTGTATTTATTATTGTTCTGTCTTTGACAGAGCTTAAAGATTACTTAAGACATGCAGATTTTCAGAACAAACACCAACTTTTATATTTATTTTTTGTTTGTTGGTTATGCTTTCTTTTGTCTCATTTCTAAGTCTTTGGATGGATGAAAAGCTGCATGTAAGTAAATATGTTAATAGTGCCTTCATAAATTGATTTACAGAATAGGAGATTCAAATTTTAAAGATATATAGCCATAAAACTTTATTGGAAATAGTGAGAGCAAGGATCTTAACATATACCGTCCCCTTTATATGTGAAATAATGACATATTAAACTTCGGAAATTCTCAATTCTTTATATAAGTTAATTTATATTTGGAATCTGTTTAAAAAAACAGTATGTGCAGTATTTTCCCCAAGTTACCTAGAAATCTGATTAAAATTGTCAAGAATTAGTGCTTTTCTTAGCACAGTTTGGCTAAGAGTATGTAGTCTCAGGATAACCAGCAGTAAAATAAATATTTTGAATCCACCAATTATATTCAATATTGCAAGCTTTGTAGAGTAAGTGCTGATTTCACTGCCTGTTGACTTCAGTTGTTGGTGGGATATGTAAGTAGAAACAATTCCAGGAGAATTTCACTTTGTCAATAGATCTCTTGGAAAAATCTATATTCTCAGTAAATCCAATGTATCACATTAACAAGAGATTATTACAAACAGATTAAAGCTATTAATAATAGAATGCAATTTAGCTTAGAGTCTGTATAATATCCACGCGTATCCAAGATATAGTCACAGGAAAATGAAAACAGACATGAAATTTTAAAAAAAATCTATCAATTGGCAGTTATTTGTCAATAATCTCAGGTATAAACTCTGCAGCTAAAGGTCAGAAGAGTTTTTGGTTTTTTACTTGCTATTAAAACTTAGTGGTGATATACTGAGGCTGTTCACACTACTCTGATTAAGGAAGCAACCTTGGAAGATAGAAATGTCAGAATTAGAAACAAGGTTCATGAATACTAAAGGATTTTTGTATTTGTGTAGTATGTTAGGGGATTAATTTTTATATCTAAAAACCCTTTCCTCTGGAAATTAATCTTTAAAAATATAGCAAATCCCTGTTGAGTCTTAGAAAATATGACATTTCCAAGTATAGATTTCAAATGAGTCATTCATGTTAAAAAATGTCTCTGTAGTCAAAGAAGAGACACCAGATAAGTAAAATAAGGTCTCTGCAAAATCTCAGTTAAGACAAATTTTGCTGTAATGAGTAAAGTGTCATTTTTTGCCCCTCTCTAGAAATGTAAGTACTTTTAATCTCCCCTTGGCTCCACTGTGGTATTTAAAGATGACTTTCCCTTCTTTGAGAATGACTTCAAGTGATGTGTTTATGTCTTTTGCTGTCTGGAATGTGCCTTTTCCATCTCACACCAGATGGTGAGACTCTATCTGTTTCAAGTTTCTCTTCATTGCTACCGCCCCCGTAAAGACTTTCTTAATATCCTTGAATTGGATATGATTTCTAATTCTTCTTAACTACCGGAGAACTGTGTTTGAACATTTTTTGGAACTCTTGAAATACTCAAATGTACACCTCTTTTTCTACCTTAAACTCTAAACTACTTCAATGCAAGTGCAGTCTTATACATTTGGCAAAATAATTTATACCTATTAAGAGCCCACAGAATGGCTAGTAAATGAGTTGACTTGAATATAATTCAACATTGGTCAACATGGGTGTAGTAAAGAGAGGAACAGTGTTTTATATTTGTGCCATTTATGCATATGACTTTGATCTTTAGTAAGTTTTAATCTTTTTTACAATGACTCAATTTTGATATTTAATAAATATACGTACATTTAATATCCATAAGAGGACTGATGAGTACTTTAATACATTTTGAGATAAGTAAAAATTTATAAAATATACAAAAATAATTGGTCAGTATACAATCTACAGTTTCCAATGGATCCCTAATGCTTTGTAAATAATCTACTTGATCACTTTTTGTGGTTGAAATTTATTTTGGGTAAAAATATAAGGTCATTGGCAAATTATTGTTGAGCACACATCATATGCCCAGTATATTCTAACTGAAGTAAATGATAGAATAGGAACCCACAGCATTGAGAGCCACTTATTACTGATCACATGCAGATTCAGATCTATAAGAAAAGGTATCCAAGTCCAAAATCCGTGATTCGAAAAAATAACAAAATACGTTTACCAAAGGTCTGTCTTATAGATTTGTGCTGGGTGACTTTTTATGAAATATGAAAGAATTAAAATACATATTCTTACCTGCTAGGCAATTTTTCATTTCCTTAGCCTAGAGCTACTTTGAAATATGAAAGTTGTGTGTACTTTTATGTTTTTCTTCTAAAGTGTAGTTTTATTCCAATTATAATAACTATCAGTATGCAAAGTCATGGAGTCAAAAAAGGGAAGAAAATGCTTCTATTAAACTTTCATTACTGTCTCTCATAGATTGAAACTAGAAAGTTTGGTGGCTATGTGTGAATTGCTTTTACTTCATATTTATGTAGAAACATTTTTGAAAATGTTAGTGATCTAACAATAAGACACCTGAGAGTATAAAACAAGACCATGTTGATTGGATTAGAGGCAAAGCTAAAAAAGTAATAGCCTCATTATTTTTGTGCTAAGCATCCCCAGATTAAGTGACCCTTGCATCCAGCAGTTGAATAAACTTTTTTGCTGCCATTGCAGAGTAAGACATGTTGCATGCATTTTCGACAGTTTCAAAAGTAGGTATATTTTTCATGCCTGTTATTTTGACATAAGCCTCAATTTTAATAGTATTTCAACAAAAATATATTTTGGGGGGATTATTTTTATTATTGATAAGATTCTGACAATGATTGATGATTTATACTTCTAACCCATATAAATGCTTCAGTGCTTTGATTGCCTTTGGAAATAAAACTAAGACCTAAGGTGAAATATTCTACTCTTTTGAAGCATGGCTTGGACCTATAAGAACAAAATTCAAATCAATAGCAACATAGCTTCAGTGTTACAATAACTGAAGAAGTGGTTATCATATTTTACCTCTTATATACAAATCTGATTCCACAAAATGCATTTAGATAATTGTAATGCATGCTCCTTAGTTCTTCATGTGGTATTTTGAGGAACAAGCTAGATGTAAAATTGATATCAGATGGTCAAAATAAAAATCATTGTTCTACTTCAGTGGAATAATCTTGGTTGCTCACTTGATTTTATCTTACCTTCCATAGCGTAGTTAGAATTGAGCATCATCATTTCTTTAGGTCAACAACATGTAACAGACATAATTTTGATTTCAATTTTTATAAATAACAGAAAGAGAAGAATTTTGTTTGGAAAACGAAATAAGTGGTGTTAATATTTTCTAAGAAGAGGAGAGGTTTGACTATGGGATAGCAAATACATAGCAGTTTTGGTTTGGACATGCAGGGTGGAGGTCCACTTTGAAAATGTACATATTTAAGAATCGTCAGTGAATATATGATGTTTAAAGCCATGTGGATAGATGACATAATCTGAAGAATAAATGTAGATAGATAAAAGATAAAATCTGAAGGCAGAATTTTGTGGGAATGAAACATAAAGAGGTCAATAAAGAAGGAGGATCTTGGCCTGGCGCGGTGTCTCACATCTGTAATCCTAGCACTTTGGGAGGCGGAGGCAGACAGATAACAAGGTGAGGAGACTGAAACCATCCCGGTTAACACGGTGAAACCCCGTCTCTACTAAAATACAAAAATTTAGCCGAGAGTGGTGGCATGCACCTGTAGTCCCAACTACTCGGGAGGCTGATGCATGAGAACTGCTAGAACCCAGGAGGCGGAGGCTGCAGTGAGCCGAGATCGCACCACTGCACTCCAACCTGGGCGACAGAGTGAGATCCGTCAGAACAAAACAAAACAAAACAAAACAACACGAGGATGTTTTACATATATACCCAGTAGTGGGCTGATTGCTAGATCTCATAGGAAAAGAAATCAGTATATTGAGAACATAGCTGCACTCCCATGCTTACTGCAGTATATTCACAATAGCCAAGGTACGAAATCAACCCGTGTCCAACAATGGGTAAATGGATGTATTAGTCTGTTCTCATGCTGCCATGAAGACCTGAGATTGGGTAATTTATAAAGAAAAGAGGTTTAATTGACCACAGCATGGCTGGAGAGGACTCAGGAAACTTACAATCATGGGGGAAGGCACCTCTTCACAGGGCATCAGGAGAGAGAATGAGTGCCAGCAGGGGAAATGCCAGATTCTTAGAAAACCATCAGATCTCTTGAGAACTCACTCACTATCATGAGAACAGCTTGGGGGAAACCACCCCCGTGACTCATTACCTACAACTGCCTCCCTCCCACGATTTGGGATTATGGGAACTACAATTCAAGATGAGATTTGAGTGGGAACACAACCAAACCACAACAATGTATAAAGATAATGTGGTATGTATGCACAGTGGAATATTATTCAGTCATAAAAAAGAAACTTTGTCATTTGTCACAACATAGATAAACTTGGAGAACATTATTTTAAGTGAAATGAGCCAGATACAGAAACACGCTTTTGTATACTTCATGATCAGATACTTCACGGCTTCAATCACATGTGGAATCTAAAAAAAACAAAAAAGTTCATATCATGGAACTGTGATTATCAGAGACTAGGAGGAGGAAATGGTGAGAATGAGGACAAGTTGGTCAATGGGTAAAAATTTACCATTAAATAGGAGAAATAAGCTTAGGGTGATTTTACTTAGATAACATGGAGGGATTGTTAGGCAGTGCTGAGACTTGATGAGATTTGTAGTCATGAATTTAAAGTGATACCTTTCAGAATGGCTGTGTATACTGCTCTAGTTGCATTTGGATGTATGAGTAGAGGCATAGTGTAAACACAAGGAATGTGTGCAATCAGGGTAAAAGTTATGCAGGGCAAGGAGGGTAGATGTCAAGGGAGTTGAGAGAACATGCAAGTTAATGATGATATTGTTGGAATATAGAATCTTCTCTGGATAAAAACGATGCCAAACTTACAATGGAGCTAACATAGTAGATAAGTGGGTTGAAAGTCCTAGTGAAGTTAGAGAATTATGGAGCTAGAGATAGTAGAGAAAATGAATTGGAAATATAGAAAAAATAGGTGGAGAACAAGATACTTAAAATTGGCATAGCTAACATGTCAGGAATTTTGGCGTAATCAGTGATGCAAAGTCTGGTCGTGATGGTGAGATAAAGAGGGTTGGAACTGAAGAGGTTAAGGGACTAAGAGGTCAAAGTGCTAAACAGGAGTAGTATAGACACAAAGACAGCAAGCCATGTACTAAAACCTTCATTGGCGCTTATTATATATTACATGTATGTTAACAAAGAGGTTAATATATGTGTTCCTTAATGAAGGATGGCTGATAATGTCAGTGAGGAATACCTAATGTTACATATTTCTAAGAGGAATGGAGGGAATAGAAAAATAAACAATGGCCTGGAAACATAAGCTAGGATCAAGAAACACATGAGTCTGGGCCCTGAGATACAATAAAAATATGAGAAAACCAAATCATCTCTTGAAAGGCTTCCAACTAATACAAGTATGCTAAAGGGATGATACAAGGACTTTCACCAATGACAAACCAGGGGTCCCAGAAGTATGGAGAAAAGCTTTTGCTTAGGTTAGGAATGGGAAATGAGTCAGAACAGTGTCTATGCAAAGCCACATAGGAATGAGGATCTAGATGAAGGTGTCTGACCTCTTGTGACTGAGATAAATAGGAATGTAAGGCCCAATGTGATTAGTCTTTGCTGGACTCTTTGCCAAAAGTAGGTTGTCACTTTCTTGGGATTGGTCTGTAGCCAATGTGTTGACACCAGATGAAAATTACTGGGGTCAAGGAGACAAGAAAGATAGGTTGGAGAGCTTACCAGGAACACTAGTAGCTCTGAAGAACTCTTTAAAAACTGATCTGTGAAATGTTGGGGCTTGAGTAAAAAAGCATTACTATATATGTGGAACCAAGGCAACCTTCTTCAATCTTTCTGGGAGCATGTTGGTGGAAGAAAAATTGAAGGACGATCTTACCAGGATCACTTGGAGTCTATGTAGTAGATGTTGTTAAGGTTTAAGGTTAGGGGAAATCTGAGAAGGAGAGAACATATATTTCTCTATAGAGTCTGAGTCCTTGACTTTCACTGATAACAAATACTTTACCTTGTTGGAAAATGTACATGATCATCCCTTTTGCCCCTGCAGATATTTTTCTTCTTTTCCCACCATGCTCTGTGCCCTGAGTGGCTGATGTGCATGAATTGCATCCTTTGTCCTCTAGATACTATATGGGCTTGGCCAACAGACGATTGGAGACAAAGAGGAAAACAAGCCCACAGTTTTATTTTCCCTGTTACTCTCCCATGGGATTCTCATAACTGAAGAACACATAATCTATTATTTGGCCTTCTACACACAGCTTTTTTACTCTCCATTATCTGCTAATTGACCCTTGCCTTTGTTCCTTCAAGCCACCAGGTGTTCATATGTTCCACTATTTCTAGTCCTGGAATACTGTATTATACATTGTGGATTCCCTACACTCTGCATACAGCTTTGCAAATAGTTTTCTTAAGTTACTTAATTTGAGTATAGTGTTTCTTATTAGAAGAATGGTAAATGCAATACCATAGTTATTTTCTGTTTCTATAACACAACATTACATATTGGCTAATTTACAATTAACAGACCTTTACTGGCTTATGATTCTATAGGCTGGGAAGTCCAGAATTGAGGGACTGGCATCTGGTGAAGACATTAGAGCCCCATCATCTCATAGCAGAAGGTAGAAAGGCAAAAGAGGGTGTGTGAGAGAGAGCACGAGTGCACACAGGAGAAGGCCAAATTTGTCCTTTTATAAGAAATTCACTCTCGTGATAATGGTGCCAAGCAACTTATAAAGGTGATTTTCCATGACTCAGACATCTCCCATTAAGTCATAATTTCCAATACCACTGAATAAAGGATCAAGTTTTCAAGACATGAACTTTGGGGGCCACATTGAAACCATAGCATGCAGCAAGTGGTATTAGGGGCAACACCAAGAAAAACCTTAAGTGAGATTCTGGGATTGGGTGTTTCATATATTTGAGAAATGATAGATAACCTTTTTGCTATGGAGAAACGGGGATGAATAAACCACAGTATGTGATAGCATGCATATTTGCATGTGACATTCAACGAAGTCAGGTGGAAGCAAAAATGTTTGGAGATCAAGGGCTGTGGTGATCTGTTACTACTGCCACATAGTGGCTATAGATTGTGGCCTCAGCTGGCTATTATGAAGGTTATACAGCACAACCACCCTTTGACATATTGATGGTTTTTGATTAGATAGTCAATAAAGCTTGTTGAAATAATTACTCATACAGAGTTGGAACTGCACAGCAATCATTATCTTATTATTGATTCGACTATATGTTCATTGCTTTAGGTGGGGTAAAGGTTTTGGTGTTTAAGCTTGTAACATCATCTGTGCTCTGGAACCTCAATTAACCTCATTCAATTCTGATGTAAGATGTTAAACTGAGGCAATTCATTACTATGTAAACAAAATTTACCAGCATATATACCAATGATAAATTAAGAAAATGTCGCACTTACTGTGCTATGGGCAACATTGAGCAGCCCCATTAAATTATTAGCTTTAGTAGACTGTTGCACAACAAACTTTGTTGAAAAGGAACTATCTATCATGTTAGATGTAATTTCTTCTGTTTCTCTTCCCATTTTCTCCCTGGTTCCAGAAAACTAGAAGGTAGTATGGTACAGTTTGGATACTGACTCATCCATATATTTCTCCAGGACAAGTTAATTTACTACATCTAAGTCATGTTTTTCTCATCTGCGTAACTTCATCATTATAGTACCTTCTAGTATTTTGGCAAGAATTAAAACAGGACAATGAATATGGCCAGCGAAGTGTCCAAACAATATACAATGTGCCGTGAAATTTCTACCCATAACCCCTGCCCCAAATTTTACCTTGGGAAAATCACTCAAGCTTTATCAAGGTCATTTATGACTTATGAATAGAATAAATTAGAACACATAGATTGATAATGCTGTAATAAGTGGGAGAAAATAGAAAGAGAGAATCTGGCATTCTGGAAATTATACAGTCTTTTAAAAATACTTAACAGCGGGAATCATTTGTTTTGCTAGAATGTTTATCTGAAATTACAAACATGTCATTTAGGCATTGTTATGGGTTAAACTGTGTCTCCAGAAAAAAAATGGTATGCTAATTTTAACTCCCAGTACCTCAGAATATGATATTATTTGAAAATAGGGTCATTGCAGATATAGTTAGTTAAGATAAGGTCATGCTGGAGTAGGAGTGGTCGCTAATCCACTACAAATAACATCCCTGGGAGATGATTATGTGAAGACAGACACAGGGATAACACCCTGTGATAATGAAGATGAAGATTAGAGTAATGCAGCTGCAAGCCAAATAACACCAAAGGTTGCTGGCAACTACTGGTAGCTAGGAAGAAGCAAAGAGGGATTCTCCTTACACATTTCAGAGGGAGCATGACCTTGACAACACCTTAATTTTGGACTTTTAGACTCTTTGAAATAATAAATGTTTGAAATAATAAATGTTGTTTTGAACCACTGCATTTGTGATGCTTTGTTATGGTATCCCTAGGAAACCAATACGGACCTAAAGGTTAGATACAAATACAGTAGTAGAGATCAGTGGGAAATATCTTTTAGCACTCTGCCTAGCTGTACAGAATCACTCACATAGGCATGGTCCCCCACCATTTAAGGAGGTGACAATTGCAAACACAAAATATATCCCACATGGAACAGAGATTATAGCATTTCTCTGATGTAAAGCATGTGGAATTTGGTTAGTTTTGGGTATTTTTCTTTAATTTTTTTTCTGTTTTCTCCCTATCATTTAACTAATTAGATAATGGTTTCAGATATCTTTCTTATTTCTTATCACGACTATAATTCAGTCCAAATGATGATTTAGGCAAATTTAAAATATTTGATTATAGCTTCCTCAAAGGCAATGGCTCAACTCATCCTACATTCCAAATTTAGAACTTTCAAAATAAATAAAAATTAATGGCTCTGGTGATCACCAAAAAGAACAATAAATACATTTATTAATGTATTTACTTTTTTGAGATGGAATCTTGCTCTGTTGCCCAGGTGGGAGTGCAGTGGCGCGATCTCGGCTCACTGCAACCTCTGCCTCCTGGGTTCAAGCAATTCTCTGCCTCTGCCTCCCGAGTAGCTGGGATTACAGGTGTCCACTACTACTTTTTTTGTATTTTTAGTAGAGATGAGGTTTCACTATCTTGGCCAGGCTGGTCTTGATCTCCTGACCTTGTGATCCACCCACCTTAGCCTCCCAAAGTGCTGGGATAACAGGCCTGAGCCACTGTGCCCGGCAATACGTTTATTATAAAATTTACTATCTTAATAAAGATATGATGTTCTATAGCATGCCCCTCTTTATTGTTCTTCATCACCATCAGAAAAACTCACAAAAGAAAGAAAGTGTGCATTGTTATACTTAGAAAATAATTTTTAAAGTGGGGGTACATTGCTAAATATGCATGTTGTTTAGGTCAGACATATTGAAGAGTCATAATTTGAAGATAAATATTAAAACATCTTTTTAATTAGTTAAAGGCGTTTCTGCAAATGACTGGGGATCATTCGTGTGCTGACACTTATGCTGACACTAGAGTGCTTTTTGGATGATCTTCATGGGAGAATGTTCTCGAGATAAGTGCACTTTGGAGAAAGTACAATAGTGCCAATATTGCTAAATTATAAAAGGTTTAATATAGTTTCCATAGGAAAAATCCTGTGGAATATTCCTGGCAAGATAATTTGGGAAGATAATCAAGCCACATAGACTAGAAGAGCAGTCAGGAAGGAAATCAGATGTAAATGGGAACCACAGGAATCTGAATCATTTAAGTATGCTTGCTTTATTTACAAATGGACTGAGAAAAGTGTTTCTTTAAATAAAAAGTAGTTTTCCAAGGGAAAGATTAAATATCCTTAACCCAGAATAAGAATAAAGAAACAAATGCCAAACATTCAGCTACAACAAACTGTGAAATTAGTTTTCCTCTGCCTAATGGAGAACAAATGGTTTTCCATGTTTATTACTTACCAAGCACATTCCTCAGGGAATAATTTATTCCCACAAAAGCTATGAATGACCATTTTGTATTAGGCTTACTTCACCAAAATAGCAGAATTCTAGCTTCCATACTGTTAATTCAATAATAATGTGCGGTCTTTTACAAACGCAGATGATAAAGTAGTTTTTAACAGTATTTTCCAGGCCAGGCTCTGTGGCTCATGCCTATAATCCCACTTCGGGAGGCCAGGGCGGGCAGATTGCCTGAGCTCAGTAGTTCGAGGCCAGCCTGGGCAACAAGGTGAAAGCCCATCTCTACTAAAATACACACACACACACACACACACACAAAATTAACTGGGCATGACAACGTGAGCCTGTAGTCCTAGCTACTTGGGAGGCTGAGGCAGGAGAATAGCTTGAACCCGGGAGGCGGAGGGTGCAGTGAGCCAAGATCATGCCACTGCACTCCAACCTGGGCAACTGAGTCAGACTCCATCTCCAAAAAAAACAAAACAAAAAAATCCCCAGGATTTTCCAGGACAATGCAACCCAGAGCGTGGTGTACAGACTAGGGCAGCTCTGCAAGTTATTTGTTAGTTAGGATGCGGTTAGTACAAAAATTACAAGTTTAAAAAACTTATATAGCAATTGGACATTCTCACAATAGCTAAGCCGGTGGTCAGTGGACTCTTCTTGAATAGGTTCTAGACCAATTCGGGGTTGTTGAACTTAAGTGATGAGTTCTACACAGCAAGAATTACATACTAATCATGCACAGTTGGACCATGTATTTGTCTGTGCCACGAAAAGAAAAAAATATGTCTGTATTATATATAGTTTGAAAAGTACTAGTATACTAGGAGTAGCACGGAGTTTGAAGTCATAGACATCTTGATTCAAATCTAACACTACATTTTTTTTAAATCTCATGTGATCCAGAAAGAGTTTCTTAAATTTAAAAATAAAGATGGTAATATTTATCTCACAGGATCATTGAGATCCTCATATGGAATAATTTGACTGTAAATAACACAGTTATTCACCAGTAATTGTTTGGTATCCAACTAATTTTATTTCCCGCACTTCCTTTTCCACTGAGGAGGACAACACTATCCTACCCAGGATGGCTAAATCTAGTTTTTTTTTTGGGAAAAACAACATGATTTATAATGGAATCAGTAAGGTGCAACAGTCAGCAACTCTAGATTAAAATTACCTGTACAATAATAGAGGAATCATAGCATATTACATATCTGTCTATATGTAAATAATCTAACATTTATATCATATTTTGTTTTATTTTATTTTTTGAGACAGAGTCTTACTCTGTCACCCAGTCTGGAGCATAGTGGCACAATCTCAGCTCACTGCAAACTCCACCTCCCGGGCTCAAGTGATTCTTGTGCCTCAGCTTCCCAAGTAGCTAGAATTACAGGTGCATGGACCATGCCAGAATAATTTTTGTATTTTTAGTGAAGACGGGGTTTCACTATGTTGGCCAGGCTGGTCTCGAACTCCTGAACTCAAGTGATTCACTGGCCTCAGCCTCCCAAAGTGCTGAGATTACAGGTGTGAGCCACCGTGCTCAGCTTTAAATCATCTTTTTATCAGAGTCAAATAAATGCATCACCAACCAGGTCTTCTGAAATCCTTCCTAACATATTTCCATGAACTTTATTTTTCCTTCCAATCAAGCTATGAGCATTAGTAAAGGTATAATGTTATCCCTTTTGCTCCAAACCACTACTTAGTTCACATGAAAATGTGAATGAAATTCAAATGTATCAGATTGATTAAAACTTATCAGGATTGCCCACATTTTCTATACATTTTTAGATATTTCTGAATATAGACTCCAATGTTCACATATTTATTTACTCCTTGCTTGTATTATATTGATACACATGTAAAATTAACTGATTGGGGCCAGGAAAGATTGTCACAATCTATGTCAATTAAAGCTCATTTTAGAAATATAAAGTACTTATCAAGAAATGCAAGACAATAACCGGAAGCCTAATATGACCAAAACAATACAAAATTTGACTAGTATGTAAAGATGAGATCATCATGCAATCTAAGAAGAAGCAAGGCAGTCTCCACCAATGAGAGGGACTATCAACTGTGACTCCCAGTCCTGGAATGCCAACTATGTTAAATTTAGCAATACACAACTTAGAAGCCTGAAGGTAAAGTTCAATGAATTCATATGACTTTAAGATATCTGTTAAAGTCAAGAGAGCTCTAAGGTTACTTATTTCTTTCCTCTATAGGTCCTACTCTTTGTCTTGAAAACAAATATTGTAACTCATCTGAGCAAAGGGTGTGAATAGGAACTTCTCAGGAAAAGAAATACAGATGGCTAAATAAATATATAAACCATGTCCAATATTTCTCATATTAAAAGAAAAAATTAAAATGGTAATGACATTTCTCACGTTTTACATTAGTAAAAATTAAAATGTTCGATAAAATAAAGTACGGGAAGTTCTAGTGAGAGACTGAAATTTTCACCATGTTGATAGGTCCAGTGGACTACTGAATGTTTACGTTTCTCCAAAATTTATCTGTTGAAATCCTAACTCTCAGTGTGATGGTGGTAGAAGATGGGGCCTTTGGGAGGTGATTAGGTCATGAAGATGGAGCCTTCATGAATGGGATGGGTGCCCTTATTAAAGAAACCCCAGAGCTCTTACCACTATGTGAAGACACAGCAAGAAGATGGCCATCTATGAACCCACCACATCTGCCTTGAGATTGGACTCTCCAGCATCCAGAACTGCGAGAAATAAATCTTCTTTAAGCCAACGACTCTATATTCCTGTTATAGCAGCTCAAACTGACTAAGACAGTAGGAATAAACATTGGTGGAGCCATTCGAAAGGAAAAGAAATAAAGTAGTATCAAATTTTAAAATGCACATGTCCTTTGACATAGAAACTCCATTGTTAGGAATGCACTATAAAATAATATTGCAAAAAGTTGGCAAAATACATACACGAGGATATTGATATCATTGCTTATGGTGTGATAAAAAACTGAATAGTCTAAATATCTACCAAGATGAAACTAGAAAAACAAATTATGAATACATCATAAAAAATGTTTGAGTTGCACGCATCAACCCATTCCACTAAATATATGGTATGTGTGTGTGTGTGCGCACACGTGCATGCATGTGTTTGCATGTTTTGTAGGGGAAGTTGTCCATAAGAGTTCCCTCAGGAAACAGATGGCACCTTCAAAATAGGGTAATTTGAAGAGTATTTGATAAAAGGACCTTTTCAAGGAGTGAGCACAGTATCTGGACACAAAGAATAGTGCATACTCTGGGGCCAGTTTCTGTGGAGCCCTTTTGATTTCTAGGCCTGATGTAAGGCAGCAGGCAGCACTAACCAGAACCCAGACATGGAGAGACTAATGGAGAGATTTGTTCTGAGAGAGTATTCATAGAGAAACACAACTTGCTTCAGGTAAACCAAGAAGGATGGGACTAGAGAAATAAATATTCAGCCCTCTCATTCCTCCACCTTCCTTTCAGAGTTTTCAATTGTTCCAATCTAACTAGAAGCTAGAGGCCAAGGACACCTATTGAGATCAGACTTTTGGGGCAGAGTAAGGATTTGGAGGAAGACACATAGAGAAGATGTCCATGGTAGCATATGTACACATACACATGAACACACATGTGCACACACATTCACACACAAGAAAAAAAGATATCGGCCTGTCTCTCTTAAATGTATCAAAATGTTAACTATGGTCATCTAGTAAAGTGAGATTTGAAATGAATTTTACTTGATTATTTTCATAGTTTGTTTTTGTTATTGCAATGCATATACCTTTTTTAATTTAGAAAAGGCAATAAAGATATTTTCTTTGTAAAAACAACAAAATAAAATTGCTGGTAGTCCACAAGACAAAGATAGTTGAAAGAAGACATAATCCAAAGCTGGGAGCCATTTTTTCTCAACCCCATTTAAGCCTACTTGATTCTCAGTACCTCATGCAGTCTCTGTCTAGCACTTTGTAGCAAAAGAAACCAAACAAAGGAAAAGCTGAGAATTAAGAAGGACGCTCCTCCAATGCTGCAGAATCAGAAGGGATGAGAATTAAACACTCAAAAGCTATTTCCACTTAACCTCAAGTTGTGAGTCAGAATAAACAGTACATTGGAACTCTGTTTTCTCCAAATGGATAGAGATGATTCACTACCATGATTTGTAGCAAGTTCATGGATCCCTGGACAACACAGGGCTGGTAAGAGGGTCAGGGATAGAAAAATTACATTTGTATTAAAAATGCTCAATATGAGTTACATCTAAATAAAGGCTGATATAAATTTCAGATTTGTTTTCCAAGAAAAAATGTATTGTATGTGTATGCAGCAACCAGTGATAAAGCAGGGATGTGAAGTGTTTAAATCTCAGCTCAAACACCTACTGATATCCATGACCTTGAAAGTCCATCACATATATGTAGATCAGTATAACCACCAGCATGAGAAATAGTACAGCCAGGTAAGGTGAAAACGCTGCAGGAGATGAAGTTTTTGATTTTTTCCAGGTGTTATAAATGAATTGCTAATCTGGTTTTCTTTAACATAATTTCAAGGATATCTTAGAGAGATTCAGTATAGAGTACTTGTAGGTCTCACACACCCTTTTCTCCTTATGTGAGCATGTGTGCTTAGCATTACATAAGGGGAAGGCAGGGCACTATCAAGGTTAGGGTTATGGGAAGGCTTTCTTGTAGAATGATATCTAAGTTGACAATCAAAGAATGTGGCAGTATGGCATACTGGTTTAGCAATTAAAGGATTCTAAAACCATACAGCATAGGGTTGACTGCCTACTCTGAGATATATTATTAGCTTTGTGACTTTGGACTAGTTACTTAGGTTTTCTGTACCACTGTATCTTCTTCCATAAAATAAAAATAATGATATCTGCTAAATGGAGCTATTGAGAGGATTAATAGAGGTAATACACATCAAGTAATCATAACAGTGTCACTATAAGTGTTAGTTATTTTTAAATAGGTATAAAGTGGAATGAATCGTCTTTTAAGGAGTGGGAAAAACAGTGTGCGGGAGGGCTCTGAGAAAAGAGAGGGCTTGGAGCTTTTGAAGATCTGAAAGACAGGTCATGGGAAGACCAGATACCTATATGGATAGTAAGTAGGGTTAGCTCAGGGAGGACCTTTTTAGGTTAGGTAAGGGTTTGGAATATTGTCCAAATGGCAGTAGCAAGGCATTAAAAATACTTATCAAGAAAGTTAAAAAAATCAGATTTGAATTGTAAAATGGTCATTTTCACCATAACTGCAAGGCCTGTTTGGACTACATCTGTGGGAATTTGAGTGAGGACCCCTGTAATGACGTTTTTGTGATAGCCCGGGCTAGACCTCGTGATAGGTTGGACTATGGTATGGTAGATGAAACGGATATTAGTAGAAATATCTTGTTCAGCTTACTAAAATCAATTAAATCAATGTCTTGTTTTTTGTTTTTTTTTTTTTTAGTTTTCTTTTTAAAATAAAAAAAAATTTACTCATCTTATCCTTAAACTATAACTGAATTTATAGATCTGCCTGGAATTGTATTCATAAATTCCACCACTCCACATAGTTAAGTCACCTAGAATATGAAAACCAACCTTACACTTCCCCACCATATCACAATCCAACTTTCATGTCACATTATGTTATAAGGCCATTGATGGCTGTAACTATTATGTATTTCTCTAACTCCCGTACTCAGTACAGTGCCTATACAGCTTCCCTTTTCCCCAAACAATCAAAATTTGCTGGTGTGTTCATTTTCTATTGCTGCTATAACAAATCACCATAACTTAGTGATTCAAAACAAAAAATAATTATTATCTTACAGTTAGAAGGTCAGAGGTCCAAAATGGGTCTGTAGCATTTATGGAGGTTGTAAGGGAGAATCTTTTATCTTGTCTCTCCAGCCCCTATAGGCTGCCTGCACTGCTTGGCTCCAGGCCACATCATTCCAAACTCCGCTTCCATTATCACATGTCTGAATCTGACCCTCTTGCTTCTATCTTAGAAGAACCCTTGTGTAATTACAATGGACCTGTCTGGATGATCCAAGATAATCTTCCCCCTCAAGATCTTTAACTAAATCACATCTGCAAAGTCCTGGTTGCAATGCAAGGTAACATGTCATAGATTTTAGTGTTTAGCACACGCTCATCTAGGGCAGGAAGTGTTATTCTAACTCCCTCAGGAGGAATTAGCATTGAAGCAGAACTTACCAGAGTAACTCTGATAAATAATCTGCCTTTAGTATTAGAATATTATCACACTATAAATTATCAAAAATATTTACTAAGTGAATTAATTTAAGAAATCCTACCTCATTAACTTGCATTAAATTCTATTGATATGAATATCACTTACTTTGTTCGATAATTCATGTAGCTACCCTTGTTTTTTGTTTCTAAATTCAGGTCCTTATTTTATATCTCATTTATATAATCTCTGCCTCTATCCTGACCACTGCACATATCCATCCCAAATCCTTTCTAAGAATGTCTAAATGCTCATTAAATTGAGATCTTTCTTGTTTTTTCTTATTTTTCTTCCCGAAGGACTAAAACACTTTTTCCCCTATTTAATAAATAAATACTACCTTTTCCCAAATCTTTTTGAAACAAAATACCTGCCTGACTGTCTTTCTGCCTAACATTTGCTTACAATCTTCCCATCACATGCTGTGTGCATCTGCCAGAATTGCTAATTTTCATCTTCATTTTCTGCTTTGCAGAAATTTATTTTTTAAAACCCCCAACATTTAAAAGATGTTGTTCAATTTAATTTTCTATCTCATGACTGTCCACCAAGCTGCCTTTTTTTTTTTTATATGGAGTCTCACTCTGTCACCCAAGCTGGAGTGCAATGGGGTGGTCTCGGCTCACTGCAACTTCCACCTCCCGGGTTCAAGCTATTCTCCTGTCTCAGCCTCTCAAGTAGCTGGGACAGACTACAAGTGCATGCCACTATGCTTGACTAATTTTTGTATTTTTAGCAGAGACGGGGTTTCACTATATTGGCCTGGCTGGTCTCAAACTCCTGACCTTGTGATCTGCCCGCCTCGGCCTCCCAAAGTGCTGGGATTACAGATGTGAGCCACTGCACCTGGCCCAAGCTGCCTTTCAAAGGGTAAGCTGCATGCTTATTGTTGTCATAAAAGCTGTTAAAATTTTCAGAATAACTTCTGGAGCACTTTCATGACACCAGCTAATTGCTGGCATTAATATCTGCCCTGTTTCCACCCTGAACAGCAGCATGTGTACTGATGAAAGGCGGATCTCTGGAGCTAAAATGTATGGCTCTAACATCCAGCCCCACATTACTAACTTCTGTGTGCTGGTGGGTTTTATGGTAACACAAATTTGGTTAAGTCAACACATGTAAAGAACACATTGGCCCTGGTTAATCAAAGCATTGAAATAGTAATGTTATTTTTGGTACACCCTATGGTTATGCTTGTACCCATAGCTTTAATTTCTACCAATGTACTTGGGTTTACCTGGAAATGACTGAAATTGATCCCATGAGTGTAGTAGTTGTTTGTAGGTGTCATGCTCTTCACATGTCACCTTTCTAACCACCTGCGAAGGCTGTCCTCACATTTTGTAATGCTTTTGGTATTAGCTGACAGTATTTACTGCAAATCACTCAATCATAGAAACACGATACAAAAAAATACATCTACACAACTCATCATTAATATTTTTCTTACTCTTATTGCTATGAACTATTTTTATTGCCTATCATAGAGCCAGGCCTTGTAATAAGAGCTTCATGTATCTTGTTTAGTCAAAATGTATTTAATCATAACATCTAATGTATGTTTATCATCAGCTTCCGAAGATTTGTTATTAGTGCTTCTCACTACGGGTCTTTTAACTATTTTCAATTTAAGGCTAAGGAATGCTTTCAATCTGGCTTGCTTCGGCAACTTTTGTTATCAAAACATTTTTCCGGAGTCAGCATTTATGAATTACTTTTCACTGTGTTCAGTGATCAAGAGTCTTTTAAATAGAACAGTTGGCATAATCATTTTAGTAAAAGGCACATTTCTGGGTAATAAGTGACCCTAAAACATTTGCAAGTTAAAGAGACTCTCATGCAGGAAGAGACAATCTAATGCAGTTTTTTAATATAATCAAGGAGAAACTGTTCTATATTATTGCAGCCTGGATGTCCTCAGGCCTCCTCAATGTAGGGCTGAAAAATGTGGCCACTGAGAGACAAATTTTGCCTTCACCTATCTATAAACACCAGTTCCCTACAAGGTTTCTCGTTATCCCCTTTTTGTTCAAATCCCTACTCACAGCTCCTTGAGGGTCATCTTGGCAAGTGCATTTTTAACTCCTCTGAACAATCTTCCCATGACAACAGCAGGAAGATTTGGTAAATTCTGCTATCTGTAGATTCTGCTAAGCTCTGCCTTGCTATTAGCTATGGCCATTTTACTAGGCAGCATGGACCCTTCTAGTAGGTGTTTTAACTCCCCACGGAGCACCCTTGACTTTGCAAGGTATTCACAAAGTACTTCTTCTTTGGGGACTGTATTATTTTCCCAGGGCTGCCATAATAAAGCCCTATGTACTGGGTGCCTTAATAAAACAGAAACATATTCTCTTATAGTTCTGGAGACTAGAAATCTGAAATGCGAGTGTTGGCAGGATTGTGCTCTCTCTGAGTAGTCCAGGAAGAATCATTCCACATGTCTTCCTAGCTTTTCACCATTGCTGGCAATCTTAGGCATCCCTTGTTTGTAGAAGGACACGTCACTGCAATGTTCACCTTCATTGCCACTGTTTATTGCCACTTCATTGCCACTGTATATGCCATTCACCTTCCTTCCTCTGTTTATGCATCTGGATCCAAATCTCCTTCTTTTTTTTCTCTTGTTTTTTTTTTTTTTTCTTTTTTTTGACTGAGTCTTGCTCTGTCACCCAGGCTGGAGTGCAGTGGCATAATCTCCGCTTACTGCAAGCCAAACCTCCTTTTAAAGACACCAGTCATTGAATTAGGGTCCACCCTAACCCAGTGACTTAATCTTAACTTGACTATATCTGCAACACTGTACTTAAAAAATATTACATTCCAATTACTGATGCTTCGTAATTATAGTAATCTTTTTTAGGGACAAAATTGAACCCAATACAGAAACCAGGAAATCTTAAATAAGTATTTCTTGAGAGCTTACTATGTGCCTGGCAGTCTTAGCTCTCCAACTGGGCATTGTCACTGCCACTCCTATTCCTGTCTACCTCTCTCCCTACCAAGCACCACAGCCCCTCTGCCATCTTCTTGGGGAGCAGCTAGACCACTAGTACATGGGTGCCTTTCAGATTCCGGGAATACATGGGGTCAACAGGAAAAGGACAAAACTATGTCTGTCTCTCTTTTGTAATCGGTTCAGTAAAGAAAGTAGAGAAGCAGTGCTGTTTGTGCCTAAGAATCTTACAGAATCTTTCATCACCTAGCTACTTCCTTTCTTACCTCTAGTCTTCATTCACTCGAGGGCGTAAATGTGATTGAATGGGTGGGACCCGGGGCAAGGACAAAGTTAAATGAAACACTTAGGATATATTCAGGGATGAAAACAAATAAAAAGGCAGCAACCAAAAAGCATTCTCTGACCCTGCGGTTTTAAAACTGGCTTGAAATTGTTTTGCCAGTGTCTTCTCTTGGGAAAGAGTCTCAGGCTCTCTTTTCAATGGACTCTTCCTGTGCTGTGCCTGTATTCAGTTTGTACTCACTATTTCTGTAGTTAGTAACCTTCAGCCTTCTGGACAATCAGCTTCACCTCAGACTATCAGCACTATCTCTCCTGTGAGACGGCCCAGTGGATTTCAATATTGAGCAAATGCCTAATACCATATTTTGAAACTGCAAGCCCCAATGAAGACAGCACTCAATTTTAACATAACAGCTTCTTAAAAAGGACTGAAAAGGGTAATGATTATTGAGAGCTAACTGCTTGCTAGATGCTAGAATTAGTTATATATGTACGTTATCTGATTAGATCCTCATGAGTATATATAAATATATATATATATAGAGAGAGAGAGAGAGAGAGTTCTTATGTCCAATGCACAGCTTAGGAAACTGATGTTAACTTCCATGAAAATCTGATATAACTTACATGAAAAAAGGCTAGATAGGCCTAGCGCTCACGCCTGTAATCCCAGCACTTTGGGAGGCCAAGGCAGGTGGATCACGAGGTCAGGAGATCGAGACCATTCTGACTAACACAGTGAAAACCTGTCTCTACTAAAAATACAAAAAATTAGCCAGACGTGGTGTCAAGCACCTCTAGTCCCAGCTGCTTGGGAGGCTGAGGCAGGAGAATCACTTGAACCCGGGAGGTGGAGGTTGCAGTGAGCCGAGACCTCGCCTCTGTACTCCAGCCTGGGCGACAGAGCGAGACTCCATCACAAAAAAAAAAAAAAAAAAAAAAAAAAAGTTAGATAAATGTCCAAGGTCACATAGCTAGATTACTGACCTATCTTGTTGGTTCTTAACACGTTTTGCATTTTGCTTTTATCATTATCATTCATGTAACACAGTCTATAGGGTGCTTAAAACTATATACTATAAATACCTTGTATGATATTTATTTTTAAAGTTGATTAACAACTACTAAATAAAATATACCTTTGATTCCTTAAGATGCTATATGTGGAAGTGAACCAGATGTGGAAACTTGTGCTGGCAAACAGCAAGAGTTCCATATTCATGTTTACTGCTGAATTTAAAGGCACATCATCCTAGAATGTGTCACTTTCATAATCAACAGTTGAATTGTTTTACACACAAATTGCATCTCCCAATGTAATGTATACATTGTTATCCTCACAACTAAGGTTCATGCTCTGTTGACTTCTCCATCTGGGGATGTATGCAAATAGTTTTTACATGCACACATAGATTTTCCGAACTCAGATGCAATTTATTGGTATTAGCATGTGTTTTCATCCTCCAATATGCTGAAAGAGACAATTTATGCTGGATAGTTTGTAAAAAGAGAATTAGATGGAGATTCAGAACTAGAAATGCCTCTGTGGGTTAATGTATTTCCTCATTCTGCCTCTTCTTTTTTCCTTTTTAATTTTTTGAAAATGGTCAAATAAGGCTAAAGCATAACACTGGGCAGCTTTATTTGTTTGATATAATTACTAATTTGTTAGCAATCTCTTATTTATGATGTACTTTTTTCTCTATTTTCTTTTTTCTTTTGTTTTTTTCCCATTTTGAAGTAACATCATTTATCTTAGGCAGCATCTAAAAGAAAGTGCATGCCCTCAGTTTCCAAATTGATGACCCTCCCCACCAGTTAAGGAGCTCTGCCTTCAACAAATACATCATGATGTGACAATGATTCATAGCAGTTCTTTTGAATAGCTTTTATTATAATGCATTCGTTCAACACTCAACTACACCTTCAGCACTGGGCATTGATTATGTGTCAAGCACTCTGGCAAATATTAGGTGATATTTAGGTGATTCAAAATCATTCAGACCTGTGGAGTTTCCAGTTCTTACTGTGTAACTGAGACTTGAACTCTATGAGAATAGAGATAGTCCTAAGTTTGAGATTAATTATAGGGCAAGAGATACATGTTTGTCTCAAATAATATGAGTATTTGACAGTGGACAAGCCATTCCCCTTGGTCCTTTGGGACCCATTTTCTTCATTTGTAAAATAAGATTGAGACTTGATCTCAGAAGCTCCTTCTAAATCTGGCATTATGTGATTCAAATGAATCAATAGTTCATACAATGTCACCAATCTGTTTATGTTTTTAACTTCCTATGTAAAGTTTTTTTAAAAGTAACAAAACACAGTCAAATTATTGGTTATTCGGAAAATTTTAGTTACTACCAATGATTACAAAAAGGGAAACTAGCAGTTACCAATAATAGTACATTCCAGAGACGGTTAGTCAACAATTCAGTCTTTTTCCTTCACCCCCTGTTTTGTAATTTTATGAGAAATAAAATGTAATAAGAAATATTTATAATAAAATAACAGAATACTTTTTTTTGGCTGTACTAATATCTCTGTCTAGTCCTCAAGTTTGTGTAGTGGTTTTTAATTTTTTTTTTTCTGCATTTCTCTAGAAGTCCATGGCATCCTTTCAGGTTCTGCCTTTGGGTGAAAAGAGCAGAAGGAAAAACATAAGCTGTCAGATCATAGAGTGAATGAGATCTTCCCACCAGATTCGAGGGAGATCTGGAATACAGGGTTATGTGAGTAATAAACGCAATACTGAGAGATAATCAAGATTAATTCCATGACTACTATCTGGGGATCTTTATGAAAAGACCATTTCACAGTCCGGGATGAGAAAATTGACAGGAAATATCTTGGGAAAAAAGGTTCTTCTTGAGCTCATTTGAACACTTACTGATTTTGGCTGTCTGAGTTGATCAGGAGTCAGGGAAGCACCATTTACTCAACAGTGACTTCTAGGAAAATGACTCACGATGAAAATAAATGAAGGTCTGTGTTCAGGTCAAGAGAAACATTTGCTCAGTTGGAAAGTCAGTCAGGTAGAATATATGCCTGCTCACCTCAGAATTCTGTGCTCTAATCATCATGTATTTAATTGTATGATAACAGAGGGTATGTTGTTGCATACCCAGCTTTGGTACAACTTTGTAATTTTTAAACCTTCCCTTAACTTAGAAAACTCTTCCCGCTTTTCGTGAGTACTCTTTTCTTAATTTTCTGAAATGTTACTGCTTTGTATTTCCATTTTATTTTATGTTGTTGTGTTTTGTCCCCATTTTGTCTTAAAGACAGGGTCTTGCTCTGTTGCCCAGGCTGTAATGCGGTGGTGTGATCTCAGCTCACAGCAGACTCAACCTCATAGGCTCAAGTTATCCTGCCATCTCAGCTTCCCAAGTAGCTGGAACTGCAGGCATGCACCACCATGCCTCGCAACATTTCTTTTAATTTTCATAGAGACAGGGTCTCACTATGTTGCCTAGGCTGGTCTCAAACTCCTGGCCTCAACTGAACCTCTCACCTCTTCCTGTCAAAGTGCTGTGATTAAAGGTGTGAGCCACTGTACCAGGACTATTTTTATTGTTTTTAACTTGCCCTTCCTTTGCCATCATCCATGAACAAAATATAAGTGTAAAGTATATATAGACAGGCATTCTCTTTAAGAAAGGTAAATAATAGTCATGGAGGATGTTTTGAGGGATGCAGAGGGACAGATTACTCCTTAGAAACTATTCTTTTGGCTTTTCCTTCTGTCAAAAAGAAAATGCTACCACATTTTTATATCAATCCAGATGTTTTAGAACTGCCATTAGATATTGATAAGAGTACTGTCTCTCTCTGTTTGCGTATGTGTGTGTGTGTGTGTATGTGTGAGCGTGTGTGTCTTGACCTAAGAAACTCTGTATCTATAAGAAACATTTTTCAATTCCTATAAATGGTTGAATACAAATCATTCCTCTTAAGAATTAAAATAAAATAAAATAAAATAAAATAAAGAATAACACACTGCCCATAGTATTTGACGATACTTAAAATCAGTCCCTCTCCAAACCACTTTTACTAGGCTTCATCCTCCACCACTCCACTGAAGCTTTCTTTTAAAAGGTGTAAAAGTCTCTTTTCTATCCTCAGCCTGCTACACTTCTTTGCAACATTTGAAATTGATGATGACTTCCTTCTTCTTTAAGCACTCTTCCCTCAAGTTCTAAAAGTTGATCCCTTCCATGCTTCCTCTTATCTGTCAGGAAGTTTCTTATTCTCTCGCTTTCCCTTTCTACAACCACACCATTTAACGAATTTTTGTGGCAGATGGAGCATTGTCAAGAAAATTGCATGGTCATAACATCAACTCAAGAATTTCAGAAGGATAAGTCAGTATTTATATAAGCAAAGTTTTTAACGATAGTGAATAAACAACTCTGAACTCTTCACCAAAATGTAATTACATTTCATGGTAAAAATCTAATTGTATTCTACAATATATTCTAAAGCTTCAGAAGAATTGAAGATTCCTCATGACTCTGCCCCTAGACCTGTTTTCTTCTCACTCTATATTATCTCCTCAATTAACATCATGGATTCAACTAGAAGTTCTCTGATTTTGATTCAAAAATCTGGAGATTTTTTTCTTAACTTTAAATTCTCTGTATTTCATGGACTCATTTTAGGTATTTTTATTTTTATCTATTAACTTATGAATGTATGTATTTATTTACTTCTGAGACAGGGTCTCACTGTATCACCCAGTGGCATGACCATGGCTCACCGCAGCCCCCACCTCCTGGGCTCAAGTGATCTTCCCATGTCAGTCTTCCAAGCAATTAAGACTAAAAGTGCATGCCACCATGCCTAACTAATAATGTCTTGTTTGTAGTGAAATAGTCTCACTATGTTGCCCAGGCTGGTCTTAAATTCCTAAGTTCAAGCAATCCTCTTGCCTGGGCCTCCTAAAGTGCTGAGACTACAAGTGTGAGGAACTGTGTCCAGCCTCAGGTGCTCATTTTAAAATACTGGTTGACTTTCCTCTAATATCTGGAACAAGACAAGGGTGTCCACTTTCACCAGTTATTCAACATAGTACTAGAAGTCCTAGTTAATGCAGTCAGACAAGAGAAAGCAATAAAGGACATCCAGATTGGAAAGGAAGAAGTCAAATTATCCTTGTTTGCAGATGGTATGATCTAATATTTGGAAAAACCTAAAAACTCCACCATGAAACTATTAGAATTGATAAACACATTCAGGAAAGTCGCAGTATACAAAATCAACCTGTAAAAATCGGTGGCATTCCTATACTCCAACACTGAACAATCTGAAAAACAAATAAAAAATAGTAATCCTGTTTACAGTAGTTACAACTGAAATTAGATACCCAGGGATTAACTTAACTAAGGAAGTAAAAGCTCTCTACAATGAAAACTATAAAACATTAATGAAAGAAATTAAAGAGGACACAAAAAAGTAGACTAATATTCCATGTTAACTAATTGGAAGAATCAATATTGTTAAGATGTCCATACTACCCAATGCAATCTACAAATCAAATGCAAGCCTATCAAAATACCAGTAATATTCCTCACAAAAATAGAAAAAAAAAAAAAAAAAACAACCCTTAAAATGTGTATGGAACTGCAAAAGACTCAGAATAGCCAAAGCTATCCTGAGCCAAAATAACAAAACTGAAGGAATCACATTACCTGACTTCAAATTATGCTACGGAGCTATAGTAATCAAAACAGCATGGTCCTGGCATAAATAGCCCAATGGAATGGAATAGAGAACCTAAAAACAAATCCATATACCTACAGTGACTTTTTTTTTTTTGACCAAGGTACCAAGAACATACTTTAGGAAAAACACAGTCTCTTCAATAAATGGTGCCAAAAAAACTGGATATGTATATGCAACAGAATGAAGCTAGACCCCTATCTCTTGCCATACACACAAAAACATCAAATCAAAATGGATTAAAGACTTAATTCTAAGACCTCACACTATAAAACTACCATAAGAAAATGTTGAGGAAGCTCTCCAGCACACTGATCTGGGCAAAAATTTCTTAAGTAATACGTCACAGGCAACCAAAGCAAAAATTTACAAATGTGATCACATGAAGTTAAAAAAAACTTCCGTACAACAAAGAAAACAATCAACAAAGTGAAGAGATGACTTACAGAATGGGAGAAAATATTTTCAAACTACACACCTGTATTAGTTCATTTTCACATTGTTATGAAGTAATACCTAAGACTGAGTAATTTACAAAGAAAGAAGTTTAATTGATTCACAGTTTTAAAGGGCTCAGGAGGCCTCAGAAAAACTTGCAATCATGGTAGAAGGGGAAGCAAACATATCCTTCTTCACGTGGTGGCAGGACAGAGAAAAATGAGAGAAGTGCAAAGAAAAGGGGATGAAAAGCTTCTCACAAAACCATCAGGTATCACGAGAACGCATTCACTATTATGAAAACAGCACAAGGAACTGCCCTCATGATTCAATCACCTCTCACAAGATCTCTCCCCCAACATGCGGGGATTACAATTTGGATTACAATTCAAGATGAGATTTTAGTGAGGACAAAGAGCCAGACTATATTCTTTCACCCCTGGCCCCTCCTAGATCTCATGCCCTCCCATTTCAAAACTCAATCATGCCCTTTTAACAGTTCCCCAAAGTCTTAATGTATTCCAGCATTAACCCAAAAATCCAAGTTCAAAGTCTCATGTGAGGCAAAGCAAGTCTCTTCTGCCTATGAGCCTGTAAAATCAAAAGCAAGTCAGTTACTTCCTAGATATTACTTCCTAGATACAATAGGGATACAGGCATTAGGTAAGTACATCCAATCCAGATTCGAGAAATTGGCCAAAACAAAGGGGTAACAGGCCCCATGTAAGTCCAAAATCAATACAGTAGTCATTAAACCTTAAAGTTGCACAATGATCTCACATCCAGGTCACGCTGATGCGAGAGGTAGGCCCTGATGGCTTGGGCAGCTCCACCCCAGCTCTCATGGCTATCTTTGAGTGTCTGTGACTTTTCCAGGTGCACGGTACAAACTGTCAGCAGATCTACTGCTCTGAGGTCTGGAGGACTATGGTCCTCTTCTCACAGCTCCACTAGGCAGTGCCCCAGTGAGGACCCTGTGTGGGGGTTGTGACCCCACATTTTCTTTCTGCACTGCCTTAGCAGAGGTCCTCCATGAAGGCACTGCCCCTGCAGCTGACTTCTGCGTGGACATCCAGGCATTTCCATACATCCTCTAAAATCTAGACGGAGTTTCCCAAACCTCAATTCTTATATTCTGTGCACCCGTAGGGCCAATGCCACATGGAAGCTGTCAAGGCTGGGGGCTTGCAGCTTCTGAAACAACATCCTGAGCTACACCTTGGCCCCTTTTAGCAATGGCTAGAGCAGCAGAGACCAGACTGCCCGGGAAACTATTTTTCTCTCCTAGGCCTCTGGGCCTGTGATGGGAGAGAATGCTGTGGAGGTCTCTGACATGCCCTGGAGACATTTTCCCATTGTCTTGGTGATTAACATTTGGCTCCTTGTTAAGTATGCAAATGTCTGTAGCTGACTTGAATTTCTCCCCAGAAAATGAGTTTTTCTTTTCTGTGGCATTATCAGGCTTCATATTTTCTAAGATTTTACGGTTTGCATCTTCTAAACGCTTTGCTGCTTAGAAATTTCTTCTGCCAGATACCCCAAAGCATCTCGCTCAAGTTCAAAGTTCCACAAATCTCTAGGGCAGGAACAAAAAGCCACCAGTCTCTTTGCTAAAGCATAGCAAAAGTCACCTTTGCTCCAGGTCTCAACAAATTCCTCATCTCCGTCTGAGGCCACCTTGGCCTAGATTTCATTGTCCATTTCACTATGAGGATTTTGATCAAAGTCATTCAATAAGTCTCTAGGAAGTTCCAAACTTTCCCACATTCTCCTGTCTTCTGAGCCCTCCAAGTCTCTAGGAAGTTCCAAAATTTCGCACATTTTCCCATCTTTTTCTAAGTCCTCTAAACCGTTCCAAAGTTGCTTCCACATTTTGGGGTATCCTTATATCAGCACCCCACTCTACCAGTAACAACTTACTGTATTAGTTCATTCTCATGCTGCTATGAAGAAATATCCGAGACTAGGTGATTAACAAAGGAAAGAGGTTTCATTGACTCACAGTTCTGCAGGACAGGGAGGCCTCGGAAATCTTACAATCATTATGGGAGGGGAAGCAAACAGGTCCTTCTTCACATGGCAGTAAGAAGGAGATGAATGAGAGAAGTGCAGAGCAAAGTGAGGATAAACCCCTCACAAAACCATCAGATCTCATGAGAACTCACTATTACAAGAACTGCACAGGTGATTCAATCACCTCCCACAAGGTCCCTCCCTCAACATGTGGGGATTACAATTCGGATTACAATTCAAGAAGAGATTTGAGTAGGGGCACAGGGCCGGAAAAATGGATAGATGTGATTATATCAAGTTAAAAAAATTCTGCACAGCAAAGGAAACAATTAACAAAATGAAGAGACAACTCACAGAATGGGAAAAATATTTTCAAACTACTACCATCTTATAGGGGGTTAAGAACCAGCACAAACTCTACAGGAAAAATGTTAAAGGTCTGGTTAAAAGGTAGGCAAAAGTGCCAGGCTTCATGGCTTATGCCCGTATTTCCAGCACTTTGGGAGGCCGAAATAGGCAGATCACTTGAGGTCAAAAGTTTGAGAGCAAGGCAGGCAGATCACTTGAGGCCAAAAGTTTGAGACAAGCCTGGCCAACATGGTGAAACCCTGTCTCTACTAAAGATACAAAAGGTAGCTGGACATGGTGGTACAAGTCTAATCCCAGCTACTCTGGAGGCTGAGGCACAAGAATCTCTTGAACCCAGGAGGCGGAGGTTGCAGTGAGCCGAGATCATGCTACTGCACTCCAGCCTGGGTAATAGAGTGAGAGTCAGATTCTGTCTCAAGAAAATAAAAAGTAGGTGACATATTTGAGTAGCCCTTTCTTAAAAAAAACATAAGTGGCAAACAGGTATATGAAAAGGTGCTCAACATAATTGATCATCACAGATATGCAAATCAAGACCACAATGAGATATTGTCTTACTCCAGTTAAAATGGCTTTTATTCAAAAGACAGGCAATAACAAATGTGGAAAGGGAATCTATGTACGCTGTTGATGGAAATGTAAATGAGTACAACCACTTGAAGAACAAGTTGAAGGTTTCTCAAAACACTAAAAATTGAGCTACCATATGATTCAGCAATCCTACTACTGGGTATATGCCCCAAATAAAGGAAGTCATTATATTGAAGAGATTTGCACTGCCATGTTTATTGTAGCACTATTCACAATAGCCAAGATTTGGAAGCAGTCTTAGTGTCCATCAACAGATAATTGGCTAAAGAAAATGTGGTACCTTCAGCACCGTAAGATAGAGTGAGAAATAAATAAAAAAATGTTTAAAATGAAAATATGCCACTTATACACAATGAAGTAATATTTAGCCATAAAAAATAATGAAATACTACCATTTACAACAATATAGATGCAACCGGGGGTCATTATGTTAAGTGCAGTAAGTCAGGTACTGAAAGACAAACTTATGCTTTCACTTATTTATGAGAGCTAAAAATTAAAACAATTGTACTCATGGAGATAGAGAGTAGAAAGATAGTCATCAGAGACTGGGAAGAGTAGTGGGGAAGTTGAGGGGAGGTGTAAATGGTTAATGAGTACAAAGGAAAAAGAAATAATAAGTAATACTTAGTAGTTGATGGGGCAACAGGGTGATTACAGTCAATAATTATTTAATTGTATATTTAAAAATAACCAAAAGAGTATAATTAGATGATTTGTAACACAAATGATAAATGCTTGGTGGAATGGATATCTAATTTTCCATGATGTGATTATCACACTTTACACGCCTATACCAAAATATCTCGTGTACCTCATAAATATTTGTACCTATTACATGTCCACAAACATTAAAAATAAAAATTGAATTAGAATAAAATAAACTAAAACACTTGCTGTGTTCCATTTTCACTGCATCCACACCAACATCTATTATGTTTTTATTTTTTTATTATGGCCATTCTTGCCATAATAATGTGTAAGGTGGTATCACATTGCGGTTTTGATTTGCATTTCCCTGGTCATTAGTAATGTTGAGCATTTTTTCATATGATTGTTGGCCACTTGCATATCTTCTTCTGAAAACTGTCTATTCATATCCTTAGCCCACTATTTGATTGGGTTATTTGTCTTTTTCTTGCTAATTTGTTCGTGTTCCTTATAGATTCTGGACATTAGTTCTTTGGTGAATGTATAGATTGTGAAAATTTTCTCCCCCTCTGCGGGTTGTCTGTTTACTCTTCTGACTATTCCTTTTGCCATGCAAAAGCTCTTTCTTTTAGTTAAGTCCCACCTATTTATTGTTGTTTTTGTTGCATTTGCTCTTGGGTTCTTGGTCATGAAATCTTCGCCTAAGCCAATGTCTAGAAAGATTTTTCTGATGTTAACTGCTAGAATTTTTATAGTTTCAAGTCGTAGATTTAACTCCATGATCCATTTTGAGTTGATTTTTTATAAGGCGAGAGATGAGGATATAGTTTCGTTCTCCTATATATGGCTTGCTAATTATCCCAGCACCATTTGTTGAATAGGGTGTCCTTTCCCTACTTTATGTTTTTGTTTGCCTTGTCAAAGATAAGTTGGTTGTAAGTGTTTGAGTTTAATTCTGGGTTCTCTATTCTATTCCATTGGTGTGTATGCTGTGCTGCCTCCAGATTTGTTCTTTTTCCTTATTCTTGCTTTGGCTATGCTGGCTCTTTTTTGGTTTCATATGAATTTTAGGATTTTGTTTTCTAGTTCTGTGAAGAATGATGCTGGTATTTTGATGGGAATTGCCTTGAATTTGTAGATCGCTTTGGTAGTATGGTCAGTTTTGAACACTTCTACACTGTTGTTGGGAATGTAAACTAGTACAACGTGTATGAAATCAGTGTGGAAATTCCTTAAAGAACTAAAAGTAGAACTACCATTTGATCCAGTAATCCCACTACTGGGTATCTACGCAGAGCAAAATAAGTCATTATATGAAAATGATACTTACACATGCATGTTTATAACAGCACAATTCACAATTGCAAAAATATGGAACCAGCCCAAATGCCCATCAATCAACAAGTGGATAAAGAAATTGTGGCATATATATATATATATATATATATATATATATATATATATACTCAGCAATAAAAGGAACTTGGATGGGATTGGAGACTATTATTCTATGTGAAGTAACTCGGGAATGGAAAACCAAACATTGTATGTTCTCACTTATAAGTGGGAGCTAAGCTGTCAGGATGCAAAGGCATAAGAATGGATTTTGGGGACTCTGGGAGAAAGAGTGGGAAGGGGGTGAGAGATAAAAGGCTACAAATTAGGTTCAGTGTATACTACTTGGGTGATGGGTACACTGAAATCTCACAAATCACCACAAAAGAAATTATTCATGTAACCAAATACCTCCTGTTCCTCAAAAACCTATGGAAATAAACATTTAAAAAAGTTATGCACAATTGATAAATAAAAGAAAAATAAAATACTTGCTGTGTATGTGATGAGTATGAGTACATGACTGTTTCATTAGTAGAACAGAATCCCTCTGTAGAAAATGAATCTATATTACTTCTTAGGTTTATGTAATGAATGCAAGAGATGATACCTCTAATACACAAAGAACAATGCCAGACACCTGCCATTAGTATGTCACTAACAGTATTCATGATTAATTAATTCTGGACTGGTTATTTTCTAGGTTCTTCATATGTAGTCAGCCATCTTCTTAGAAACAATTGGAAATAAGCGGAGAATGCTTTTATTTTATTCCACTTTAAGTGTCCTTATTTTCCTAGGGAGTCCGTCACCAGAAATAGCCTTAGCTACACTCGAAAATACTCTTGGGAGCCTAGTATATATAAAACAAGTCTCTGGTCTGTAACTCCTCCCCTAGTGCCCTTTGTTTGCCCTCTGTTTCTATCAAGCCCTTATTACTAAATGTCTCACACCAGTTTACAAATTATTAGGTCTTGTCATCTCGTAATTTATGGAGCAGACGAAGTTTTATCTTCCCCCAAATAGGGCCCAGTTGGGACCTCTGGTCGATTCATTACTGATCAAAACAGTGTTGAACACTCTTTTTACCTGACTTTTATATGACAATTACGCTCTTCAATCGTTCTCGATCTTAGTATAATTCCTATTTTATTTAAGGTCATCCGGCTTATTTACAATTCCTTGCATTCATCTTTCCCAAATTTTACTGAACAAAATACTTGAGTATACTTTATAGACACATATATACTTATTTATTATAATAAATATTATCCTGCTATTATTATACTCACCCAATTTCATCCAACAGATACCCTTTCCATTTTCCTTGTTTGACCCTTTCCTCCCAATTACATGGTTTTGAAATATTTGCTTTCGTTGCAGATTCCAATGCCCTATCATGACCTAAATGTCATTGTAACATCAACTTCTTTCTCAAGCCCTTTTCTGAGAGCAAATCCTCATCATCTCTTTTCTTGATTTGTGAAATAATGGCTGGAATGTTTCTCACAATTCCTTTTTCTCCTGTCATTTATAGAGTTACCAGAGTTACCACTCTCTAATATGAAGATAATTTATATGTAATTATGTAATGGGTATTGAGAGGCTTTTCTTAGATCTTGATTACCTGCAGAAAAGTATCAGATTTGCAAGGTTTCCAAAAGCCTCCACAATCTTCCTAACTATAGTTACAGCCACATCTAACCCTACATCTTTTTGTAGTAAGTGTTTTATTCATATTCCATACTTCTACCAATTCTATTCCCTCTGCTTAGGCTATTCTTTACAAGTTCTCAGTTATCCTTCAAGGTCTAGTTCAAAGATGATTTTTTTTTTTTCCTTATGTTGTTCTGCATGATTAAAACAGAGCAGAATTCATATTTTTCTTACATTTCCTCAGGTAGCCCCACACCTATGTCTCTATTATGGCAATTTTGTATAGAAAGGCATGTAAATAAAGGGCTTCCTAAACAGATTGCGAGAAACTTAATTGTTGCACCCTCCAGAGTGCCTAGTGTAGTGTTATGTCCATAGAAGTGCACAGTAAATATCTGCAGAATTCATTAAATGAAATCACTTGCATCATGCTCTTTTAAATCATACAAATAATTAATCCACATTACACCGACTTATTCTTTATCTTCCTAGGGATTTCCTAGTTGTGTAATAAGGCAAGGTAAATTCTATATTCCTTGTTTTTGGGGTTGTTTCTCATACTCATTAGTGAATCTAGAAGCATGAACTCCCTTTCTTATTCTCATTTATAAAATGGGGATATATTGGTACCTACCTGATAGGGTTATTGTAAAGATTCATTAAGTCAACATCTGTAAAATACACTGTCTGGCACACAGTACACCATATGTATTAGATATCATTGCTTATACATGTTACAATCTAAATATAAAATACTTGGTAACAATATCAAAGTTAGTTTTCTAACTTACTTATTAGATAAGAGTATACTAACTGAGATTAACAGATCAATATTAGCTATTTCATGGGACAGCAATGTAAATACTGAAACATAGATTAAACTGTAACTTTTTGAAAAACCTCACAATGCAAAATATATATTGAAAATAATAATAATAGACGTACCAGGAATTTTATATGTGCCTTCTCATTGCCCTGAAAACAAACCATAATAAAAATGTCATTATTATTGTATCAATTTCTGCAAATGAGTAGAGTAAATAATTGATCCAGCATTATACAGCTTGTAAATTGAGAAAGGATATTGAATCTTGATCCAACAGGCTCAACAAGGTATTTATTTAACCATGAGTGATGTATTTCCATAGAGTGCTCTGACTTTGAAAATGTCTTTGCTCTTACTATTCACTCTCTGTAGTATATTTTCTTCTGCTCACCACGTATCAACATAATACTTATTTGAAGGCCACAGTAAATGAGACTCAGTGTACGAAACCTCCTGTAGTCCTCTACAAAAGTAACTTTTTCCATCTCAGAAATTAGATACTAGTTTACCTTTACCTTTTAGAGCACTTATAATTTTCAACCTTAGGTTATTATTATTAATACATGTATTTTTTCTTGTCCATCTAATCTCTTAGATTGCTTGAGAAAAAAAATCTATATTCTGTGAAGTCTAAAATACCTAAAAATACTTAGCACAGTTCATTGCACACAGTAAGTGTATAACTTTGAGGTTTTCTGTTTTTGTTTCTCGTGTCCATTTTATTAAGACACGTGCCTAATATCAATTTTCTTAGTTTATTGGGGAGGCAAAGGGAGTGTACTGAGCAGTTGTTTTCATTATATAGCTGTGTACATATAGATCTGATCAGAAGGTTAAATGTTTTTGAAGGCAGTTAAACACTAAACAGTTTTTGGACTAATCCCATTTTCTTTTGATGTGCATGACTATCCTAATGCTAGTGCTAAGAAATAAAATTTGGTTTCCAGAAATTTTGGTTCCAGCAAATTGAGAATTTACTGTTGTGGATGCTACTAGGAAATGAGTTTTAATTCCTGGTGGAAACGATGCAATTTTTCTATTTTAGAGTTGTATACATTCTAAATACACATTGAAAGGCAATCATTAAGTGTTAAATTATTTTATCATTGGCCTGATTTTCTGGACCAACACTTCTTAAACACACAATATTAAACCACCAAATTGAATTAGCAAACTCAAAAAGTATCAATGGTCCCCTAGAGTTGTACCCTATATCCACTGATTTCTCCTGAACTTATAACTCGTAAAGTTTAAATAATCTGTTTGACAGTTTTCTTCAGCCATTCAAATAACTTTCAAAGTTCCCGAGTATAACAGATCTGTAAAGAGCACTTTCTATATGCCCAAACACATTTCTTCTTGATGGCTGCAAACTAGAAACCCGTTTTCAGGAGTGGTTGCTTAAAAATGGAAACACAATGCTCACAAATCTCTCATGGTATTGGCTGTTCAAATGTGCTTTAGTTAGAAGTCTTTTAAGCTACATATTTCTTATAAGATAATACCCTGCTTTTAAAATTAGGGAAAAGTTCTTGCAGAATTCTTAATTAAGAACTCCACTTCTACAGTTTAAGCAAAACACCAAAAAACAATTTCACTCCAGATATGACATCATTGTACAACCCTCTGATTTGTCTCTTTGTGCTACTCATTGTAGTCATTTCATGTTCTATTTTAACATTTTTTTTATCTGTAAAAATGTTGGTCTTAAACCAAATGTCTTGAGCTAACAGATATACACTTTAATGAAGGAGCATCTAGACTTGTTTAAAACGCGAAAATAGTGTAATAAATCATTCCTACTAATTATAGCACCATCAATTATTATTATTATTATTACTTTTTGTTTTTGTGGGTTTTTTTTGTTTTGTTTTTTTTTTTGAGACGGAGTCTCACTCTGTCGCCCGGACTGGAGTGCAGTGGCGCGATCTCGGCTCACTGCAAGCTCCGCCTCCCGGGTTCACGCCATTCTTCTGCCTCAGCCTCCCGAGTAGCTGGGACTACAGGCGTCCGCCACCTCGCCCGGCTAGTTTTTTGTATTTTTTTAGTAGAGAAGGGGTTTCACCGTGTTAGCCAGGATGGTCTCGATCGCCTGACCTCGTGATCCGCCCGTCTCGGCCTCCCAAAGTGCTGGGATTACAGGCTTCAGCCAACGCGCCCGGCCCATCAATTATTTAATCACTGATGTTGTTAACATTGTGATATGCTTACATATAAAAGAATTAATGTATTTCAGTTGGTAAACTCTTTATGGTAAATTATAATCCTTTCAATCAGTATGATTACTAATTGTGCAAATTAATCTAGAATCTGAAAATAGAAGACAAAGTGCAAATTTAGTCTGGGGCGGTTTTATGATATCATCTTCCACATGGAAAAGCTCCTATTCTATGGAACTGTATGTAGGCAGTTTTGCCAGCAGTTTCATATTGTACCATACAGCGTTGTCAACATTTCAGATATTCTTGGTTATTTTAAAGGTAATAACTAGAATGCACAAAACCCTAAAGGGCAAGCAAATCTTGTAAAAATGCTATTTGTAATGTAATATAAATTCAGTGCATTAGTAATAATAATTGAGAAAGCTTTCTTTCATTTTTAATTGCTATCTGCTCATCATTATTATCATCATCCAAGAATAAATGAAGTCTGCTGTGTATTATTTTCAGCCGAAAATGGTAGTAAAGAGACAAATTCAAGAAGCTTAACTTAATATAAGTGAATAGAATTTCATGCATACAAAGGCATAAATGCAGCCAAAATCACAGATAGAGATGAGATATATTTTTTGAGAAGCTTACTGAGCTATTTGATTGAAAATAAGAGTTGTTTTAGAAGAGGTTTCTTTTCAATAACTTCCTTAATTTTTCAGTTTTGGATTGCGGAAACCATTTATCTATTTTTTTGTCATGCTTCCTATCTTTCATAGGTACTAATTCAGTTACTTTAAGGTTAGAAAAAATTTAGTTAATTTAATAACTTTTGATCAGTGTGGTACGTTTTCTTTCCAAAGTTCTTTACATTCTTTAGCAGAAATCAAGATGAATCAAAGGTTAATACTTTTCAGGACTTGAGATTTGGAACACATCAGTGTGCAAATAACTGATATATTGATGTGTCTGTCTGAAGTTAAAACCAGGAAAGATTTACATAGGAACACTAACCATGCATCAATTAATTACTAAATTTAAATATAAATTTTTAACCTCTGATTATTTTATAAAGTATATTTGAATTAGCTTTAATTAATTGCAGCCACTAACAAATCTATTCAAGAAGTTGATTTACAGCTTTTAGGCTTAACAATGTAGTTACAATAAAAACTAAATGAGTGATAAATCAAGTTTATGTTTCCCAAATTCAATCGTTACGAACACTGAGATGTTCTATTTGTCTCCTTATCATGCAAACATATGCTTTTTCCTTCTCATTAAATTCAGTGGGTTGAAAGTATATATTCATATATCATATTCCTGAAGTCTGAAGTTACCCCTTAACCAGTCAGTTTCCTGTAATCTCAGCTCTTCCACTTAGCCAAACCTGCTGTTACAGTCATCCCTGGCCTCTAATCACTTGGGCTCTTCTTAGTCTATTAGAATATGGAACCTATTTGACTTTATTTCCCTCCCAGGCCATCCTGGACCAATCTCATGGTTAATCATCTCAGTGACTTTCTCCCTACTACTTTCCATCTATTCAGTCCCCTTCACCTTCTGCTGATGACCTCTCCTTGGCAGTGCCAAAATGTTGACCAATCTAATCATCTCACTTCTCCCTGGGCTGAGAAGTGCTGCTGGAAAAACCTCATGTTCTCTTTAATTATATCTATTATACATTTACGATAGCAGCTCTGCTTAAGCACTGAAGCAACTCAGCAATTTTTCTTTGTTTGACCTTTCTTTCTCAGCCCCCTTCCTTATCCACGTAGCAGCTGTTTTAAACTTTCAAAACTAACTTCGAATCTTCAACCGTATCTTCAACCCAGGCAAGTCTCTCTCACAGCACACAATATAATCTCTTTTCCTGAGACAATAATGGTCAGCCAAGACGGACTTTTTAGAACCTATAGGACTTTCATTACAAGCAGTGAAACTTAATGTATGGAATTTAAAAATATATGCAGGAGCTTCGTGTAATCCCAGGATGGAATGTTGACTGACAAAATGATCTAACTATACTACAAAATTATGAAACAATCTCACTGAAGGAGGTGGAGGGAAAAGGTGCTGACCTAAATAGCTTTGTAAATCCGAGGAGTCTAAAAGGCCAGAAACAAAAGAAACTGTACGTAGACACTGTAATATACTTGATAAAATAGCTTGCCATAGATTTACATAAGTCTGTTACTGCTATACATATATGTAGAATATGAACAATTAATCAAATTAATGATAGATTGCAGGAGATACGCATCTCACTATTTGAGTGGAAGGTTACAGATAAGAGAGAGAAGGGTAGAATGAACTATGAGGTAATGTATTGCAGATTGAGATATCACTGTGAGCTTATGTCTAGCTTAATCTAGATATAGATGGTTACATAGAAATTAAATATACATATGTGTGTATACAAATACATACACATGCATACAAGTGTACATATACACACACATACAAGTATATATATACACACGCATACACATATATACAAACACACACACACACATATACATATATCAAGGACACATATATTCTTCACTCCATTTTCCTCTGAGTTTTGATATGAGGAAAACTTTCCTAGGAAGAACAATAGGAGGAGCATATTCTAGACAGAAAGAACCAATATTATTGAATATTGACATCATAATCTTCCTTTATTCACCTCCCATCATCTCATCAAACTGCCATAATCTAATTTCTAGAAACACTGTTCTAATAAACATTTTCTTTCAACGATCACTTATTATTTAGTCATTACCAGATTTCATGAATTATTGTTGGTCCTAAATCCACCTAACCTCTTAACTTCATTTGGCAGTACTGATTATCCCTGTGTGTATGTGTGTGTGCCTCTGTGTGTGTAAATCCTAGTTTATCCATTGTTAACAATTTTGCTTATTTTTCTTTGCTGTAAATAAGAATGTTTACAAAATTTTGAGCATATATTCTCCTTGAAAAATAATATCTCATTGTCTGGACTCGAAAAATCACCCACTTTCTTATCATTTCCTATTTAGGTGGACAAAGTTCTTATAGTGAGAGAGGGTTTTCTAATTTTTCCAAATTTAGGGAGACTTTTTCTTTAATCAACAAATTATCAAATATATTAAATAAAATCAGAATGTCTTAAGTTATAAAAGAGCTGGTGTAACTTTGTTATAGTGTGATAATTTTAATATGAACATAAATCATATATTTGAATTATCAGATTTTTATTGGCATTGGCTAACATAATTTGGAAGAATTAGTATATCAAATAAGGTGTAGAGGGATGCTATCCCACTCTCGACAATGTCATAACAGCATTCATTTAACTTCATAAAAAAGAAGGTCCATTTGCCCTCTCTCTACAACTATCTAACAAGATGAGCCCGATATTAAGTTCTCTATTTTGCTCTTTTGTAGACTAGAAATTATTGCACAGAAATATGGCATACTTTCTCTGTATCCCTGAACTAATCAATGCAAATAATTTTCTCAATGACTGTAGGCTGATGGGATTACATACTTACTTTCTTTGCCATAAGTGTGTCCTGTACTCTTTCTGGAATGATAAAACCTGAAACCCTTAATCTCCATTAGATTATTCCTACTCTTCCTCACCATCACTAGACACGATGGGAAAAGAAAGGATGTTACCAGTGCTTTCATTTTAATTCTATCTGGTGAGTTGTTATCCTTTGTGTAGTGTCTATTTGGTTGGAATAAAAACAATATGTTGATTTTTCCTTCTAAATTAAGAAAGCAGTCTTTAGGGAGATAAATATTTCTATCTATCCTTCTATTCATTTTTTTGCATACCTCTCCTGATTATTTTATCTTTTTTCCTAATATTAAATATAATGTCTTCTTTCATTTTGTCATATAGCACTTGCAAACTCAATATGTCTAAACCAAATATTTTATTTCTATTCTTCCCACCCCAGCAAAACAAAACTGAACCATACAAAACAGTCTTTTGTCTCATCTCTTCCTATTACATCTAATTGCTACACCATGTTGAGCAAATTTGTTGCTTTGATATAAGATCTGTTTAAGGACAGGGTATGGTACTGAGTCGCCACTTAGCAAACATGACCCTTGTGGGTTTATGGGTGTAATAAGTGAAAACAGACACTGAGTATCACAGAGAATATTATATAAGCCTTGAAAGGCACTTAATGTCTCAGGAATAGGAGGTGCAATGTTTTAAATATAGTTCACAGGAGTAAGTTTTTCTTTTCTTTTTTTTAGAGAAGGGGTCCCCCTATGTTGACCAGGCTGGTCTGGAACTTCAGGACTCAAGCGATGCTCTCATCTCAGCCTCCCAAAGTACTGGAATTACGGGCGTGAGCCACCATGCCTGGCCCACAGGAGCAAATTATAACAAAAGTCTATACATTTCCAATTCTCCGCACATTGCTACATCATTGACAATCATGACTCATTTAAAACCATATCCTATTACTATAGTATCCTATGTAGCACTGTGGTACCTCGATTATCATTTTGATTCTTCTTGCCTTCTCTAAGTGATCTTCCAGTGCCTTGTAATAAAGTGGGTTAAGTCTATATCCCTATCCCCATTAACTTTGAGCTTGAGCTAAGCAATATAATAAATAGTAGCAGATATTATATGAACAGAGTCTCCACATGTGTGTGCATAGTTTGTGCTGACTTCTTGGATATCTGCCAGCTGTGAGGAGAATAGCAGGACTGGGTAACTGCTAGTCCAAGGAAAATGAAGATGCATTGAAAAAACCTGAATCCAACTCAGCTTGCAGCTCAACTCCACTACCTCATAAGCCTGAAGCAGAGATGCCCCAGATAAACTGCAAATCTGTGGACATTTTATATATATATACACACATATATATATGTATTATATATATGCTATATTACTTTATTTTTCTGAAATTTTTACATAATTGGGGGAAAAATGGTTGATACTATTGATGCTATGATATATATTGATAATATAGTATGCTATATTATATATATATAACATATACAAGCTAGATTATTACTTTTCTGAATTTTTCACATAATTGTCAAACTTTATTCAATGTTTAATTCTAATTAAAATTTTTCTGTTTACCATGCATATACAGGAAATTGAGCAAAGCTAAAGTGTCCAGATACAATTTTCATAAAGTGAATATATCCATGTAGCTGTGTAATTGAAATTTAACATAAGAACATGAGGGAAAATAAGTCTGTATGTGCACAATTCTTAAAGATTCTCAAGTTTCTTAAGGTCTGAGCCTGGAAATGAACAGATTGTCATTTCTAACATGTTTTAACCTTTCTGTTAATTTCAGGGGTACATGTGGCGGTTTGTTATATAGGTAAATTGCCTGTCGTGGAGGTTTTGTGTACAGATTATTTCATCACCCAGGTAATTAGCATAGTACCCAATAGGTAATTTTTCAATATTCAGTTTCCTTCCATCCTTCACCCTTAAGTAGGCTCCAGTGTCTATGGTTGGCTTCTGCTGTATTTGGTTTTTTGCTCTTGTGTTAGTTCACTTAGGATAATGTCCTGTGGCTCCATCCATGTTGCTGCAAAGGTCATGATCACTTCATTTTTTACGGTTGTGTAGTATTCCATGGTCTTATGTGCACTCTATTTTCTTTATCTAGTCTACCATTGATGGGCATTTAGGTTGATTCCATGTCTTTGTTATTGTGAATAGTGCTGTGATTAAAATACATGTGCATGTGATCATAGCAAAGCAATATATATGCCTCTGTGTATATATCCAATTATGAGATTTCTGGGTCGAATGGTAGTTCTGTTTTAAGTTCTTTGAGAAATCACCAAACTGCTTTCCACAGTGGCTGAACTAATTTCCATTTCCACCAGCAGTATATAAACATTCTTTTTCTCAGCAATCCTCCAGTATATGTTATTTTTGACATTTTAATAACATTCATTCTGAATGACGTGGTTTTGATTTCCATTTCTCTAAAAATTAGTGGTGTTGAGCAGTTTTTCATAAGTTATTGGTGCATGAAAAAATAAAGAAATAAAAAAATGATTGATACTATGTATAGAAAATAACTTTGGGTGTGCAGATAAGCAGTTGGGACTGATTGGAAGAAAACAGACTAGTCTGTATGTCTTTTGAAAAGTGTCCATTCTTGTCTTTTGCCCACTATTTAATAGGATTTTTGTTATTGTTGTTAATTTGTTTAAATTTTTTTTAGATTCTGAATATTAGGCCTTTGTTAGATGCACAGGTTGCAAATATTTTCTGCCATTCTGTAGGCTGTCTATCTACTCTGCTGATAGTTGATTTTGCTGTGGAGAAGCTCTTTAGTTTAATTAGTTCCACTTGTTTTTGTTGCAATTGCATCTGGCATCTTTGTCATGAAATATTTGCCAAGACTTGTGTCCAGAATGGTATTTTCCTAGGTTTTCTTCAAGGGTTTTTATCCTCTTCTATTTTACATTTAACTCTTTAATTCAGCTTGAGTTGATTTTTGTATATGATGTAAGGAAGGGGCCCAGTTTCAATCTTCTGCATATGACAAGCCAGTTATGCCGGCACCATTTACTGAATAGGGAGTCGTTTCCCCATTGCATGTTTTTGTTGACTTTGTTGAAGATAAGATGGTTGTGTATATGCAGTTGTTTTTGTTTTTGTTTTTCTGGTCTTTCTAATCTGTTGCATTTGTCTACATGTCAGTTTTTGTACCAGTACCATCCATGTTGTTTTGGTTATTATAGCCTTGTAGTATAGTTTGAAGTCAAGTCATGTATTGCCTCCAAGGTTTTTTTTGTTTGTTTGTTTGTTTTTGCTTAGGATTGCTTTGGCTATTTAGGCTCTTTTTTGGTTCCATATAAGTTTTATAATTTTTTTTTCTAATTCTGTGAAGAATGTCATTGGTAGTTTGTTAGAAATAGCATTGAAATTGCTTTGGACAGTATGACCATTTTAGCAATATTGATTCTTCCTATCCATGAACATAGAATGTTTTTTCCGTTTGTCTATATCGTCTCTGATTTCTTTCAGCAATGTTTTGTAATTTTCATTGTAGAGATCTTTCACCTCCCCAGTAAACTGTATTCCTAGGTATTTTATTTTTGTTGTGGCTATTGTGAGTGGGATTGCGTTCTTGATTTGGTATTCAGCTTGGATGTTGTTGGTGTATAGAAACGCTACTGATTTTTGTGCATTTACTTTGTATCCTGAAACCTTGCTGAAGTTGTTTATCAGATCTAGGCTTTTGGGCAGAGACTATGGAGTTTTCTAGGTATAAAATCATGTTACCTGCAAACAGGCATAATTTGACTTCTTCTCTTCCTATTTGGATACCTTTTATTTTTTGGTCCTACCTGATTGCTCTGGCTAGAACTTCCAGTACTATGTTAAATAGGAGTGATAACAGTGGACATCCCTGCTTTGTTTGGGTTGTCAAGGGGAATGCTTCCCGCTTTAGCCTATTCATACGATTGGCTGTGGGTTTGTCGTAGATGGCTCTCATTAATTTTAGGCATATTCCTTCAATGCCTAGTTTGTTGAGGGGTTTTAACACAAAGGGATGTTGAATTTCATCAAAGCCCTTTTCTGCATCTACTGATTTGATCAAGATTTTTTGTTTGTTTTTTTCTTCAGTCAGTTCTGTTTATGTGATGAGTCACAGTTATTGATTTGCATACATTGTACCAACATTCCATAATAATATTTTGTCAATGTGAACCAAAAGCCTCTCTTCAAAATGAATGATTTAACAAATGAATGAATGAACAAAAGAAACAAACAAAAAACTTCCATGTTCTGTGTGATGGTTGATACTGAGTGTCAACTTGATTGGACTGAAGGATACAAAGTATTGATCCTGGGTGTGTCTGTGAGGGTGTTGCCAAAAGAGATTCACATGAGTCAGTGAGCTGGGGAAGGCAGATCCACCCTTAATCTGGTGGTCACAATTTAATCAGCTGCCAGCGAATATAAAGCAGGCAGAACAATGTGAAAAAGAGAGGTCGGCCTTGCCTCCCAGTCGGCATCTTTCTCCCATTCTGGATGCTTCCTGCCCTCAAACGTCAGGCTCCAAGTTCTTCCGTTCTGGGACTTGGACAGGCTCTCCTTGCTCCTCAGCTTGCAGATAGCCTATTATGGGACCTTGTGATCATGTAAGCTAATAATAAACTCCCCTTCATTACATATATGTGTGTGTGTGTGTATATATATATACATATAAATATCTCCTATTAGTTTTGTCTCTCTAAGAGAACCCTGACTAATACATTCTGTAATGTATTAAGTTTGTTCTTATAAACATGTGCGTGTAGCCCTCTCCCAAGGTGTGCATACTCCCTATGCCAACTTTCGATATGGTCATTAAGGTCAATGGTCACAGAAAATCCTCTCAGTGGATGGAGCATAAAGCAAAGAGAAAAGTAAATTAGACAAAGACATGCCTGTTAGCATAATTAAGGTCTATTAATGAAATATCTTCAACCCAGAGTAGAAGATAATCACAATAAATGGCCAGTACAATTTGATTGCCAGCGACTCCACTATAGCTTCCTCTTTTGATTTTCCAAATATTTAAATATTCAGAGTTCTTGTCATAATAAGTTGACCCTGCCCACAACAATTGTGTGTGTGTGTATGTGTGTGTGTGTATGTGTGTGTGTGTGTGTATGGTGAGGGGGAATGGGTGTGTGTGTGGTGACAGGGGATGGGGTGTGTGTGTGGTGACAGGGGATGGGGTGTGTGTGGGGTGGGGGAGAGAGTGTTTGTGTTTTGGTATGGTGCAGGAAGATACTGTATTTCCTTCCAAAACAACAATTTATTATTAATTAAGTCCTTATCATGTATCAGAAACCATGTCAAATTGGAAATAAAATGATAGAAGAGATGCCATATCTAGTCTTGGCATGGTGGCTCATGCCTGTAATCCCAGCACTTTGAGACACTGAGGTAGGAGGATTGTTTGAGATCGAAAGTTTGAGATCAACCTGTGCAAAATTGCAAGGCCCCATCTCTGAAAAAGAATAAATAAATAAAATTAAAAGATTATCCAGGTTTGGTGGTACATCTATAGTCTTAGCTACTTGGGAAGCTGAAGTGGAAGGATCACTTGATCCCAGGTTTTTTGGTCTGTAGTGAGATATAATTGTGCCACTGCACTCCAGCCTGGACAGCAGAGTGAGACTTTGTCTCAAAACAAAAAAGGATGCAAATTTTGAGAGAGGTAAAGGAGCAATTGAAGATGACATGTGCAGCTTTTCCTGATATCTCTTTGAACTCCTCATCAAATTCCTTCTCTTATAAGCAGCATTCTAGAATCACTGGATTTAAGAAGTGTTTTGTTTTTTTCTTTAGTAGTGCTTTAACCTTTCATGAATATCATTTTCTTCATCCTCTGCTATGTGTATCAGTGGAAGAAGGCTGAAACTCATGAAACTTGGTAGTGTACTACTCAGAGTGCTTAAATAACTCTTGGTTACCAATATTCTTGGTGATGAAGTATGCTGGAGACTGATATCTTGATTATGTAGCAGATCAGTTCTAAGTGGCTACTGTTCTTTATCTGTATACTCAAGATCTGCTCATTTACTCCCTTTGTGTTCATCTGTGGGTGGAAACCAGCTGCAGGAGTTAGGGAGCAGTGGGTATGTGGGTCACACACTACTACCTTGTTTGTTGCATCAAAGACCTGGGCAAGCTCAGGCAGATAAAGGCCTGGAACTCCTGTTATACCTGTTGGTGAGAGCAGCAGGTCATGCACTAGCAAAAAGAAAGGGAACTGTAACTCATTTGCTACAATCTTGTGGAGTCAAATAAATAAAGGCATGTTTACTAATAGCTTAGCCAGAAAGTGAAAGGATAGAGTAATACCACTCATTGTGGCTGATATAAAATGGATGGCATCCCTGCACATTGGTGTGGTCAGTTTGGGTTTAAGAGGCAGAGGTCACACAGAACCTTGTGGGCAGACTGTATAATAGGTCTCATCTGAGTTCTATAGGTAAATAAAGAGGGTGGCCTTGGAAACCCTGATCATAGTATTGAATACTTTGCTTGATGAAACCACTCTGAATGTGTTTATGATGTGTTCATAACTCTCCTCATAAATCTTGCTAATAAGTAAGGTACTGCATTGTAGCTGGTGTCCCTGGACTGAGCCTGACTCTGTGTTCCCACCCAAATCTCATCTCAAATTGTAATCCCAACATGTAGGGGAAGGGGCTTGATTGGAGGTGACTGGATCACAGGGACGATTTTCCCTGTGCAGTTCTCCTGATAGTGAGAGGGTTCTCACTAGATCTGATGGTTTTAAAATGGAGTTTCCCCTGCACTCTTTCTTTCTCCTGCCGCTATGTGAAGAAGATCCTTGCTTCATCTTCCAACATGACTATAAGTTTCCTGAGGTTTCCCCAACCAAGCAGAACTGTGAGTTAATTAAACCTCTTTTCTGTTTATAAATTACCTGGTCTCAGATAGTATCTTTATAGCACTGTGAACATGGACTAATACATACATGATGTCAGCTTTCCATTTTCTTTATTATTTTCTTTCCATTCCAGGATAATCATTACTAAAAATTTCTTTTTTTTGTTTCAGAATTTGATTTGTTATTCATATGTTTTCATTGATTTAAACATATTTTGTGCAATTTCTACAGTGCATCAGAAAAACAACACAGAGGGCAGTAGCACTCTCTCAGTCCAACCTCCAGTCCCTGATGCTGGGGGCAGGACCTATACGACTGGCAGAGGTACCATGCCATTCCATGAAGTGCCACCCAAAAGCCTTCTGTGGCACTCTGGACCACTGACTTTTCCAGAGTCCACATTCAATGCAACGTGAGCACAGGCTTCTAGGGAGAATGGTAACAGGCCAAGAAAAGAAACCCCACATTCTTTTGCCTGCAAGGCCCAGGGCCAGCTCCCTCTTACATAGGGCCCAATTTCCTTCTGATCACAGAGTTGGTCTTGATTAAGACAAGATGCAGATCTGGCATGGAGGATGTGGCCAGGTAAGGCAGCCAGGTTCCCTGTTAGATCCCCAGACTCTCCTGAGCACCAAGTGGGGAGCATTACCAACAGGTTTGTGTAAAGATGTCTACAGACAGCCATGCGCACCTGGATCCCCTACTGGCTCCTACAGTCAGGGCACAGATAGTCTTTCAAACATTGTTCCCAAGGCCAGGGTCTAAGTCAGCTGCATGGGATTGTCAAGGCTGAGGAAAGCAGGTGAACTGTGCCTTTGTCCATAGGGCACAGAAACTCTTCTTGTCTGCTGGGTGGCACTCATGGAATGGCCATCTCTCTGCCAGTCATCTCAGTAATCACAGGTGACAAGCAGACTCCTGGTGGCTGGACTGGAAGGAGACCAGCCTGGACCAGCTGACACATCTCTGCTCCAAAGCTGGGTAAGCAGAATATACACAGCCCTGGTCCTCATTCCCTTTCTTTGGTTGTTCTTCAAACCTTCGAGATAGTTTCTTTTTAAGTTGGTTAACCAATCTCAAGGTGCCAGAACTGTGAAGTGTTCAGTGGCACAGGACATATGAACACAGCTGCGCCTCATCCCCAGATGGCACCCTTCTTACTTCCTCCTCAGGCCGTTCTTTGATGTGCACTGGACTGGGCAGGGACTGGGGGACAGTTTGAAGACCTCTCTCCTTTGGGACCTGTCTTTCTCAAGAAGCCATGAAGAAACTGGCCTGAGACAAGTCAGGGAGTAAAGGGAAACCGCCAGTTAGGAGGCAGAATACAAGTCTTATTACTTCCACCAATCAGCAGTGGTAGCGTAGAAATAAATCCAATAACTAATATCCTGTCCTCTTGTAAACCAAGACTCACCCCAGAACCCTCACAGACACCCACTCAGAAGATAAACTCAACTCTTAAGTCAAAAGAGTTGGGTGAAAGCAATTAAAACAAAAGGAACAAATTAGATGGTTGGGACCAAGGACTCAGGAAACAAAGCTGGTAAGTTCACCCATAGAGCACTTACAGCTACCAGCATACACTTAAGCCATGTGGATCACTTTTTAATAAGAGTCAACTTCTTATTAAAATATAAATGCTAAGACTAGCTCTTCCTGCTTTTGCTTGAGAGACAGACAAGCTGCAGCATGGCAGGGAGCAGAGAGGTTCCCCGGGATTGTGCGCAGAACTGCTGGGAGGTGTAGAGCAAAAACCTCCCTTCTGGGAGAACTGTTTGGAGGTTTGCAGCCACCCTACAGCACTGGTGGGAGACGAGGAAGAAGGTTTGGCAAAAACCCAAAGGAAAGGTGTGGTTTCTGTCTGTTCCAGCACTGTGAGCCATCCAGTTGCCCTCTAGCACAGTCTTGGCTCCTGGGAGTAAGCAACAGCAAGACAGCTGAGTGTCTGGGTCTATGCTAATTCAGGCCTGGATTAAAGGTTTCTGACATGAGAGGATCTGGGGCTCTGCTACAAGGATTGGTTTTCTTGTTTGTTTGCTTTTTCTGATGCAGAATAGGGAATTACAATACAGCAAGGTGTCAGGGAAGGAAGGGACTGTCCAATCCTGCCACCAGCAGATGCTGGAAGGGAGATGCTCCTTCCCAGGCCTCCCTGGCATTAAGAAGGTACGAGGGGCACTCACTCTTCCTGACTGTGCTTCTCCTTGTGGGTAGGAAAGACCCCAGGGCGGTGGCAAGCAGAAAGGGAGGGATCTTAAAGGTGCTGCTCTCCACTGGCTTCTCTAGCTTTTCCTGCACCCCACTGCCCAGGTTTCCTCCCACAAGTCTCAGACAGTGCTTCGTTTGACTGCCTCTGACTTTTGAAGCTCTGAAAGCTCTGTGTGTAGGACTCGCTAGAAAGCCGCTGGTGGGAATGGGCCATCTCATCTCAACAACCATAGGTGGCATCTGGACAAGGTGCAGGGGACTCTAGTCTTTCAAGACCTGAGTCAGATTTAGGATCTGACCCAGCATGACAGTAATCTGCTTATCAAACTGGTCCTTGGCAAAACTAGAATTTTTTTTTTTTTTTTTTTTTTTTTTTTTTTGAGATAAGGTCTCACTCTATTGCCCAGGCTACAGTGCAGTTGCCTGATCTTGGCTCACTGTAACCTCTACTTCCTGGGCTCAAGCAATCCTCCCTCCTCAGCCTCCCAAGTAGCTGGGATTACAGGCATGCACCATGATACCGGGATAATTTTTACTCTTTGTTTGTTTGTTTGTTTTTGTAGAGACAGGGTTTCCCCGTTTGCCCAGGTTGGTCTCCAACTCCTGAGCTCAAATGATCTGTCTCTCAAAGTGCTGAGATTACAGGCATGAGCCACCACACCCAACCCAGGAGCTTTCCTGAAGAGTTCACATAGGTCCTCTTCCAAGTCCTTGAAGTTAGGGTTGGATATCTTTGGAATGATCAGATCTTTGAACTCCTAAGAGAATGGGACTTTTGTCTGAGACAGCCAGGCCTAGTGCAAAGGATATTCCCTTCAGGAGTCAGGGTGCTTTGGAGGGAAGGCCAGCCCATTGTCTATGGCAGCCACCTTGATAACAGTCTCCTTCACCACCACCCAGTCTGTGTGCTGAGAGTCAGAGCTATCCTTTGGACAGTCACATTTACCAGTTGTCATTGCCTCTGTTAGTGTCGCAGATGATGTGATCCAGCACCACCAGTGGCTGGAACTGCAGTAGTAGTTGCTGTTTGATATTCTCAGGGAGCGGTTCTGGTTCAATACGCCACAGCCAATAGTCTACATCTTTGTAGCCTTCAACAAAGAGCTGGAAAGAGCCAACCTTTGGTGGGTTGCCCGATGGGGTTAAACCACTGCCCAACGTTTGACACTTTCTCTAGCACAAGCTGCTTGCCCCGGACATCACTCTGTCAATGGCACTATAGTTGAATGTCTTACTGGCCAGGTATACCACCTTTGTGAGGAGCACAATCTTGCATTCTAGTTTTCGGTCCACCAGGTCGCCCTCTGCCTCTGAGAGATAACCCTGGTTGAGGACAAGGTATGCACCACGGCCAAAACAGCAAGGACGGCACAGCTTCTGCAACCACCTGGTCCACTTAGGATTAAGTTGCCCATAGGGGCTCTTCATTCTTGGGTTTGAAGACAACAGTGATCTTTTATTTACTGGCAAAAAAAAAAAAAAAAAAAAGCAAAATGCATATATTCATATTGTTAAGTCTTCAGAATTATTGTCTTATCCAAAGCGGCTAGCAAGAGGCCTCAGTTACTGGTCTTCTCTGTCTCTGCTCCCCCGGAACCCCAACCTCTGAACAACAACGAAGCAGTAGCAACAGGCTCACAAGTCATGAGTTCATTGTAACCCTCCAGACACCTGTGAGGGTCCTTGACAAGTAGCTTCTGCTGGGGCCCTGGTAGATGGGGCTTGGGAAAGATGCCGCGCTTAATAGCCAGTTCTGCCTGCCACACCATAGCCTCGAACTCAAGGTCCTCCAAGAATTCATTCAGCTCCTGGTGGGCCTGAGCATTGTGCGCTGCCTTGGCAAACCCTGGACCTGCGCCACCATGGTTTGGAAATGGAAAAATTCTTCCTGCAGAAATACTGCTCATGTTTTTGGCCACTGATGACATTATTTTTTTCTTGCAACAATCCATTTTGTACTACAGTACCACGTTAAAACAAAATGAGTCCACATATACACCTGTATAACACATCCTTTATGACATTAATATAACATTTATCCTGTTGTTGTTCGTAAATTCAAAAATTCTCTGAAGGCTTTTAAGCTATTTTAAGTTCCCTGTTATTAATGCTGTGTCCATATTTTCTTCTCCAGTGGTTATCTGTAATAAAGACTTTTTTTTCAATTGGATGAAATTAATTTCCCTTCAGTAATTTTTTAATATAAGTTTTTTGGATTAGAAAATACTAATTTTTATTGTTAACAATTGCATTTTAGGTTGAAAAATATTTACTAAGTAAGAAGACCTAAAAGATTGTTAGGGAGAAGATGAAAAACATATCCTATTAAGAAACAAATAAAATTACATATAGTCATTTCTGTACTAATAATATCAAGTACAAAGTATTCTTATTCATTGATGAAAACAAATTTAAAAATTCTCATGATGGTACTTTAGCATAATCAGTTATTGTTTCTCTTTCAGCATAATGAATGGTTAAACAAACTTCACAAATTCAAAGTTCTATTTTCCCCATTGTTTTAAATAATGCCATTACTCTGTACGTAAAATTATTTTGGAATTTTAAATAAATCCTAGAAGAATATGCAATAATAGTCCAAAAGACACCCAAGTTTAATTAATGTGGGGAAAATTTGATATGTAAGCAAACCCAAATATGTACATAAAACTAATAGTTTTCAAAATGTGCTGTATTGAAACTTCAACAGAATGCATTTTTTAAACTTTCATTAAAGATCCATGTGTTCATAGTATGAAGCATTTTTATTTCAGTAGGCACAACCACTAGGTATTTTTTGTTTCCTCCAGTATTTTTATTTTCTTTGGACACTAATGCTATTTACCAGAGTCTTTTAAAACACCAAGAAAGTGGAGAAAATTTAGTACACATACACATAGAATTTTATAAAATTGGTTAAAAAGCTTGAAAAGCTTTAGGTTAAAATGCTTTCTGTATGAAGCTATGCAGTGTATCATATAGACTCTGTGCTATTGATCTTTGTTGTTAAATACTGTAGCATAGATGGTTTCCTTCAGCTCTACACAAATTCATGAAGATTGTGAAGCAGTGTGGTACCACACCTCCAGCTCTCCATCTACCTCTTCCCTATTAAAAGACAGAAACACGCTGACATTTTATTCATGACTAGACCATTATACTAAACACTTTTTGTACATATAACTTAAATCAGATACCTAATAATGAAAACAATACATTATTTTCTATCTCTTTATGTCAGTTTCTAGTGGAGAAGATGTCACTCTAAGGAGAAGTCTGAACTTAGATTACGAGAGCATCTCTGCTAAGCCAGGATAGTATGTCTAAAGCATTTGATGAGGAGTATAACAGGGCTTGCTCATATCAAAAGTGCAATTCAGAAATAAAATACTTTCTTTTTCTACGTATCTTTAGGACTGTTTGGATTGCGGAAAGAAAATAGATAAAGGTTTAAGAAGGGAGACATCGTGATGGTTTGGCAACAAAAACCATAGAAAGACTGACAACTTTAATATAACAAAATATTCCATCAATTAGTATACACTTTTTGCAGATGAATACAAATTATTTGTGAATGAATTGAAAAGAAGCAAGCTGCGTGTGTGTAACTATTGCAGTTCTAGACTCTTACTTTGATAACTGACAACTATTTTTCACCATGGTGAGATTAGGAATCTGCTGTGATGCTTGAATATCTTAATTGGTATAAAAGGGATTGCCAAGCTTTTCAAAATTTCTTTGAGAAATGCTTTTTTTTTGTAGAAAAAATGATTCTTCAATCTTCTTCTTGGCTTCATCCACATAAGATGCAAAATAAGTATAGTGAATATGAAGCTTTTTCAGAACCCGGCAAGAAAATAAAATGTCACCTACCCTTTCTAGGGTAAATTAAAACGGACTCAGAACGCCTGATCATCAATGTAATCAACAGTGTCAATCTCTGTGGAAACCTTCCCTTTCCCTAAGTTCACATGAGAAACCTAGAATCACCAGGTTCGAAAAACTTGAGGGAGAAATGTCTGTTTTTTATCCATGACGGGAATTCGCTCTACCATTACTATTACCAGGAGATGACTTTCGCTTTCTTTTTTTTTATTTTATCTTATTATTTTTAAATTAATTTATTATTATTATTATACTTTAAGTTCTAGGGTACATGTGCATAACGTGCAGGTTTGTTACATATGTATACTTGTGCCATGTTGGTGTGCTGCACCCATCAACTCGTCAGCACCCATCAACTCGTCATTTACATCAGGTATAACTCCCAATGCCATCCCTCCCCTCTCCCCCCTCCCCATGATAGGCCCCGGTGTGTGATGTTCCCCTTCCCAAGTCCAAGTGATCTCATTGTTCAGTTCCCACCTATGAGTGAGAACATGTGGTGTTTGGTTTTCTGTTCTTGTGATAGTTTGCTAAGAATGATGGCATGGGCAAGGACTTCATGTCTAAAACACCAAAAGCAACAGCAGCAAAAGCCAAAATTGACAAATGGGATCTCATTAAACTAAAGAGCTTCTGCACAGCAAAAGAAACTACCATCAGAGTGAACAGGCAACCTACAGAATGGGAGAAAATTTTTGCAATCTACTCATCTGACAAAGGGCTAATATCCAGAACCTATAAAGAACTCAAACAAATTTACAAGAAAAAAACAAACAATCCTATCAAAAAGTGGGCAAAGGATATGAACAGACATTTCTCAAAAGAAGACATTCATACAGCCAACAGACACATGAAAAAATGCTCATCATCACTGGCCATCAGAGAAATGCAAATCAAAACCACAATGAGATACCATCTCACACCAGTTAGAATGGCGATCATTAAAAAGTCAGGAAACAACAGGTGCTGGAGAGGATGTGGAAAAATAGGAACACTTTTACACTGTTGGTGGGATTGTAAACTAGTTCAACCATTATGGAAAACAGTATGGCGATTCCTCAAGGATCTAGAACTAGATGTACCATATGACCCAGCCATCCCATTACTGGGTATATACCCAAAGGATTATAAATCATGCTGCGATAAAGACACATGCACACATATGTTTATTGTGGCACTATTCACAATAGCAAAGACTTGGAATCAACCCAAATGTCCATCAGTGACAGACTGGATTAAGAAAATGTGGCACATATACACCATGGAATACTATGCAGCCATAAAAAAGGATGAGTTTGTGTCCTTTGTAGGGACATGGATGCAGCTGGACTTTCGCTTTCTAATGAAACATAACATTTTCCAGAGGCTCAGAGATGTCTTTCATGGAATCATTCTCCACTCAGATTTTGATTTTTTACATTGAGATATAAGGAATCCCATGAAACCTCAAGCCCACAGCATTAGTGTTCAGCCTTCTCAAGCAGGTCACAGGCATCGCTTGATCCATCTGTAAATTGTGAGCAATCCGTTTATAGTTCTTCATCAGTTTCAGAAACTCATAAACTAAAATTCCCTTTCATCATTAAGTTAGGTTTTTTTTTAAAATTTATTTCATCTTCATGTATTTGCATTTCCTCTGATTTTTGAGTTCTCCTTAAAGATCCACTAGATCTTGCTTAAAGCTAATGGACCTTGACTGCCATATATACCCTGGATGGAACATGTGCTCAAGTACTTCAAAACTTCTGTTTATAGCCTTGAAACTCACAAATCATCAGAAAACACCTTCAGCAAAGGAAACCAGGGTCCCACACCTCTGAAACTTAGCTGTCTTATCTGTAAGGGTCTGTGTAGTAGTGAAGAAAATCATCCTGTGTGGTGAAAACAAGGCACAAGTTAAAGACCTGATAATTACACTGTCTCATAAGTATTGTAAAATCCACAGGATGTATACCAGGAAAAATGAAACATGTTTAATGCAGACAAGATAACTGCTATTGCTCTTTCATTTTTTTTCAGTTTTAATGCAATATATTATTATTGATATAAACCTGAGTTAATTACAAATCAGCTAGATTTGTCTTCTAAGATTGTAGCACCCGATTTCTCTGAATAACATACAAGCTGTCTTATTAAATGTAAATGAATTGTTTGTTCATGATATGAAATTATTACAGAGTATTTTTGTTTTGATGCATATCAATAGAGGTTTTTATAGAGTTGCTATGCACAGGTTGAACAATTACACAGATGTTCTGCAATCAGAGTGGCAAAGACTATGCATTATGGAAATGTCTGTTTTTCTTTTCCTGTTTTTCCACCTCTTTCTCCTTTATTTATTTATACTCCTCATTATCTCTTTAGCCCTCCTTCTAAACTGGTATTACTGACTACCTTCAACAAACTAAATTATCTGATGGAAAAGACAATATAAAGAAGACATGCTAACAAACAATCCCTCACTTTAACACAAATATACAAGTGCAACTAAGTGCTAAAGTTAAAGTAGCTATAGCATGCTATGATAAATCCATTGCAGTATCCATTTCAAGCTATTCGTTGTAAAAAAAAAAAAAAAAAAAAAAAAACAAAAAACAGGCACACACAAACACACAGAACAACTAATTTTTATATTAAGGCAAATGTTTATATAATATCAGATTAATATAATTTCAAATACTAAGAGGAATGTAATGACAACTTCAGTCTTTCTACTTGATCCCTCTACCCTGTCAGTGTACTTTGATGTTGAGAGAATTGTGTTAAGAAATACTTGGGAAACATTGATGTAAGATTTTCTAAAAGATAAGGTTAGAATTCTATGAGAGGCATTCAGTCTTATTAGGGACATGAAAAAGCACAGGTTAATTGTGTAGCAGGCACAGAGTCAAGAAGCATAGAGAAAATGGGCATAAAGAAATAAAAAACATGGTTTGATATAGATGTGCAAATAAATATGTGCAATTAAATACCGGTACATACATGAAGGTAAGATAAATAAGAACCATGGCACCTGACAAGTAATGGCCAAAATTCAAGTTGACAATCTATCTAAAAGGAACCATCAAAAATAAGAAAATAAATATAAATCCTTCCATCTTACCATTGAAGAGATCCTGATCATAACTCCCACTTCAATCAGAGCAGTGAGAGCATTACTGTAAGAATCAACTCCATGGGCATTTTGGCACCATGATACTAAAAAAGTATTAATGCCAGAGTAGTAGGAGGAAATAATTAAAGCTTTGCTTTCAACATCCTGTTTGCTCTCTGAATTCTCTCATGATAACTTCCTTCTTTGGGATATCATTCTCTATTTATTCAAAAAGTCAAAGTGGAGTGGATAAAACTAGATATATTCTCAGCCTTATGAGGAAACCATTTTACTTTCCTTCGTTTTTCTCTTAATATGCTTCCTTTAGTTTTAACTTTCTTTGCTTTTGTCCCTCCTCCCTGACCAAAAAACAAACTTGAAGTATGGGTCGTAAAGACAAAGAATCAAGTATACTTTGGGTAAATCTTCACACAGGTTCACTTAAGTTTTTGTGATGCATATTTTGCCTTATCTAGCTCACTGGGAGACAATATTGGGGTTATACCAAAGCCTCAGCTAGTATTAGTCTGTTCTCACATTGCTGTAAAGAAATGCCTGAGGGTCGGGCGCGGTGGCTCAAGCCTGTAATCCCAGCACTTTGGGAGGCCGAGACGGGTGGATCACGAGGTCAGGAGATCGAGACCATCCTGGCTAACACGGTGAAACCCCGTCTCTACTACAAAATACAAAAAAAACTAGCCGGGCGAGGTGGCAGGTGCCTGTAGTCCCAGCTACTCGGGAGGCTGAGGCAGGAGAATGGCGTGAACCCAGGAGGCGGAGCTTGCAGTGAGCTGAGATCCGGCCACTGCACTCCAGCCCGGGCGACAGAGCGAGACTCCGTCTCAAAATAAATAAATAAATAAATAAAAGAAATGCCTGAGATTGGGTAAATTATAAGAAAAGAGGTTTAATTGGCCCATGGTTCTGCAGGCTGTACAGGAAACATAGTGGCTGCTGCTTCTGGGGAAGCCTTGGGAAACTTACAGTCATGATAGAAGGTGAAGGAGAAGCAGTCATGTCTTACATGGCTGGAGCAGTAGCAAGAGAGAGTGAGGGGAGAGGTGTTATACACTTTTAAACAACCAGATCTCAGGATAACTCACTCACTCACTATTGTGAGAACAAAACTGAGGGCATGGTGCTAACTCATTCGTGAGAACTCCACCCCCATCATCCAATCACCTTCCACCAGGCCCCACCTCCAACTTTTGGGATTACAATTGAACCTGAGATTTCGGGGGGGACACATTTCCAAACCATATGATTCCACCCCTGGGACCTTCCAAATTTTATGTCCTCCTCACATTTCAAAACACAATCATGCTTTCCCAATAGTCTCCCAAAGTCTTAACTCATTTCAGCATTAACTCAAAAGTCCAAAGTCTCATCTGAGACAGCACAAGTCCCTTCCACCTATGAGCCTGTAAAATCAAAAGCAAGTTAGTTATTCCCAAGATATATGGGGGGTATAGGCATTGGGTAAATACTCCCATTCTGAAAGGGATAAATAGCCCAAAGGAAAGAGGCTACAGCCCCGTGCAAGTCTAAAACCCAGCAGGGAAGTTATTCAATCTTAAAGCTCCAAAATAATCTCCCTTGACTCTTTGTCTCACATACAGGGCACGCTAGTGCAAGGGGTGGACTCTCAAAGCCAAAGGCAGCTCTGCCTTTGTGGCTCTCCAGGTTTCAGCCCCTGCAATTGCTCTCAATGGTTGGGGTTGAGTTCATGCAGCTTTTCCAGGTGCAAGGTGCAAGCTACTGCTGTATCTACCATTCCAGGGTCTGGAATATGGTGGCCTTCTTCTCATAGCTCCACTAGGAAGTGCCCCAGTGGAGACTCTATGTGGGGGCTCTAACCTCACCTTCTTCCTTTGCTCTGCCCTAGTATAGGTTCTCCATGAGGGCTCCCTCCTTCATCAAACTTCTTCCTGGACAGCCAGGCTTTTCCAAACATTCTCTGAAATCTAGGCAGAGGATCCCAAGCCTCAACTCTTGCACTCTGTGTACCTGCAGGCCTTATCCACATGAAAACTTCCAAGACGTATGACTTACACTCTCTGAAGCAGTAGCATGAGCTATATATGGTTCCCTTTGAGCTACAACTGGATCTGGAGCAGCTGGGATGTGGGGAACAGTGTCCTGAGGTGTGCAGAGCAGCAGGCCCTAGGCATGGCCCATGAAACCATACTTTCCACCTAGGCCTTTAGGCCTGTGATGGGAGAGGGTGCAAGGAACTTCTCTAAAATGCCATCTGGGCCTTTTTCCCATTGTCTTTGCTATCAGTGCTTACCTTCCTTTTAGTTATGCAAATTTCTGCAGCTTGCTTGAATTCCTTCCAAGAAAATAGGCTTTTCTTTACTATCATATAGCCAGGCTGTGATTTTTTTAAATGTAAGTTCCCGTTTAAGGTCATTTCTTTGTTCAAACACATGAGCATTTGCTGTTAGAAGCAGTGGGGATGAATCTTGAATGTTTCGCTGCTGAGAAATTTTCTCTACCACGTACCTAAATCATCATTCTCAAGTTCGATGTTCCACAGACCTGATGGGCAGAGGCACAATCTAACCCAGCTCTATGCTAAAGCATAGCAAACGTGACCAAATCAGCCATTTCTGTAACCACTTCCATTTTTCTTTCATCAGTTTCGTTTTTCTGTCCATAAATAATCTTCTACTATGCAACTTCAGGGTAGCCTCTCTGAACCTCTTCTGGTTCAGAGGCTGCCTGATTTACCAAATGTTCTTTGTTCAGCTAAACTCAGTTAAATTAGATTTGTCTAAGGCTTTTCTTTTAACAAGAATTACAGCTAGTATAGTAAAAAACAAAACCAGCATTGGTGTTTCTTTCGTATTGTTTAAGAGAAAAAGGAACACAATCAGGTGTTTTAACCCCTAGTACAGAGAATTCAGGTCACCAGATTAAATGCCCCTTACTGGAAACATTATCTCATATTTCTAGAGGTTTCTGTCATTTATTTTATTTTGTTTATCCCCAGTGGCTTTTCCAGTTTTAAACGAAGAACCAAATACATAGCGAGGGAGAAGATTTTGAAGGTGCTATGCTTTATATTTATAAGAAATGTATTGCAGAATCAACATCTCCCACTTTCAAATCAACTGTGTTAGAATTAAGGATTTCAAGGCCCTATATGAGCTTTACCTAGATGGCTTGCACAGTTTGCTTTCAGTTCTTTAGTACTTACTGTAGCAAATTATTTAAAGTTCTACCAAATCAATTGCATTTTTATTCTAAATAGGGCTGCATATCAAATGTAAATAACTGTTTTCTCATCTCTGACTTTGTAGTCTCTCTCACTAATGATTTCACTATAAATAACCATCTGACTGGGTTTTTAACACAAGCTATTTGAAAGTCTTTCCATATGTCCTGTGAACTATGACTATGCTCCTTAATCTTTTTAAGGACTATTTACTTCCTGGGGTTGTCTATGCTTTAAATATGGGAAGCTCATTCTTTAATCCTCTTGACCATTTGCTGTCCAAATCTGATGGTCTCCTATAGAACTCCCGTCTCTATCAAAACCACAATGACGCTTTTTAAAATACCGTAATTGTGCTTTCGGTACTCTAGTCTCTGTTCCTCCTCACCAGGTGTTTCAGTTCTTATGCAACTAACTCTATGCCAGCTATTTTTCTGTGTATTTTCCCCTTCCTTCTCCTATATTACTGTAAGAAATCTTGGTCTATTTCAGGGATTCCTAAACTGATGCACATTGGAATCACCTGGAATGAACTTGTGAAACAAACTTGCCTGGGACTCATCCAAGACATATTTAATCTGAGATGAGGCAAGATTAAGCAATGGTAAATTCAAAAGCTTTCCCATGTAGGAGGGGTGGAGGTGGGGGTGATGAGGTTTTGGAATGCACAGATATGATGGAGAATCACCTCTTGATTACTGCTTCCACTCTCATCTGCTTACTTTTATATTTATCACCTGAGGTCCAAGGAAATCTTAGGAAAAAAATTAAAATGTCTGATCTTCGTAAAATCTATAACAGCATGAGACATTAAAAGTGTGATTCATGATAGAATTAAGGATTTCAGTGATATGTAAATTGAAATAGAGTAATTGTGAAATATATGTCTAATATGTAGATTCAGCTTTGTTTTATGTTACATGAATAAGTTACAGAGCACAAAATGGATATTATACAAAGGTGTCTAATTAAAAAGAGCCACATGCAAATTTTAAAAATCTTTAAGGAACTATAAAAATTATAATAAATTATTTTGTGTATCTACCAACTAGAGCAAGGTCAGGGCTTTGGGATTAGATGCTACAAAGTTGTTGTGAACCAATTAAAGGCCAGGAAAATTCTTCTCTTTTTATTCTCCTTAGCCAAAAAGGAATCTTGAATCTGCTTTGTCAAAGAAAGCATTTCCTGGATGATCCTTCTATTCAGTGTCTTTCTGGGAAGGTCTTTGCCTGCATCTGCATTTTATTAAAAGTGATTGATTGAGCAAAGATGGAAAAGAGGCACATTTTAAGGATGTTTCATATTAGACGGAGATAAAGTTCTATGTTTCCTTAAAATTGGGAAACTAGGCTTGGAAATAGAAATCAGATTCAAATATCAAAAGACTAAGCATTACTTTTTAAGAATAATCCTGTTCTCTAATAGGAGGCAAAAAATAACAGAAAATCACTACGTACAAATTTTGGTATACAAATTATATAAAGCTTATTACTAATAAAAAGGAAAGAGTATAGACATACAGGCAATTTCACGAATTGCTTCATATTTGTGGAATCTGAAACTGACTAATAACATGGGCTGTGCCAATGACAGCACCTTTTAATCACTCCCAGAAATTTTAGCTTAATAAATCTGGGATGGAGAGTGGATATGGCTTACAAAATAAAAATAAAAACCCTTTCTGTGATTCTAATGTAAAACAAGAGTTGAGAACCTCAGGGCTCAAAGAATATAATGTAAGAAATAATATTGAATATTTGTGTTTTAAGCTTACAGGGAAAAATACCTGGTTTTATCTTACATGTGTCTTATAATTTCAGTACTGTTTTCTGGTACCTATTTGGAGACTATTTTTACAATGTATCTCTCATGATTCTCAAAATAATCACACATTGAAATAACAATTATCTAGGCCATCACCATGCCACCTTATTCTTAAAATAACCTAATTAGGATGTGTTATAATGACTATTATTCAATTAGGTAACTTTCCCAAGGTCACTCAATTACCATGAGAGCAGAGTCTGGTGGTTCTTAGAGTCAGCACGTAAAAACTTTAAAACAATATTTATACTAAGAAACTATCTTTACATCAGAAGTCAACCACTAAAAGCAATATTGGGTATTTGCATTTCATTGTCCTTATAAGCACTTTAAATTCAATGTATTCATATCAGAATTAATGTAATATTTTCATAACCCTACTTTTCCTACTGACTTTATTCCATAGAAATTGGTTAATGACATGTACACACATTAACACCTCAACTAAAAATCACAGAATCATCTTCAGCTTAGTATTCTTCAACACCTCTTTCCCAATATCAAATAATATGTCAGAACCTTCCAAGTGTGGTTAATAAATATGCTTTGATCATTGCTGACTCTCAACCATCACTGAATTTGCCTTTGTTCCAGCCTTTAAACTCCAAGACCATGTTGTTGTTGTTGTTTTTAACTACATGACAATTCATTTTATTTCTTTGTTAAGTCTCTTAGGGTTGTGAGAACTAAATAATTAAAATACATAAAGGGCTAAGAATGAGTCCATAGTGCTAAATAAATATAAGCTATTATTTCATTAAAGGGATTTCATATAAATATAAGAAGTTGAAGGATACGTGAGGAAGTTAGAAAAGTTTTTCCTTATTGCCTGGGGAGAGTACACTCTACTAGGAAGCCGAATCTTTTGTGGTTTGTTTCCTCTAGTTCTGGCTACAGTTACTGAAGGTCTTATTCTGTGAAGTGCTGTGCTCGTGAAAATGTTCCCCGTCACCTCTGGCTTCTTACCATAGTTAAGTATTTAAGCCTCATCTCCCCCTGTTGGGAATGGGCCCCCCAAAATATGGCCATAAACTGGCCCCAAACCTGGCCATAAACAAAATCTCTGCAGCACTGTGACATGTTCATGATGGCCATAACACCCACACTGGAAGGTTGTGGGTTTACTAGAATGAGGCAAGTAACACTTGGTCCACCTAGGACGGAAAACCACTTAAAGGTGTTCTTAAATCACAAACAATAGCATGAGCCATCTGTGCCTTAAGGACATGCTCCTGCTACAGATAACTAGCCCAACCCATCCCTTTATTTCAGCCCATCCCTTGGTTACCCATAAGGGATACTTGTAGTTAATCTAATATCTATGGAAACAATGCTAATGACTGGCTTGCTGTTAATAAATATGTGGGTAAATCTTTGTTCGAGGCTCTCAGCGCTGAAGGCTGTGAGACCCCTGACTTCCCACTTTACACCTCTATATTTCAGTGTGTGTGCCTTTAATTCTTCTAGTGCCACTGGGTTAGGGTCTCCCCGACCGAGCTGGTCTCAGCATCCCCTCACAATTCTTGGAGCTGTTTCTGCCCCTCTTCATTATTTTTTCTCTGTCTGTATACGTCAAAACATAATTTCCCTCTTCTCTTATCTAGAAACTGCCCTTTATATTTGGGGCTAGTGTCTTATATTTGGGAATACATAATCTATTTCAGTGAGCCTTGTTCCTCCCTTATGCTTCAATTCTTACCCCAGATTATTCCCACTCCACTCTACAAAAGAAATGACAAGGCATTTTCATGCTGATTGATTTTTACAGGTGGCTATGGAAGACATAAAGATCATAATATCATCAGCAGCATGATCAAAGTAAGTTAATACGTATTAAGCATTTACTAAATGTGCAGCAATGTCCTTAGTATTTATTGAAAAACATCACACTCAAGCTTCATAAGAATATTAAAATATGGGCAGGCTTGTTGGCTCATTTTATAGTTCAAGAAACTGAAGCTCCACAATGTTAATTTACCTAAACCCACACATATAAGATGATAGAATGGATGGCTAACCAGAGCACAGAACTAGCAAAAATCAGAATCTATTTGAGGTTGAAGGGCATCTCCTGGAGAGCAGTGGTTAGAGATTCAAATGAATGGACCAGATGTTTTATTTTAGCCTTAACTAGATGATAATGCACTTAAGAGCACAGATGTGACTTTTGCCTATAGTGATCAGAGATGAAGTGAGTAGTGGATAGTAGTGAGCAGTAGTGCTGAGTTCAGTGAGTTGTACAGTGAATGCACCATGTCGGTAGGGCTGCAGCAACTCAATTTTATTTCAAAAAGCGACGTCTTCTGTCTTCTAATTTTCCAAAAGAGAGCTAGAAGTTCAGATGCACTTTTAAATCTAAAAATGTTAAAAATAGGAAACTGATTTAAACATTTAAGATCAGTTAGATTAAAACTACAGAGATTCATAGATAGGCCTGACTCACTCACTTGTCAGCACATAACTTCTGGTGTAGACAGAAATAGAAAATGTAGAATGGGCCCATTTTTCATTGATGTGAATTCTTGAAAAATAAATTTTTGAGTTAATTTTCTTTATTGGTAGGATCCTCTTGACTTGTTCGTTGATGTATTTTTGCCTTTGTTTTACTTTGTGTGAGCCTATCGCTAACAGAAAAAGTGAAAAATGAACACATTCAAGAGAGATTGAGAGGACGCTGTCATCGGGATTGAGGTGTTAAAAGAATGGTTGCAGTGAGGATTTAACAGTAGCTGTCATTTATTCACATGTTCATTCGACAGAGCTTTATAGAGCACCTGCTGTATTCCGTGTGATAAAAAAGGATGTTTTGATCTTAATCCCTGTCCTCAAGGAGCTTAAAGTTTAATAACTGAGCTTTCTTAATATGAATGATATTTTCACAATATGGTGCTTATAGGATGTTTTAATTAATTCCCCAGACAAAATAATCTGCATTTAACTCCCCAAAATATGGCTATATCTAATATTTCATCAATACTCTTCTTCATGCTTGGTACAGTATTAGTCACAAATGGGCATTTGATCAATTTTTGTTCAACATTTTGAATATAGATTGTTTTCATGAGCCTTGGCTTTGAAATGTGAGACTTCCCAAAGATATAAAAGGAATTCAGATAGTGCAAAAACCTGGATCTTGAATTTTGTTAGCCTGGAGCTTTGAGTTAGTCTAACTCTGAATAAGGTTACTCCTCTGTGAAGTGGGTAAATTGGTGTCTACCTTGGGGCATAGTTTGCATAAATGTATGTAATTAATGGATTGATAAGTTAATATTATAAAGAAAAGGTAATGTTGTCATCATCATTATCATCATTATAATCTTCATCCTTGTGTGCTCATCATCTACCATTAACAGGACACAGAGAAAACACACTCAAAATAGGATCAGAAACACATAAAACTGTATTTAAATTTAAAAATATACATTATTCCTAGTGTTTAGTGCCAACATTCAGAAGAGAAGTCTGAATTACGCAAAGCTCTTTAAAAGAGGATCTGTGAACCTATTACTCACAGTACTTGATATTCTAAAAGTAAATGACCCTTACGGTTGGTCTCTGCAAACTTTAAACCTATGTGTATTTAATAGCTCTCATTGTTCCCCAAGGTTTCTGATGGAAGGTACCAATCACAGACAGACTTTGGCTAAAACTGAGCCAGCTTTGTGCTTCAAGGGAGGGTAGCGGTTGATCTTGGGCATATTTATTGGGGTAATCTTGGTATTAACTTGAGTCTATGGTTATGTATTAGGTACTCTATGGCTGCAGTGTGGAAAGTGACACTTCAGATACCATTTCTGACCTTTGGTGAAGAAAACTAATCAAAAACAAATGATTTTTTTTTTTTTTTAAAAAAAGCACTTTTGAATAAGGCCTACTACTAATAGAGAGGGTGAAACATTGTGTGCTATTGTGAAATCAGAATGAATGAAAATGTGGTACCATTTTGAAAGGCATTTGTCAGGCATTTGGGTTTAGAAATAAAATTGATATGAGAAAGGATGGAGAAATGCAGCAGAACAGCTTTTCAAATAGCTGGCTGCAGTTCCTTATTGCTCTTACCTAAAGTCAGAGGCACCAGGCCAAGTTTTAAAATGACCCTACATTTTTTTTTTTCATTTGAGGTGGGCAATTTGTCAAAATTTAATGTATACATGAACCAGGCTCAGCACATGATTTATATGCAAGTATTTTGCATACATTGTATGTTTTTAAACTTTTAAATTTATGCTTTTAAGAAGTCGGGTTGGTAGTCAGCATGCTCTAATATAGCAGTCACCAACCTTTTTGGCACCAGGGACTGACCAGTTTTGTGGAAGACCATTTTTTCCACAGACTGGGGGAGGGTGGGATGGTTTTGAAATGATTCAAGTGCATTACAATTATTGTACACTTCATTTCTATTATTGTTATATTGTAATATATAATGAAATAATTATGCAACTCACCATGGTGTAGAATCAGTGGGAACCCTGGGTTTGTTTTCCTGAATTAGATGGTCCTATCTGGGGTGATGGGAGACAGCGACAGCTGAAGAATGTGCTTATGACTAGTCTACTCCATAACGTCATTTTGGTTGCTGTCACTGCAGAAAACCCTAATTTACAAAGATAGGTTGTTGGAAATGGAAGCTCAGTGCTTTTCTGGCAATCTCAGAATATTGCACCTTTTCTTTAGTCCAGAATGCATGGATATTTGAAGTTGTCGCAGACATATTTTTAAAGACACCATCATTTGTGATCTCGTGCAGGTGATCCTCTTCTAGCATGGACACAGTTGACTCACCTGCCTTATTCACAAATAGGTCCTGGATCCATTCCTTCCCAATTTGGGGATCTTTTCTGGTTGGGAAGTAATTTGAAAGCTGAGACGGGCGATCATGCACCAGCTGGAAGAAAGAAGGCCCTGGCTCAGTCTCTTTCAAAATCTCTGCTAATGTTTGAAATATGTCAGAAATCCTAGTGTTCACTCATCACCCCTCATAATTTCAGTTTGGCTTTGAATGAAGCCACTTTATCTGCCAACTTGAAAACAGCTGTCATTCTTCCCTGAAGTGATAGATTGAGTTTGTTAAGCAGGTTGAATATGTCATACAGGTAAGGAAGTTTTGCGATCCATTTTGTGTCACTGGAATGTGAGGCCAGTGGTGACTGTTTTTCTGAAAGAAATCTCTGAGATGGTTCCTGTAACTCAAAAACTCTGACCAGAGATCCACCTTCAGAAAACCATCTCACTTCTGTGCATAAGAGAGGATATGTTCTGTGTCCGTCTCTTCACAGAGCTGCGTGAATGGACATAAGTTAAGGGCATGCACTTTAATGTGTTTGATAATTTTAGTTACATCCTGCAAAATGTTATGACGTTCCAATGACATTTTTCAGCTAGCCAGCATTTCTCTGTGGATGACACAGTGGGTAGACTCCCATCCAGAAGTGACCTTTTGACCTGCGCAGTGAAGCCGAAAAGCCATCCAGTCATGGCAGCTGCTCCATCCGTGCGTATACCAACAAAAAGTGACCAATTCAGTTTTCCTTACAAGTAATAATGCAAAGACTTGAATAGTTCTGCAGCTGTGGTGTTGGTTGGCAACAAAAGCAGACTTAACATATACTCATGCACATTCTCCTGAAAAGCATACTGTACAAAAGCAAGCATTGTTGTCTTGTTGTAAAGACTGGTAGACTCATTGACCTGGATTGTGTACCACAGTGACTCATTAATCCTCTCTAACAATTATGGCTCAATATCTTCTGCCATTTAATCAATTAGTTTAGTTATGGTGCTAGCCAAAAGACGTACCATCTTTTGAACTGCAGCCTCTCCTAAAAGTTCATGACAAATATCCTTAGCAGCAGGCAGGATTAACTCTTCACCAGTAGTAGTGGGCGACTTAGCTTTAGCAATGCAGTTAGCCACTAAGAATGATGCTCTTAGTGCAGACGTATTTGATGCAGTGGTGACCTTCAATAATTGCTTTTGTTCTTCGTGTTCACATTTGTTTTCTTTTGAAAAACTCCAAAGGTTTGTTTTTTAATGCAGGATGCTTGGTCTCCACGTGGCAAAGCTGTTTTGAAGGTTTCATGGCTTTGGTGGATAGCCTGTTGCCACATATTATACAAGACGGACTTGGAGAATGTGAATCCCTTAATGCAATGAACCCATAATTTAAACAGAACTTTTGGTATTTTCTTTTAAATGCAGCTTTAATTTTGTTGGCTGTCTCGGAGTTTTCTGCTATCTCATCACTGTGTCTTTCCCCCTTTTCAAAGAAGCTATCCAAGGACGTTTGTTTTTTTCTCATTTTGGCTAGGGTTAGCTTGTGAGCTACACCAAAACTGTGACGGAGACAAATGCACAGCATGGGAAAGAGGCACAAGTGGCAGTGATAAATAAAATAATGGGCGAGCCATGCATGGACTAAAATATGTGTCAGATTCTGACTTAAACCCTGCTACCAGATGCAGCTGTACAATTGAAGTACATCAACTCACTTGCCACCATAAAGCCTACGACCAGATGCAGCTTGTCACTTGCCACTCATTGATAGGGTTTTGATATGAGTCTGCAAGTAATTGATTTATTATGGCCTGCGTGCAGTCAAACCTCTCTGCTAATGTTAATCTATAATTACAGCTGCTCCCCATCTCACCGCCTCAGCTCCTCCTCAGATCATCAGGCATTAGATTCTCATAAGGAGTGCATAACTTAGATTCTTCGCATGTGCCATTCACAGTAGGATTCTCACTCCTATGAAAATCTAATGCCATCACTGATTTGCCAAGGGGCAGAGCTCAGGCCATAATGCAAGTAATGGGCAGCAGTTATAAATATGCATGAAGCTTTGCTCACTTTTTCTGCACTCATTTGCTGCTGTGCAGCCTGATCTCTAACAGGCCACAGACCTGTACCGGTCCACAGCCTAAGAGTTAGGAAACCCTATCTAATAAATTTTAAAAATGTATTTTTGGCCAGGCGCAGTGGTTCACCCTGTAATCCCAGCATGTTGGGAGGCCGAGGTGGGCAGATCACAAGATCAGGAGTTCAAGACCAGCCTGGTCAACATGGTGAAACCCCGTCTCTACTCAAAATACAAAAATTAGCCAGGCATGGTGGCATGTGCCTGTAGCCCCAGCTACTCAGGAGGCCAAGGCAGGAGAATCACTTGAACTCAGGAGGCGGAGGTTGCAGTGAGCCAAGATCACGCCATTGCACCCCAGATTGGGTGACAGAGAAAGACTCCATCTCAAAAAAAAAAAAAATATTGTTAAAGAGTGTTAAATATATAGTGGTTTATAAGAAGAAAGAGTAAATAAAGATATGTTTCATGTTGGCTGATAGTTTTTTAAATCCACTGATATATAGAAAATGTAAAAATTAGTAACAGAAATGTGTATTAGGAGAATTGTCTGTTTATACCTACGCTAGTTGGACGGGTTTCCAAACTTAGGTAGACCTCACCTGTTTTTATTTTAAATACTTAACATTACCATTTAAGAATTTTATCAGTCAAATAGCTGCATGCAAGTTCATGTTGAATTCAGTAATTGTGCATGTACTAAGTAAAATGTATAAGGAACAAAATAGCTTTCATAATTTTTAAACCTTTTTTTTATTAGAGAGAAGGTGTCTTAGTAGTTATTTACTTTTCAAGATGTACTACTGTAAGTCACAGTGATGAAAAGAAACAAGGCTCTATAAAAAGCATTAAGGGGGGATCAATTCTCTGCCAGAGCATCTTGGATGCTGGATAGTTCACTATGTCAATAAAAATATAACTACATCTCAAAGGATTTTCTTTTGTTATCATGGTCCACAAATCTATGTGAAAGGCTTACACAGAGACCAGAAAACATGCCTGCTGTGTTTCTGTATTACCAATCTGTGAGCTCTATAAATGCTTTTTACTTTAATTACTGTAGAACAATAGGCAGTGTTGGGCTTAAGTTTAACTTCTACAAGTGTGATTTTCATTGTTATTTTGACCTTGAAATGTCCATTATGCCATGTGGACGTAGATTTGAGAGAATAAGGACTTTACAGCTCTAGGGTGCCTAATCTTTAAACCTTCTCTCTTCATCCTTTTTATTGCTGTTGTAAATTCACATTCCATGGCTATAACTGATTTCACAGCATTTGAAAAGAGAAAAGTGCTCATATGAGATGCCAGTTTGATTCTCCCCCAATCTGGGCTGGGGATAATAAGACTTGTTTAAATACACATTGAGAGACCCTAAGAGGTATAAGCAACAGTAATGGAAAAAGCTGTTTTGAGTTTATACCAATAGCTAAATTTTGTTTTGTCAGACTTTTAAGAGAGACTCTGCCATTGAATACGCTGACACAGACTCACAGAAAAAGAAAGGGAGCACCATGAGAGGGTTAGATATGTAGTCAAGAGACTACATGAGAAACTTTGTGTGTACAGCATATCTTGAATAAATTACCATATCCCAGAATCTCATTTTATTTCCCAGATGTAAAATGAGGAATGACTATTCTGACTACCCAGTTCATCTCAGGTTTGTAGAAAGCATTAACTTTTTAAAAAAATTCAAAATAGATTTATTATTGCTGATCTTCAAATACTACCTGTGTTTCTGTTGTCAGAATTATGCCTCAGGGAAAATACCTTCACAAATTTTGTGGGATGATAAAAATTCCCTCTTGTTGATTAAAATATAATTATGATAGTTCTAGTATATATTAATCCCAGAAAAAATTGATAATTGAACTCAATATTCTCTCTGCCTCTCTCTTTCCCTCTCTTTCACTCTCTTCTTACCTTTCTCTCTTTCTTACTTTGTTAATAAAATTTTGCTAAGTTCTTGACTCACCAGATTTTTAACAGGATGTTAGAAGAACGTGAAATTAGAAAATTTGTGTATTGACCATTTATGACACACCAGGATAACAGCTAAACATTTGCAAGAAAAATCTCTTTTAATTTTGAATGGAACTTTTATGCAAGGTACTATTATTAGTTCAATTTTCCTGGTGAGAAAACTGAGGTTTAAAGAGGTTGTGTAATTCGCGCAAAGTTATACAGCTTATGTATACAGCAGATTTTTAAAACATATAATTGGGCTAAGAGATGCATAGTATGAGAAAACCCCTAAATTTTACTTTAGTCTATAGCGTTTTTAAGTTTATATTCATTTGAGGTAAGGTACTTGAGTAAGAGGCCAAAACAGAACAAGTCAATGCATAATGCATCATTACTTAAAAAATTAAGGGATATAATCTATATTAGATTGAAATTTCAGTTGTTGAAGACTGCAATAAACAAGAATATGCATAAGTTAAACAGTACAGAAATTGATAGGCAACATTTCTCAAATGCAAAGATTTGAAACTTGATTTATTAATACAAACATAAACATATTGTACAAATAGTATTATTGAAGTAAAAATGTATTTAGTTTCCTTAATTATTTTTATAAGTTTATACTTCTATCAAATATAGTAATTACACAAACTGAAAAAATTAAAAATTCGAGTATCAGAAAGATATGATTTAAAAAGTAAATGTTAAAAATACAAAAATAGTATGAGTGCTTAAAATGTTAAAATACAAAAATTAATAGGTAAAAAGTTATGTTCCTTTTCCTTCTTATCACATAACTAAAACAAAATGTTAATAATTTAATATTTATTATGCCAAAGCATCAAATATACACACTGAAATATTTTATATATATAATTATTTTTACAGTGAGCTGCAGTAAAACATATCTCTAATTTTAAATCAAAACAATCATAGATATTTTTCCTTTTCAGTGCATATGAACACAGATTATTCTTTTTCATAGTTCATAGTGTTTCAGGAAATGGTTGTGTTACAATCAATTTAACTATTCTTGCATTGATAGCTATTTAGGTAGTTTGTAATGCTATAATGGACATCCTTGAACATGTTTTACTCTGTAATCTTTGCCAAATAAATGGATTTGCGCATTCAAAAATAAATAAATAAATAACAGGTACACAACATAGACCTTGAAAATCTTTGTCTGATTTATATCTATCAGTATTGTTGGAGAATATCATGTTCCCCACATATTTTATTAATGCTAAGTGTAAATCATTTTGTATTTTGCAGTCCTATGCGCTACAAATGCTATCCCATTGTTTTAGTTTGAACTTTTCTATTCACCGTGGACTTTATGAACTTACATTCCTTCTTCAGAGTCATTTGTATTCTTTTCTCAAGAACTTCCTTTCTGTAACTTTAATCTACTTTTCTCTTTGTTTATTTGCATTTTTCTTATTTATATGGGATATTTTAATATGGGAAATATTGACCTTTGTTTGTTTTTATAATTTTATCCTATTGGACCTTTAGTCTTGTGTTACTTACTTTAATTTGTGTGTACAAATTATATTGAATTTATATATATATATTTTTTCTGTTCACACTTGATAATTTTTAAATGATTTTTTTCTTGTCATAAAAACTAAACCTTCCGTATTTCTAGATAATGAAGACCAACTTTTCTATTTATCTTCCATACTTTTATAATTTTATATATTTATATTTTGATGTTGAATACATTTGTATTTTTGTATATTAAACCTCTCTAAATAAATACCCAGCTGACTGTGTTCCATTTATTGAAGGCTCTATTTATTAAAATATTGAAATTATTATTTTACTATATACTTTTCATATATGTGTGTCTATACGCACATACACACATATGTATGGTAAGTTTATTTGACCGATATAGGTATACATGTACCTTTTTCTTATTTATTTTTATTTAGTTTTGAGACAGAGCCTTTCTCTGTCACCCAAGCTGGAGTACAGTGGCACAATCTTGGCTCACTACAACCTTTGCCTTTGGGGTTAAAGCAATTCTCCTGCCTCAGCCTCCCCAGTAGCCTGGATTACAGGCACCTGCCACCAAACCAAGCTAATATTTGTGTTTTTAGTAGAGATGAGTTTTCCCCATGTTGACCAGGCTGGTCTCAAACTCCTGATCTCAAGCGATGTGCCTGCCTTGGCATTCCAAAGTGCTGCAATTACAAGCATGAGCCACCATGCCCAGCCTTTTCCTGTATTAAAAAAATATATTTTTTACACCATTGTATCTACTACAAATCTCACTACAAAATTTTACTTTTCTTTTCCCAAAATAGTTCAGCAAACTTACACCATTACTATTCTAAATGACATCGGCTTAACAAATATAAATTCTTGTTTAAAATGTTGTCTTTTTCTGTTTTGTTTTGTTTTGTTTTGCTACAGGATAATTTAATTCATAAATAAATTTGGGGGAATACTGACTCTTTCCATTCAATAATATGAAAAAGAGTTTCCCTATTTCTGTTCATGTTTAGTCAAAATTATTTTTCTTAATTTTTATACTGCTGTACAATATAGGCTTCTTTTGTTTAGTTTAGTATTTGCACTGGAAAAGAATTACTTTGAAATACTTATCTTGTAACTGGACATTTTTCAAATTGTTTTATTATTTGTAAAAAATGTTTGTTCTCCTGAGATACCATTATATACTTTTATGCTATTTTAATAATACATAATATTTCCTTTTTCAATATTTATAATTTTTATTACTTAATTCTTATTATATTGAATAGATTCTTCAAACATTGGTGAATATTGCTAAACAATATTATGTTTCTTGGTTAAATAAAATTTTATTTTATTTTTGTTTTATATTTCTTTAATTTCTAGCAAATTCAGTAGTAATTTCTGAATTATGATCTTATATTTTTCTTTTAAATGTATTAACACACTAAATCAAAGTAATAGATTATCAAATTTCAAACTATCTTCCATTTCTAAATAAATTCTAGCTTAATACTGGCATATTGTTGTGTGTGTGTGTGTGTGTGTGTGTGTGTATCTCTCTCTGCATTTTTTGCCTATGTTATTATTCAAATATTACAATGTGTAATTAAACTCCATTACCTTCATAAATTTTCCAGGTCATAATTTTCTTACTTTAAAATGAGCATTGTACTGCCATTGCAGAATACATTTTAAATGTTCTACCTTTATTGATGCTATGAAATATTTTAGTACAACAGAAAATATTAGCCCTTGAATATTTTATATCCCATTCTTCTTAAGTGAATTTCTAGTCACTTTTCTCTCTACTTTATTTATTTATTTGTTTGTTTATATTATTCTTTAAGTTTTAGGGTACATGTACACAACGTGCAGGTTTGTTACACAGGTATACATGTGCTATGTTGGTTTGCTGTACCCATTAACTCGTCATTTACATTAGGTGTTTCTCTTAATGCTATCCCTCCCCCTGCCCCCCACCCCATGATAGGCCCCAGTGTGTGATGTCCCCCGTCTTATTTCCAAGTATTCTCATTGTACAATTCCCACCTATGAGTGAGAACACGCGGTGTTTGATTTTCTGTCCTTGTGATAGTTTGCTCAGAATGATGGTTTCCAGCTTCATCCATGTCCCTGCAAAGAACATGAACTTATCCTTTTTTATGGCTGCATAGTATTCTATGGTGTATATGTGCCAAATTTTCTTAATCCAGTCTGTCATTGATGGACGTTTGGGTTGGTTTCAAGTCACTGCTATTGTGAACAGTGCCACAATAAACATACGTGTGCATGTGTCTTTATAGTAGAATGGTTTATAATCCTTTGGGTACATATGCAGTAATGGAATTGCTGGGTCAAATGCTATTTCTAGTTCTAGATCCTTGAGGAATTGCCACATTGTCTTCCACAATGATTGAACTCGTTTACACTCCCAACAGCAGCGTAAAAGCATTCCTATTTCTCCACATCCTCTCCAGCATCTGTTGCTTCATGACATTTTAATGATCACCATTCTAACTGGTGTGAGATGGTATCTCATTGTGGTTTTTCTTTGCATTTATCTGATGACCAGTGATGATGAGCATTTTTTCATGTGTCTGTTGGCTGCATAAATGCCTTCTTTTGAGAAGTGTCTGCTCAGATCCTTTGCCCACTTTTTGATGTGTTGTTTTATTCTTGTAAATTTGTTTAAATTCTTTGTAGATTCTGGATATTAGCCCTTTGTCAGATAGGTAGATTGCAAACATTTTCTCCCATTCTTTAGGTTGCCTGTTCACTCTGATGGTAGTTTCCTTTGACATGCAGAAGCTCTTTAGTTTAACTAGATACCATTTGTCTATTTTGGTTTTTGTTGCTATTGAATCCTCCAGAACTCATTTTATGAGGCCAGCACCATCCTAATACCAAAGCCTGACAGAGACACAACAAAATAAGAGAATTTTACATGAATATCCGTGATGAACATCGATGCGAAAATCCTCAATAAAATACTGGCAAACTGAATCCAGCAGCACATCAAAAAGCTCATCCACCATGATCAAGTCAGCTTTATCCCTGGGATGCAAGGTTGGTTCAACATATGCAAATCAGTAAGCATAATCCATCACATAAACAGAACTAACGATGAAACCACATGATTATCTCCATAGATGAAGAAAAGACCTTTGACAAAATTCAACAGCACTTCATGTGAAAATCTCTCAATACACTAGGTATTGATGGAACATATCTCAAAATAATAAGAGCTATTTATGGCAAACCCACAGCCAGTATCATACTGAATGGGCAAAAACTGGAAGCATTCCCTTTGAAAACCAGCACAAGACAGGGATGCCCTCTGTCACCACTCCTATTCAACATAGTGTTGGAAGTTCTGGCTAGGGCAATCAGGCAAGAGAAAGAAATAACAGGTATTCAATTAGGAAAAGAGGAAGTCAAATTGTCCCTGTTTGCAGATGACATGATTGTATATTTAGAAAGTCTCGTCGTCTCAGCCCAAAATCTCCTTAAGCTGATAAGCAACATCAGCAAAGTCTCAGGATACAAAATCAATGTGCAAAAATCACAAGCATTCCTGTACACTAATAACAGACAGTGAGCCAAATCATGAGTGAACTCCCATTCACAATTGCTACACAGAGAATAAAATACCTAGGAATCCAACTTACAAGGGATGTGAAGGACCTCTTCAAAGAGAACTACAAACCACTGCTCAATGAAATAAAAGAGGACACAAACAAATGGAAGAACATTTCATGCTCATGGATAGGAAGAATCAATATCGTGAAAATGGCCATACTGCCCAAGGTAATTTATAGATTCAATGTCATCCCCATCAAGCTACCAATGACTTTCTTCACAGAATTGGAAAAAACTACTTTAAAGTTCATATGGAACCAAAAAAGGGCCCACATTGCCAAGACAATCCTAAGCAAAAAGAACAAAGCTGGAGGCATCATGCTACCTGACTTCAAACTATACTACAAGACTACAGTAAAACAAAACAAAACAAAACAAAACAAAAACAGCATGGTACTGGTACTAAAACAGAGGCAGAGACCAATGGAACAGAACAGAGGCCTCAAAAATAACACCACACATCTACAACCATCTGATCTTTGACAAACCTGACAAAAGCAAGAAATAGGGAAAGGATTCCCTATTTAATAAATGGTGCTGGGAAAACTGGCTAGCCATACGTAGAAAGCTGAAACTGAATCCCTTCCTTACACCTTATGCAAAAATTAATTCAAGATGGATTAAAGACTTAAATGTTAAACCTAAAACAATAAAAACCCTAGAAAAAAACCTAGTCAATACCATCCAGGACATAGGCATGGGTAAGAATTTCTCTCTACTTTTTAAAGTTCCTTTATGGTTTCTTGGGCTGATTTCTGGGGTCTGTTCTACTCTTCTCATCTATTTTTTAAAAGATGATTTTACCTCGACCATATTGCTTAAATTTTTATAACCCTATTCATAAGATATATCAACATGCTTTGTTTTAAATTATGGAAAATCCAATTCAAAATGGTTTAAAGAATAAGAGGTTTATTGTTTTGATGAAATGATTAGGGACTGGCCCAATTTCTCACCTTAATGCTACCCTGTTGTTTGCGTTAACTTCATTAGAGACTCCCTTCCCTTTCAGCAGCCTGAGAGCTCTGTACTCCCAAGCCTTGTGTCACAAAACTAAATACCAGAATATACTAATACCAATACTACAACAGAATACTGGTTGACTTGGGGTCAGTTTAATCAGTCAAATAATATGGATGCTTCATTTTTGGATATAGGAAGTGATGAAATGGCAAAAAAATTAAATGATCCAAAGAAGTGACCAAAATATAGTATTATCTTTAAAGTATATTTTGATAGCTGGAAGAGCATGAGGGCTCCCTTTGCTATTATATAACATTTTAATTTAAAAAGTCTATACTTTCTTGTCAATTTTGTTTCAACTTGTTATGAAAAATTCTTTTAAAATGGTTGGAAAATTGACATAGTAATTATAGCAATTAAGTGATAAGACCTAGACATCACAATTATAGCTCTGCTGAAATATCTCAGTTCTAGATTCCTACACATAACTACATTAACCATCTCTCACAAGAAACATTTGGGAATTAAATAGGTGTTTCTGAAGCATATGATTAACTAGTTTTGAATATTGCACCCTTTGTAGTATTTAATAAAGAAAGCAAAAATTATAAGTAATTGAGAATTGCTGATTTAGTAGTTTTTTTAATAACAAAGATCCTGTGAGGTTTTTGATGCTTGTTTCATTCTGAAGCCTTAGAAAATTATAACTAGTAGTAAGAATGATAACAGAATTTCAGACACACTCAAAATTGTATATGATTTGACTATTTATTGGCTTTCCGAATAATATGCGTGTGTGTGTGTTCTATACAAACTGATGATTTATTGCCTTAACAGGTACTGCAGATATAAAGAAATCTACAGATAATAGTAATGCCCTTAAAGTTTGCCTCATATATGGAAGCTTATCAGTATCTCCTTAGAGCTCAGATCATAATTTTTTTTTTCTTTTATTTAAAAATAGGAAGTATAGGGCCAAGGACGGTGGCAGCTTATTTTTATATTTTCAAAAGTATTTCACTACAGTTTCCTTACACTGATTCCATTTTTAAGGATGTAATTATGTGTTCAAATTCTGTTTGGGAATGTCTTAGTCTGAAATTATAGTCAGTGACCATAAAAGTATCTCTCTGTACCATCACTCGGCCCACCCTTCCACCCAGCAAAAGAATGATCCTCATAAGAAAATGTTACATTCTAAATCTAATAAGAATATTCAGCCAATTTTTCTGCCAAATAAGTCAGAAAAAAATACTGATTTATGAATTCATTCGTAAGACATTTATTGTGAGAAGGTGGTAAACAAGGGACTCTTCAACGACGACAACAAAAAACCCTGAGGCATGCTAAGCAAAGAGCTAGCAGTCTATGGTGAAGAGCATGCATGTTGGACACTTTAATAAATGGTGTGCAACAAGTAAAATGTGTGGTGGATGAGATTAGCTATACTTTTGCTCTTGCTAGTACCTTCAAGTGCAAAACATTTATCCTAAGAAGTTTTCAGGGGGTGGTGTTGGATGTTAGGGTTAGACAATGAATCAGATTAGATCAATCAATGTCTTCATTCACTTAGCCTCACAGACTAATTTAAGTCAGACTAATTAGAGCCCCTAGTGGGTCATTTACTCGGGTAGCAGGGAACATGGTTTCTTTCTATTGTGGCTAAGCTGATGATTGAATGTAAGGCTGGATCTGCTAGAAACCATATTTTCCACATATAAAAAAATTTCCTGAAAATAAGATGACTCAATGGAAGCAGAACTGAAAGATGAAGAGAAAAGCAGTAATTCTGGGATCCTGATGCCTTTTTAAATACCGGTTTCTGCCATTTCTGAAGGTCACTCTGTGGGTGTTTATTGCATGTGTTAATACCTCTTTTAGTTTTAATTTGTGTTGAGTTTCTTTTCCTTGCAATCAGAGCCCAACAATTTTATTACTACTTAGAGAAGAGATTTAAAAAAGAAAGAGTACCTCTACAAGAAAGGGTCAAAGGATACTCCATGAACTATATACATTTTAATGTACTTATTTATGCAACAAATATTAATTGAGCGTCTCCTCTGGGCTTGCAATGTTTTGTTAAATATGGAACATGCAAGAGGTAGGATTTGCCTACATCTACTTATAGTTGTGGCAGGAAAAAGTTATAAAGACACATTTTTTAAGTAACATATTAAGACATGAGTCTCAAAGGAAACGAACAAGAAGCTGAGATGGAGTAGAAGCAGGGCAAAACTTTCTAGATAAGGTAATGGAGAACGGCTTCTCAGAAAAGGTGGCATTTACACCCAACCTGAAGGATAAAAAGGGACTGTCCATGTGGAGATTATGGTAAAAAGAGAGTGTACATGAATTCATATGGGGAAGATTTGGAAATGATTATGTCAAACAAGATGCAAGAGATGTTTATTGCAACAGGGTCAAATTTTATGGGATCGTGTTTCTGAAAAAAATTGTTTACTGGAGGCCACAGTTCGTTTTCCAGAATGCTGGGCAATTTGCCTCTGCTTGGAGATTTTATGTTAGTTACATTAGAATTTTCTCAGCTTTATCTAAACTAATCTGTTGACACACTTCAATAGGTTCTCATTGTTTATGAGATTAAGATTTTTATGGTGGATAAAGGCTGTTTCTGGTGGGGGGTACTTTGATAGTCAGAGTCTTGAGGAATTCTGTTTAAGATAGACAAATTCACAGCTGTAAATTTCAAGTGACTGTAATACTCTCCTACCTAGTTTAGCAGCTTAGAGCCATTCCAGGCAAATTTTGGTAAAATGATTTCATGTAGCCATTTCACACTTTACGTGATTTCTCTGATTCACTAGTATTCTGTCCAATTTGTTGCTGACTGCATTGTTTGTGTTCTGCAACAATGGCTGAAGAAAATTATTGGAGAAAGAGAATGACAAAGCAAATTTGATGCATTTGAAGCACATCCTTGGGCAAACATCTACCAACATTTTGTCTCTTACCTGTTTCTGCAGAGTAAGCAAGTTAACTCCTGCCTTGAAATTGTTTTGTGAGAGGTTTACATCTTGACAGCTACTGATTCATAATGTTAAAATGATCTTCCCATGTTGATTGTAAGATAAATCAGGTACACTCTTTGGTAGTGGTATTGATTCCGCATTAATCATTCAATTCCCTCTACATCATGGCAACTTTTCTAAATTGTATGAGCCTGTTATTTCTTCCAGAAATATGAGATAGAGATTGCTTATGTAGATATGAATGTAACACTAGTAAATCTAAGCTATCTATAAATTACAAATGTAATGCATAACATATTGTCATTTTTGTTGGTTGGTTTTTTGTTTGTTTGTTTGTTTTACTTTACTCTGTTGGTCTAGTCTTTAAAATGCTAGAAAATGTGTTTGTTGCGTTACAATGCATCACACATTACTAAATACCTGCAACTCTCAGTTGATTCTCCAAGTTAATGATGTATATGGAGGTGAAAGATTCTCTTTCAGCTGTTTTGTTTTCACACACTGTTGTTTCTTTAGAGTTTCCAACATCATCGAGAAGCATAAACCCAGAATTTTATTATAAATTTGACATTTATCAAAGTAAAAAGAGGAAAACTATAGAATACATTTGCATTCAACAAGTAAACTATCTCTTAATATAAAGTGCCATTTTTTTGAAGGACCAACATTTAATATTATATTCCTTTGTGGAAGGGGGAATGCCTTGTTATTTTTACCCTATTTGTTTAATATTATAACTAAAGCAATATAGGCTAATTTGGCACAATATTTGAAAATAAACAAAGTGTAAGGAATAACTTCTTATTAGGGTGTGCAACATGACTAAGGAATGTTTCTTTTTCTGTAAAAACTAAAACAAGCAAAATATACTACAAAAATCATTGTTTTTCTGAGATTATCAGAAAGTTCTAGATGCAAATAAACTATGATCTAAACTCTAGAAAGTTGAGTCTTTTTTCAAGTGAGAATCTAGCTATATCTTTGATAGGATGATCAGAGCATGAATAATTTGCCACTAATGGAAGTAGAAACAAAAAAGTTGAAATGATAAAATACTTTGAAAAGCCTCATCTTGGCTTATATGACTAATTAGAATTCCATGGAATTTCATACATAAAACAATTCTGGACTCATTCACTGATTCTTCCATCAGTCTTCACCAGTTGCATTGGGGTAATATTACACAGGCTGGGATGCAGAACAGGAAAGCTAAGAAAGATATCTCCAGGTTTTCATGGCCTCCCACAACTACAAAGAAACTGCCTTTCTGAAGATGTGGACAGAGCTGGATTCCTGAGATAATAAATGCAAGGCACACTGAAGTAGGCACACTGAAATTAACCTGGAAAGGTCTAGAGCTAAAACTACTTTTTCCTAGTTTGGAAAGTTTGCAGGAAGCTTTGAGACCAAAGAAAATTTCTCAGAAACTAAAAACCAGCATTTTAAAGACTAGACCAATCAGAGCAAAGTAAAAAAAAAAAAAAAAAAAAAAAAAAAAAAAAAAAATCCATTTGTCTTGGTAGAAGGCAGAAAGAGGTATTCCACAATTTGGAAAGCTTATAGCTCATCTGTAAAGCACAAAGGTGTCTCTAGAATATCACAAGTTCTCAGAGGTGAAGCTTCACAGAACAGAGATACCTGAGCTCGATCTCTAAATGTATAAAACGAGTAATGAATTGACAGAAACTAAAGCCACCCTAACGATGTACACTACAAATCCCAAGCCTACATCAGTACAGATCAGATTTAATGAGCTTCCAGTTATAGCAGCCTATTACAAAATGTCATATTCTGTATTCCAAGTGTAAATATAATTTATTTTTTCCTATACTATTACACAAATGATCAACATATAATAAAATGATAAAACTCATAAAAAGGAAAGAAAAAGTGTCTGTGTGAGAAAGAGAGAACAAGGTGAGCACTAAGTCAACAGAGAATACAGTTGATAGAAGTAGATACAGAGATGCCTCAAATATTATAATTATTATAATAATAATAAAACTATAATATTATTTAAAATAATGGTGATAAAAATGCCAAGGAAACTAGTTCAAAACGTGTACCACATATATAAATATATGAAAAATTTTAGCAGAGGCATGAAAACTTTAGTAATTTATAAAGAAAGTAAGTTTAATTTACTCACAGCTCTGCATTGCTGGGAGGGCCTCAGGAAACTTACAATCCTGATGGAAGGCAAAGGGAAAGAAGATACCTTCCTCACAGGGCAGTAGGATGGACTGAGTGCAAGCAGGGAAAATGCCAAACACTTATAAAACCATCACAGCTCATGAAAACTCAGCCACTTTCATGAGAATAGCATGGGGAAAACTGCCCCCACGATTCAATTATCTCCCATGGGGTCCCTCCCATGAAGATACATGGGGGTGATGGGGATTACAATTCAAGATGAGATTTGGGTGGGGACACAGCCAAACCATATCACTAAGCATATACAATAATTAAAGAATTTGAATATGGAATAATACAACCTATCAAATAGCAACTAAAAGAAAAAAAATATGAAAAAATACAACAGAGTCTAAGGTCTGTGGGAGATCAAATAGTCTGGCATGTATGTAATGGAGCCCTCAGAAGGAAAGTAAAATGAAACGGAGCACAAACAATGTGGGGAAAAGAAAGGAAGATTAGATTGTTACCGTGTCTGTGTGGAAAAGGAAGACATAAGAAACTCCATTTTGATCTGTACTAAGAAAAATTGTTCTGCTTTGAGATGCTGTTAATCTGTAACTTCAGCCCCAACCTTGTGCTCACAGAAACATGTGCTGTATTGAATCAAGTTTAATGGATTTAGGGCTGTGCAGGATGTGCCTTGTTAACAATATGTTTGCAGGCAGTATGCCTGGTAAAAATCATCGCCATTCTCCATTCTTTAATAACCAGGGACACAATGCACTGTGAAAGCTGCAGGCACCTCTGCCCAAGAAAGCCTGGGTATTGTCCAAAGTTTCCCCCAGATGGAGACAGCCTGAGATACAGCCTCATAGGAAAGGAAAGACCTTACATCCCCCAGCCCGACACCCGTGAAGGGTGTGTGCTGAGGAGGAGTAGTGAAAGAGGGAGGCCTCTTTGCGGTTGAGATAAGAGAAAGGCTTCTGTCTCCTGCTCATCCCTGGGAATGGAATGTCTCAGTGTAAAGCCGACCATTCATTCTATTCGGACATAGGAGAAAACCACCCTGTGGCTGGGGGTGAGATATGCTGGCAGCAATACTGCTCTGTTACTCTTTGCTATACTGAGATGTTTGTGTAAAGTGAAACATAAATCTAGCTTACGTGCACATCCAGACACAGTACCTTTCTTTGAACTTATTCATGATACAGATTCCTTTGCTCACATGTTTCCCTGCTGACCTTCTCCCCACCATCACCCTGTTGCCCTGCCACACTCCCCTCGCCAAGATAGTAAAAATAGTGATCAATAAATACTGAGGGAACTCAGAGACCAGCACCGGTGCAGTTCCTCGCATGTTGAGCGCCGGCCTCCCGGGCCCACTGTTCTTTCTCTATACTTTGTCTCTGTGTCTTATTTCTTTTCTCAGTCTCTCATCTCCACCTGATGAGAAATACCCACAGGTATGGAAGGGCAGGCCCCCTTCAACACACATTCTAACACATAATGGCCATGAACTTTCCAAGTTACTGAAATTAACAGTAAGGATAAATTCCCAAGTCATTTTCTTCATATGAAAGGGATATCAATTATTGCTTCTGGAGAGAAGATTGCAGTAACTTGTTGTTATGTTGTGAATTAAAGGTCTTCCAGTATCTACATCATTTGATGTGAAACTTTGTGTTCCCCATTCATACCCTGATTCAGATGGTCTTTCAACCTGTTTTGGCTAATAGAACATGGCAGAAATGACTGTGTACAAGTTCTGAGCCTAAGGGTCAAAAGCATTTGCCTGCTTAGCATGCTTTCTTATACCTTTAGACTCCCTTGCACTTACACTGAAGCCTGGCCATCAGAACATGCCAAGGTAGGCTGCTGGAAGGATCTAAGTGGCACTCAGAAATAAGATGAAGAGAACCAAGATGATCCAGTGGATAGCCAGCCATCCCAGAAAGCGAACTGCCTATCTGACTCATAACTCTAAAGTTTCATGAGGGAGTCAAGCCAAACCAAGAAGCATCTAATCTGCTGACCCTAAAGAATCAAGCACTAAAACGTGGATATTGTTTGAAGATACTAAGTTATTACATGGTTGATTATTCACAATCCCCACAGAGATAGCCTCAAATTCTTCCTCATTATATTTTACCTTTCATTTTCAGAAGCCATAGCTCACTGGCATAGCTACTTCATATCCCAATTTTAAATTACTAAGGATGCAAATCTTACTGATTTTCTTTTATCCATGAATTAGTTCACATTGATTGAGATGTCCATCTTCTGAAATGCAAGATATGCTGGGAGCGGCACATCAGGCAGTAAATACTACATGGCTGATTTTAAACTGTAGGAAAATTATGTTCCACAGAAGGGCAGATAATCAAGGGAGAAATGTATCCTCAGTTTTTTCAACAATATTATATTAGAACTACCCTCTCACTGTTTTCCTACCAAAAAGTAAAACTAACAATTTCAAAATTATTTAATAGTTCATATTATTTTAGCACAATGCAAAAGCGAAATAATAAGCAGCTATATCATAATAATATTTAAGTTAAAATATTTAGTTGCATAGACTATAATGTGGAAAATGCTACTATATCATTATTTTGTTAAACACAAATTCAAACTGTAATAAGATACTTTGAAAAAGGAATAATAATAACACAGTATCTCCAAATGAATAGAATATAGATCCTGTCTCATAGGCACTTGTTAGTATTAAATATTTAGCTATTCAAGAAAATGAATTAAAAAATAAAGTAAGCATTGAATTTTAAAATATCAAAAACATAAACCCAACCTAACGGAACTGAATTTGTGGAGAAAATAATGAAGATAAAATATCAGAAGCTATTAAATTGTAAAGTGGTGAGGAGTGAGCGTTAAATAGTGTACAGGAAAATATATAAATACTTCTAAACCCTGGAACATTGCAAAACAACAGATATGTTTTCAACAACTGTGATATAAAAAGGGGGAAATACAAAGATACTAAAATAGAAATAGGAAAGAAACATAAAGTAAATAGATACTGATGAAGCTATTCAATGGATTCTATAGACCTGAAGGTATAAGTTGGCAGAGTGAACATTCCTCTTCTCAATTTGAAAGCAAAAAGAAAGAAAAAGGCAAAAAAAGATTGAAATTTCATCTTCAATGGTGTAATAGAAAACACTTGAAAACAAAATCTACACGAAGCATAAAGTGTAGCAAACTGTAGTAAAAGATTGGGGAAAACAAAGAAAGCAGTACAATGAAACATTTAAAGTGATGAAGGGAGCCACAGAGATGGCACTTGTTCAAGGGAACAGAGATCTCCAAAGTGGGTAGTGCATAAAGAAAGGCAGGGTCCCTCAGTGCTTATGCAGGCCCCATGTGAGTTACCTAACTATGGAGGCTCCTGTTCTCTGTTTGACCCCACAATCAGCCAAGGGAGGTCATGCTGAAGGATAAATGGCCTCAGAGGAAGACCTTTACACATGGTATCTGGGCAAATGTGTCACACACGTCACGTAGAAACTTTGTGAGTGGAAAGTGGCGCTGCAGATAGGGTTGCCAGAAAAAATACAGAATTTCCAGTTACATTTGAATTTCAAATTTCAGATTTATACTTGTTTCAATATAAGTACATTCAAAATATTGCATGAGACATATGCATACAAAAATGCTGTTTGTTGTTTATCTGAAATTCAAATATAACTGGGTTTTGTGTATTTTTATTTGATAAATCTGGCAACCCTACATATAGTTACTCACCTTTGTCAAAGGAAACATTGGGTAACCTGTCTAATACATATGCAGGAACTCCTGCATCAAAAAAGAGTTTGTTTGTGAGCCAGAAAGACTTTTCACTAGGGGGGATATTGTCTTGACTCTTCCTTAATACAATATATTCACAAATACCACTTATTTGGGAAAAATTCATCTTATTTAAAAATAGGCCAGGGGTAGTGGCTCATGCCTATAATTCCTGCACTTTGGGAGGCCCAGGAGGGAATATAGCTTGAGCCCAGCCCAGGAATTTGAGACCTGCCAGGTCAACATGATGAAACCCTTTTTCTATAAAAAATAAAAGACAAATTAGCCAAGTGTGATGGCACCTGCCTGTAGTCCCAGCTACTCTGGAGGCTGAGATATGAGAATTGCTTGAGTCAAGAGAATGTCGAGGCTGCAGTGAGCCGTGGTCTCACTACTGCACTCCAGCCTGGGTGACAGAGGGAGCTACTTTCTGGAAAAAGAAGGAAAGAAAAGAGAAAGGAACAAACGTGGAATAGTAAAATACACACAGAATAGTAATATACACACAGAAAAAACTTGGCTCTTCACAAAAATACAATTAGAAAAAGTACAAAAGGAACATAAGGACAATAGGAAATAAAGTTTACATAGCAATAAGATTTTACCAGAATGTTGAAAAGCAAGGAATACTTTTCCAACTCATTTAAAGAAGCCATCTCACCAGACAGAAGCATATTAAGAAAAGAAATGGAAAACTGATATGTCTCATAAATATGGGTGAAAAATGTCTAAATAAAATTTTAGTTAATCAAAACCAACAATATGCAAAATGAGTATTACATCATGACAAAATGACATTTATCTCAAAAGTGCAAAGCTAGTTTAGCATACATAAATCAATAATGTGATTCACCTTATTAAGAAGTTAAAAATTGTCATTTAAATAAACACCCACAAAAAGTATTGTCAAAATCCACCATCTATTTCTAATGATATCTTTCCAGTAACTAGGTATAGAGGAGACTTCTTCAATCTGATTGAAGTTTATCTATGAAAAACTTACAGCTGTCATCTTACTTGTAGGTGATAGACTGGATGCTTTGCCCCTAAGAGTTAGAGGAATTCTGGGAATCTCTTTCTACCATTTATTCAGTATTGCACTAAAAGATCTAGTCAGTGCAATAAGGCAAGAACAGAAATAAAATCATATATTGGAAAGGAAGAAGTGAATGAGTTTTTAGTTTTAGTTTCGAATTTTATATGTAGATTGCATAATCATTTATATACAAATTTTAAATAAATGTATGGATCTGTTAACATTTATATCATTATATCATGGCAAATTTAATACATCACTCATATTTTAATTGATTAAAAATAAGACTTATCAATTCAAAAAGATTTACTAAGCACCTACAATGCATTAGATGCTCTTCTAAACATTGTGTCTTTTGAAAAATAGATGATAAAAATTCTTACTCTCTTGGAAGTTACACTCTTTGGGGCTGGGGGAAGGAAGGATGAAAGGCAAATTACATATGCAAAAGTAAAATAGAAGAGTATAGAATAAAGTAGTCAAGGGGGCTAGATTACGAGGAGTGGAGAGAGTTGTAACTTAGTAGTGTGAATAGACTTACCCTTCCTGAGCAGACAGAAAGGAGTTTAGGGAAGAGATCTGCATCTACTTGATGGAATTGTAGCTACCTCCTCTCTGCTGTTCTCCTTCAGTTTAAAAGCTGCTGGGCAGGAAACGGGTGGGAGAGAAGTTGAATATTATGTGTATGGAATTTCTCCTCCATTATCTTTCATTTTTGGTTTTTATTCACTGGAGATCATTGAAAAGTTGAATTCTGATTAAGGTGGGAAAAATTTTGAAGCTTAATTTTCATTATGTAAGAATGTGGATATTGCCAGGAGTTTATCCAGTTCCCTCTCTGTGCTCTCTCTCATGTTTACTAACCTCAAAAACTGCTGCCAATTTAAAACAGAAAGAAAGAAAGAAAAGCAAAGAATGCTTTTCAGGAGTAAAAAAGTAGTTTATTTTCTAAATCATAAAGACTACCAGGTAAGCATGTAGCCAAGTGAGTTGTTTTGTTTATTTGCTTATTTCTTTTACAAGAGGTGATTGAAAAATTAATCATCTGTTCTGTCAAACTGGGCTCGATCCACAAGCACATCAATCTCGGAAATAACAACAAATCATGCTCTTCAGCCTCACGCCCTAAACAGATAAGCAGTGTTCTTGTTAACTGTACCATGATGTTTTTTGTGGAAGTCCAGTGGGGATGACAGAATATTCTTGCTTCCTGAATGGCTCCAGACAGACCAAAGCATCATATTATTATTATTGTTGTTGTTATTATTATTTTTTTTTTTGACAAGGAGTCTCTCTCTGTCACCCAGGCTGGAGGGCAGTGATGTGATCACAGCTCCCTGCAACCTCCACCTCCCGGGTTCAAGTGATTCTCCTGCCTCAGCCTACCAAGTAACTGCGATTACAGGTGTGCGCCACCATACCTGGCTAATTTTTGTATTTTTAGTAGAGATGGGGTTTCACCATGATGGCCAGGCTGGTCTCGAACTCCTGACCTCAGGTGATACACTCGTCTCAGCCTCCCAAAATGCTGAGATTACAGGCAGGAGCCAATGTTGCTGACCAGCATCACATTATTTATGTGACCTGTAGCACAGGATAACCAACTCCTTCAGGGACAAAAGAGATATTTTAGGAAAGCAAAACAAAATATTTTCGATATCTGGAATGTATAATACAATAATAAACTTTGCTTTATTGCCCCAGTTCCATAAATCTAAGTTATATTTGATTACCATTCAGCTCAAGTTTAAGCTCCTTTTTGGAGTTTATAAGATTCTACAATATGGGGTAAAAAATGATTAGAATGACCAAATTGTGAAGAGTGGTGCTTTTGGAGGTTTGAAAATATGTATACTTGGTTTTATTCCTTTCCACATTACTGTGTTATGCAGACTTTCAATAGCAAGTATGTATTACTTTTGTAATGGAAATGTACTTTATTAACATATTTTACATTCACATAATACTCTCATCTTGTTCAAATTATGAATACAAATTTTATCAATCATTTCTATCCAGTCACCTTGAATCGTTGATGACTGTAATTCCTGGCGCTTCTGTTTTCTAATATTATTTTAATTGTTTCACAATGCCTGCTAACCACTTTCGACTCCTACTACCTTGCCCTTATTACTGAAAGCGAACACTGTAGATCACTACCTAGACATCACACAGAAGTTGTGTAAGAATGCTGAATCTTGGTTCCCACACCAAAACTGCTAAATTAGTATCTGAATTGAGCAAAATTTCCAGGTGGTTCGTGTCCACGTTAATGTTTTGGTGGAGGCTGACGATCTGCCTTTCTCAGGAGCTCCCGAGTGGTACTGATGTTGCTTGTGTGTAGATCACAACATCCTCCTGTGGTGTCTCAACTAACCTCTTGCTGTAATTCTTTCCCTGTCCCAAACCATTTCCTACATTATCACCAATTGTCATATTAAAAAATGTATCTGTTAGTAAATATCAAACACGTAAAAACAATTCTGTTGGCCCCATATCCTTCATGATAAAAAAATCTTACCTTCTCTGCATAAAATCTAAGGCCCTTCACAAGTTAGCCTCCAAATATCTATCCAGTTATACCTTTAACTGTTCCTCTTCCATGGCTTCTAATCACCAGAAATTTTTAGCTATTCTCGAGTGTGTCTTTGAGCTCTTTCCTATTACATATGATGAACTTCATGTTTAAAATTTCTTTCTTCTTATCTTTTTGATGAGCTCCTATTCATGTCTTAAAACTGTACTTCTGTGAAGGCTTTTGTTATTAATTTCCACCACTGACACTAGTAATTGAATGGTTCCTTGTATATTCTCCCATGGTAATCTACATTTGCCTTATGTATTACACATACACACATATATACGTACATACATATATAACGCACACGGGTCTGCATGTATATCAGCATATATATGTGTGTGTGTATATACTGATATGTATATTTATTGAATCTGTATCTCTGACAAAGTATGAGCTCTTACAAGATATAGACTTAAAAGCCATAGCTATTTTTGTAACTGAATTTGTTATTTGAACAGAAATAACTCATACCAGAAACCTAGCCACTGTTTCTCACTACCTCCTCCTCATGACACATATGCACACGCTTACACACACAATTTTTATTATTTTTAGTGAAAGAAAAATGAATTTAAAGTCACAAAAATTTTGGCCTCAGGCATTCACACTGCTTGTGTAAATCCACCACTGCGACAAGCATTACAACTCTTTATAAAGGTTTGAGACTTGTTTTATAGTTTAAAATCTAGTCTATCTTTGTGAATGTTCTGTGTGGCCTTAAAAAGAATATGTATTTTACTATTGGATGGACAGTTCCATAATTGTCTTTTAGGTTGGTAAAATAATTTGGTTAATAGTGTTACTCATGTTTTCTATAACTTTACTGATTTTCTGTTTGTTCTACCAATTACTAAGTATTAAAATTCTCAGAGATAATTGTAGAGTCTATTTTTTTCTAGGAGTTCTTTTAGCTACCATAAAAATAGGTGGCTATAAATAAATACTACAGTAATAAAATGCCTCTAATTTCACTGCTCATGCTAGATTTGGTAATTCTCAATTTCAGCACTACAGAATATAAAATATTATAGGGTCTTTGAATCAGCGTAATCACATCACAGAAGTGGTAATCTACCTGTGCTGCCAAGGTCCTATGTAAGACCTACATAAGGTCTGATGTGGGATGTAATGGTTAGGATTCATTCAATGAATCAGAACTATTATCATCAATATGAAATAAGAGATTTATTGTGGAGATTACCCCTTATGCAACTGTGCAAACTGGTGAAGAAATTTAGGGAAAGCTGTTGCATCTTTGTCTAATGGAGGGTCTGACGTTTCCAAAGGTCAGGAAAATCAGTCACAGGAAGAAATAAGTACATGAGCCACAGAAGTGTGAGGACAAACTGATTGGTGTGAGAATAAACTCAAAGCCTCATTTGTCTTGATGGTCTCCCCGGCAGATACTGGTGGTGATGAACAGAAGAAGCTAGTATGGTTGGCCATAGTACACCTGAGCCTATCCTAGGTTCCTAAAAGTTAAAGGGGATATCTTGGAATGTGCGGAGCTATGGGCACAGTTGCTGCACTATCCTTAGAAAGCAAGCCACCAGTGGAGAGCTTATTCTCTGTAAGCTGCAATAGTGTGGGGTTCCCCACTCTGACCTTCAGTGTGTAAGGGGCTCTGCTGCACTTAGCCATAAAAAGGCTCATGCTAATTTTGCATAAACCAATCATAACCTGGAATCAAACAGAGAAGGAATTTCTAGGAAACAGTTCCAGCTTAGATAAGTTCACTTAGTAGAAGACTACCACTGATGTATGGAGGATAATGGATCTTAAAACAACAAATGTGGAAACAAATTTAAAAAATAAGATTAATGGCTCAAATGTATACTAGTGTCAATATTTACTTTTTATTAAAATAAAATTTTGAAAAACTTTTGGAGCTCAAAATTTAGGCATCAATCAATTCATGGAATGCTGTTATTCAATATGGACAATTTGAGTAATTTCACATCAGGTTTTTTTTTAATGCAGTTGCTCCAAAAAGTCATTAATCTGAAATTTCTAAGTCCATTTATTCATAGACTTATCATTCATTCAACTAATCAAGGACCTACCTGAATAAATTACTCTAGCTGTATTTCCAAATATTCTTTCATTAGTGCTTCTTTTACTAGAAAAAAGCCTAGCACAATATCTGGCACCTTGTAATTACTTGGTAATGGAATCTCTTTGAAACTCAATGTAAGGTAATAAATTTAAGATGTGGAACATTAAGCAATCATATTCCTGTGGAATATTCAAAAGTAGAAGCAGAAGACATAGAATTCAAAATGCAAGTTTACGTGATTTGTATCTTGCTTGACCTCAGTTAAAATAACTATTTTGTCAAAGATAGAGGGTTAAAAAAGAAACCTAGAAGAATGTCCTTAGTCAGTGTGGAACGTTTGAGAAAGATACAGCAATGACAACAACAGTAAAAAAACTATCATTTATTAAGAGGGAGATGGACAGAGAGAGTTGGTCAATTTTAACAATCAAAAAAGCTACGAATAGAGCAATTTATCTTAAGATTTTAATATTAATGGCTATCTATTTCAGACAGAGTATTTTTGCAGTTTCACTTTGAGATTTATGAATTTATGGAATTATCCTTTGACAATTTTAGTCAGAGTTAGGTGTACTGAAGGACAACATTTCAAAAAACATGAAGTTTTATGTTAGTTTTGCTTATTTTCTTCAGATTTCAACTGGGATTCAGAATCCAGATGATTGCCAGCGTGCCTAGAATGCCAATATATTACTGACAGTGACAATCTCAAGTGAAGAAATATCTCTTTGCATCTTTTTACATGTCCATTAATTTACAGAATAAGTGTGGATTGGGGGCGTATTTTGTTCTAGACCCCACTCAGGTGTTGGATACAAAACGCCAGGTATAGTAGGGCTCCTGTCCTTACGGGGCTTACAATGTAGCAGAAGCATGCAAATTGATCAGTAATCACTGACTGGTAAGTGTTAAGGTAGACATAGTCATAGCATATGACATAGAAAAAGATGTCTCTCATCCAGATTGTGGGATCAATAATTATTTTCTAAGTGAAGTCATCATGAAACTGAGATATGAAGTGTCAGCAGGCTGAAGATGGCAACCTCAGACAGAGTATCCAGCACACAGGAAGCATAAACTGTGAAACAATAAGCAGAAGGTGTGGTGAGGTTAAAGGGGCTAAGTAAGTGGTGGTGTTGGTGGTGGTGGTGGTGGTGGTGGTGGTGGTGTCTAGGGCAAGATTCTGAAAACTCCCCTATACTAATACCCGTGGAGCATTTACTGACGTGCAATAATTGTGGATTTAATAAATGCTTTGTGAGGACATGTATCCCTGACTGAGAAGTAATGTAACCAATGAATTGTACACTGTGGCTATTATTCCTGTTTTTCTGTCCCTATCCTTCTCCATGACAGGCACAAAAGCTTTAAAAGCATCTAAAATGATATAATGGGAAGAGAAGATACAATTACTGTCCTGAAGGGCCTTATAATCCAGTCTGGAAGAGAAAACATATACGAAAATTACCTGAAGACAAGAAGACTAGAGCAGAGGTAAAAGTGATGTTGATAGTGGCATTGGTTCTCTATAAGCCCCAAAGCGTTTTCTAACAAAATGTCTCCTGGAGACATTTTCCAGCAGTAAAGGACAGTGGCCCCTTATTTTTTTTACCCTCTACAATCTTAGGGACATAAAACCATGTGGCAATTAGTCTATTTTTCAAGATAAGTTAAAGATGATGTTCATGGTAAGGAACTGAATGTAAATCACACAAGGATTACTCTGTCGACATGTCACCCTCTGCTTTTATTTCACTACCGGCATGGAGGCGTGGACTTAATGTTATTTCTTAAAGGCTTCTCAAGTGCAGTAGGGCATATATTCATTGGCCTGAGGGGTGGGCTACATTTCTCCAAGAAAATAAAGTAATGATCATCAAATAGGGTTGCTTTAAATGGGCCAGGCCTGTAAATACTTTTACACAGCTGAGTCTTTAGAGGCTGCAAGGCATTTGTAAGTTGGAAGCAAACTTCATGAAGTAGAGACTTGGAAATTCTATCATTTCAAGCTGCATTATGCATTGAAGAGGCCCCAGATAAAAATCTTGGAAAGAAGTTACTAAGAATTTATAAACTAAAAATCCGGTGAGAAATTACAGGCTTCTTGGCAGTGTTAACTTTATCTTTTGCTGAGAAACACTGCATTGAGTTTCAATTTGGGGCACCTACAAAAAGCAAATAACAGCCACAAAAAAATAAAACCTAAAAACTATCTCCCTCCCCTGCCTCTTGTTTATATTTTACCGCAGTGTGAATGGTACTGGTTAAAAGATAAAAACCGAGACCTTAGTTTCTTTACGCATAAAGTTAAATTAGAATAAAATAAGACAAAGCAGGTGAAAACTCTAAAATGATACCCAGAATAGGAGATTGTGTCGTAGGTTAGAAGTATTTTGAGCAAACCTTCCATCCTGTTCCCTCACCTCCACAGAAGTATACTTCCCCGTCTTTGACCTGGAGAGAAGTCAACAGAGTTTTAGTAGACAGGATGAGAATAGAGGATTGATAGATACTTGCATTCTTGGGCTAAAACTGAAGCCAGCTAACACTGAAGGATAAGTTTTCAGAGATTTTGCAAGCCAGTTGTCAAATCAGCCATATTAAAAAATCAATAAAAATAAAAACAAAGGTAATACCTATTCAAAACATACCACTTCCTAACTATTTTACTACCACTTACTAGTCTACTCTTAAGGTTACTTACATTTATTAAACCTATATTAGTGTATATTGGGCTCCTGCATATCTCTTCCTAGTTCTGCCTTTGGACGATGATAAACTTGCATTATCAAGATGAAAATCATTTTAAGTGATATGACAGATATACAAATAATTTGAAACAAGTTATACCTAAGGTAGCAGCAGAAAAGTGCAACATCAAAAGACCTGCTGATAATTGGCACTTGGCTAGTGTCTAGGAACTTGGATTCCAGGAAAGTTCTCACCATTTCTAGAAATTGAGACTAGTGACTCACTGTGCCTGAACTGTACAATGTGGTTTATGCTGAACACCAGCTTTCCTTCTGGGAAGTTGGAATTTTGGTACGTGCTAGGCGGACGTTATGTGCATGAATTGCCTCCAATAAAAACCCTGGCACTGAGTCTCAAATAAGCTTGCCTGGTAGATAACACTTCACATATATTATCACTATTTAATGCTGGATAAATTAAGTTCTGTACATTCTACATGTGACTCCACTGGAAAAGGACCTTGGAACCTTGTGCCCAGCTTCTCTGGATTTCTCTCCTTGCACATTTACCCTTTGCTCAATTTACTTTGTATTTTTTACTTTTTGCTGTAATAAATCTCATACTGATTCTTGCTGACCCTCCTCAGGACTTTTTTGTTATTTTCAATCAAGGACACAATACACTTCTTTTAATATATTTACAGTGTAATGAGTTTATGAGAATCTTGTTATAAATATGCTTAAAGGCTAAACATAAAAATAGGGTGAGTATAGAAACTGACATGAATAATTCATTGGGAAAGGTATTATGCAAGTTCCAAGTTCTAGAGAATGGTTACATAAAATTTTAATGAAGGTTTTGGCAACCCAAAACTCATCTATGCTCTTGAATAGCACAGGGGAATAACACTTTTCTCAAAGGTAGATCTAGGCAGTTAACCCATAAATTGTCAAGAAGATAAGTTCATTAAAGTTCTTTAGACCTGCCCAAAAATTGGACTAAGTTTCCACGTTCCTGTTGTTCCAACTATCTTTTCAATACCTGTGTTGCTTGAAAGAATACAAAAAACATTTCCCAAAGAGGCCAATCAAATGTATTATATTAATATTAGTGCCAAAATTATTATTAATAATAATACAATACAAAGTATCTGACACTGGCTGGATTTTATGATTTTATGTATCTAGGCTGAAGGGAACAAATTATGAGTTTTGGGTGATTATTCTTTAAATGGTGCCTAAGAACTTGGCACATGCCATTAGCAAGCATACGTAGGAGTTAATAGTGCATTAGCAACAAGGCTTACTGGTGACACTTACGCTTTAACATCCACAACTGAGAAACATAGCTTTTAAATTAATAGAAGACAAAGATTGCATATGGAACTCAGTACACAACTGCTTGAATATTATATGTATAAAATGCATATATATATTTAATACATTTTAAATTTCAAATAAGTATTTTGTTTATTTTCCTATATTTTGATGGGTTTGGAGTTTGAGTGGCAAAGATCTGAAAAGATTCACACCATAAGATTCACACCACTGATGAGTTACTCTAGGCAGAACTGCAGCTGATACAAACATAGGTTCGGTGAGAAACAAAGATATCAAACCAACGGTAAAAGTAAAAGAGTACAGTTTCTTTTTTTGCTTTCTCCCCCTTGCTTTTATCCAAAAACTTAATTTTTAAAGCAAAAAGATTTTGATCCTGATATTTTTCTTTGATGTGAATTGGATAGCTGAAGGTTGATTGATTAAGATCACAAACTATGAGATTTTCAGAGATATTGGACAGAGAGGAAAATGCCTTCATAGGCTAAAAAATGAACTTTTCTTGCATAGTGACTGAAATTCTATTATGTACGTAAGAAACCACTGGTTACGTTAAGTGGGGAAAGTTACCAACTTGTTATGTAAGGCATGGTCTACCGTTGTAAAACGTATGCATCTGAAGGAAGAGAAGCCTTATAATTTCAAACAATGACTACCTCTGGGGGTTGAGAGTCCATAGTCTTCAGAGTTCAGCAAATTTTAGCAAAGGAACATACATTATTTTATAATCTGAAACAATACATTCCTTATATTCCAAGACACGTGACAGTGTCTGTGTCTACAGCAAATATGCAGATAGACACACCTCGGGCATGCTCACTCCTACCACACTGCTCTTTCTGACTTGTCTGTCTTGTGATTGAAACCAATGAGCTCCTACTGTTGACATCTGACCGCCACTTGTACAACTAATTTTAGCTTTAGACCCTGCTTAACTATATGGCTCTTGTTTTTGACTTTGCTGACCTTTTATAGAAAATGTTTGTTGAAGATTTTAAAACATCTCTGCATTCACCGTACCAATTGACTCTGGAATTATTTGGGGTTAATTACCTGGTCTCCCACACACACTGAAACACATCTTCATTACCCCTTCATTCTCCCGAGTCACGCTTATACAAACACATTTTTTTTGGTGAATATCCTTGAACTCCTTCTTTCCCAGACTTTAGAATTACTTCTTATTAGGGGCCTATTGGCCCTCTCCTCAGTCCTCAATTTAAACTGGAAGGTTGTTGTCTCCATGCATCCACCTTGATCTCTACTATCTAGTACATAGTAGGTTGTCACTAAATATTAAAATTAAAGAATAAATAAAAGAGTCATTTAGTACTTCAGAGAAGCCCAGCAGAAATATATCTGCCTTCTTGGGTTAGTACTTTCTTTCACTTGACTAAATGCTTCCAAATTTTTAACTCCTAGTTACTCAGATTTACTGTCTAATGCAGCCCAGGACCATGTCTTTGGGGGAGGCCTGCATCCATCTCAGATAACGTCTTTGGTGTGAATGTTGTTACCACTGCCGAAGGAAAATAATGAAAGTCAGGTTTTGCGTTTACACCTTCCAGTGAAGGAGGCCCAATCCTAGAAATTCTCCTTTTTAATTTGTGCTTTCCCAAACCTGTTCGTGGATTCCTTATCCCCTGCTATTATGTAAAAATCATCAATAGCAGGGTAAATCTTGAGATCAGTTTGGATTTTATCAAAGTATTACCCTTATGATTTGAGGATATAGGACCCCAACGAACTATGATAGATTTACTGATGAGGATGGAAATAGTAGCTTTCTGATCATCTGAAAATTATATCGTATATGTTGGTTTCCAGGAGGCCAAAATATTATTTAGAGTTCAACATATCTATTAGTCCTCTAATAAGCTACAAATGTTAAATAAGTAGACAGAGAAACCAAGTTATTTCAAGTACTATATTTTATTAACTGTTCACTGAAGAATATACTGAGCAGTCAAATACGTGTAATCAAAAAGCAGGAAACTCTCTTTTAATTTTCCTGTAGAGGGTTATAAGGAGTAAGATAATTGCTCTAAATTACAGAAGCAGGCTGTGTTTCGTTTGCTTTGTTTTATTCTTCTGTTGAAATCAAACCATGTCTTTGGAACCTCAGCAATTTTCAACAAAAAACTTAAATACACGATGTTGAGCAAGTGTCTAAGTGGGATGGAGACTGCACAAAGAGCAGCTTTTCCCAAAAACTGTGGAAGACAAGGTTTTTTTTTTTTGTAATAAATTTCAGTTCAATTCTTGTTCCCAGATTGATGGAAATATAGCATGTTCAACTGTATTGTTGTCTTTTGCTTTGAACCTGAGACTCTATTCTTGGTCTTTCTGAAATAATATTATCTGTATGTGCTTCCAAAAGTTATTGATATTTTGGCCTGCCTGTGTCAGTCATGGTCAAAGTGAACCCAGAACTCATTTGTAAATGATGTGTCAAAAAGCAATATGCATTTTTATGGAATATTGTTTTTTAAGGGCATGCCTGCCATCAAAAGAAGTAGAAACAGTTCTTAGAATTGCACAAATGCAATATGTTTTTATCCAAATGTGAATATTTTGGCACTATTCTGGAACAAATTGGGTTATAAAATATCAGTATACTACACATTATAAAATTAATATTTAAAATATGAATGCTTAATTAAGACAATTGAAGCATAAGGAAGGTCATGCTGCAGATTTCTGGTAAGAGAAATTAAACTGACATGTCAGATTTGGTGACAGATTACTCATCGTTCCAATCACATATACATTATTTTGGCAGTTTACTCTCTTGTGTACCACTGGGCATTTTTTCTTCTTAATGGTAGTTTTGAGGCAGTGCTCTTTGCACTAACAAAGTATATTGAAATGAAAACACTGACTACTACAAAGCAAACAAATGTCTAATGGCCAAGGGATCCTGACTAGGGCAAAGCTGACAGTTCAATTATCCAAACAGGTTACAAATGGTTGCATTGAAGACAAATACCTGTGGATTTTGCTCTCTGAGTACTGCTCAATAAGACTGAAAATATGTCAAAGATAAGATGTCTTCTCTCCAAATAACTATGTATTTGTGAAATGTGATAAAGACGTATGTAGTGTGTGTATGTATAAGTCTGTGTGTGTGCATGTGTTTAAACAATTAAGAGGATCCAGAGTTTGGGACATTTTTAAAAGGCAAAGTTAGTAAGAGCAGATTACTAAAATTTTAAATTCTAAAAAAAAAAGAAAAGAAAATCAGGGCTGTGCTCAGCGTCTCACGCCTGTAATTCCAGCACTTTGGGAGGCCGAGGCAGGCAGATCAAAAGGTCAGGGGTTCACGACCAGCCTGGCCAATATGGTGAAACCCTGTCTCTACTAAAAATACAAAAATTAGCTGGGCATGGTGGCACGTGCCTGTAATCCCAGCCACTTGGGAGGCTGAGGCAAAAGAATCGCTTGAGTCTGGGAGGTGGAGGTTGCAGTGAGCCGAGATCAAGCCACTGCACTCCAGCCTGGGTGACAGAGCAAGACTTCACCTCAAAAAAAAAAAAAAAAAAATCAGTTTATCTTTCACCTCTATGACATTGCAACAAAAGTATTATCACTGTGAATACCCTAAAGTATTACAACATTCAGATGAACCTTTAGAATTACCACATACAAATTATTCTCTGTCTAGTATCTAGTGTAAGTTGGGTATACAGTGATGCTATTTTTCCATAACTAGAAATCTACCAATGACTTTTAAGCTGATCACTATCCATAATATCTTATTAACAAAATACATTATTTTACTATTTGAAATGCTATTTTGCTAAAAATAAAAAGCAGAGCAAATGAAATATGTGAAGTCCTTCTCTTGTTTTTTTCTGCAATTTTGTTGTTGTTGTTTGAGTTGGAGTCGGACTCCATCTTAAAAAATCATTATGTAAGTCAAAACAGAAGAAAACTACTGTTTCTTTCCTGTCTTATAAGTATGTGGGATGCTTAAATTAAATACATAGAATTTATAGAGCTTCAATTAAATGAGGAAACCACCATGGCGTTATAGCAACAGCACACATTTTGGAGCAAAGTTATCTTGAGATCCAAACAGTAGTGCAGTCTTGGGCAACTTATTTAATATTGCTAAACTTAATTTTATCTGTCTTTAATGTAACACTGAAAACATCGGCATTACTCAGTCCGTAGGAATAAATAAAGAATGCTCATAAATTACTGGACGCAATGAGAAAACATCATAGGTAATTTGTTGATGTTAGCTTTTATCATAGTGAATCATTCAGAGAGACATATAGTTGCCCGCTTAGGGTCTGAGGAACATGAACTCCTTATCTTCTTTTTTTAAATTACCAATTCCATTCATTCAACAGACACTTATAGAACAACCACTCTGTCAGATGCTGACTGATACCTGTGTATAACAATGCATAAAAAGGCAGAGTTAAAAAGGATCACAATCTACTGAGAGATACAGACAAACAAAAGAATATTTCAATCAAGGTAGAGGTAAAAAGCAGATGCTAAGAGAGCAGTGATGACAGAGGCACAAAATCTGGATTGGAACACTCACTAAAGACCTCCTGGTGACGATGGTAGAGTACAGCCTTTGAAGTGAGTAAGGGTATTCAGGCAAAAGTGCTGGGACAATAAGTGAGATGTGAAAACATTTGCTAACTCATTTGCATTTGGGGAGGAAACCATAAAAATATGTTTCCTAGGGATACACCTGCAGACGTCTAGTGTAGTAAAGGAACAATGGATTATTATAGACACACAAAGCTGAATTGGAAAATACGTGGACAACATTTTAAAATTCTATAAATTCTTTTGTGTCTATTTCTCTACATAGGGTTCTTTATACATTCTACTTGCCTAATCTAAGCCATATCCATTCAGAACAGCAAAATAGTATTATGGCTTGAGTATCCCCTATTCTAAATGCTTGGGACCAGAAGGATTTCATGTTTCAGACTTTTTCAGATTTTGGAATGTTTGCACATAACATAATGAGATATCTTGGGGATGGGACCCAAGGCTAAACACAAAATTCATGTATGTTTCATATATACCATTATATGTAGAGCGTGAAAGTAAAGCAATGTTTTTAATGATTTTGGGCAAGAAACAAAGTTTTGACTATAACCTATTTCATGAGGTCAGTTGTGTAATTTTCAGTTTGTGATCTCATATTGGCACTTAAAAAGTGTCAGATTTGGGGGACATTTTTGATTTTCAGATGAGGGATATCAATCTGTATTGCATTTTATGGTAAAGACTGTCAGGATTAAACCAACAGATTAACAACATAATACCTAAGCAAAGAGAAGCCATTACACCATTCTTGTATACACAAAGGAGTTTTTTTAAATGATGCTCTTGTTTATCCCAGCTTTATTGAGTTATAGTTGACAAATAAAAATTATATCTATTTAAGGGGTATCAAATGAATGCTTTGATGTATGTATACATTGTAAGAAGTTCAGCACAGTCAAGCTAATTATCATATCCATTATGTCCTAAAGTTACCATTTTTGCTCTCTGTGTGATGAGAACATTTAAGATCTACTCTTAGGAAATTTCAAGTATACAATACATTATGATTAACTATGGTCATGATACTGTACATTAGAACTTATTTATCTTATAACTAAAGGTTTGTACTCTTTGATCAATATTCACTCCACCCCCCAGGCCCTGCTAACCATTCTACTCTTTGTTACCATGAGTCTGATGTTTTTTAGATTCCAAATATAGGAGAGGTTATGCAGCATTTATCTTTTTGTGTCTGATTTAATTTTGCTTAGCATAATGTCCTCCAGGTTCATCTGTGTTGTTGCAAATGGGAGAGTTTCCTTCTTTATTAAGACTGAATATTATTCCATCATACACACACACACACACACACATATATATAGTGTATAGGTATATATATATTGTATATATATTACATACACACCCTACATTTTCTTTATCATCTGTTGGTGAAAACTAAGGTTGGGCTCATACTTTGGCTATTGTGAATCATGCTGTAGTAAATATGGGAATTGGATAAGTCTCAATAGAAAGATACTGCTTTCAATTTGTTTGTATAAATCCACAAGTGGGATTACTGGATACCACGGGTAGTTATATTTTTAAATTTTTGAGGAACCTCCAAACTCTTTTCTATAATGGCTATGACAATTTACCTTCCCACCAACAGTGTAAAATGGTTCCCTTTTCTTTACATCCTTGCCAAAATTTATCCATCGTCTTTTTGATAATAGTCATTTTTACAGGTGTGAGGTGATATCTCATTGTGGTTTTGACGTGCATTTCCCTGATGATTAGTGATGTTGAGCATCTTTTCATATATATGACCATTTCTATGTCTTCTTTGAAAAATGTTCAGGTTCTTTGTTAATTTTGTAATCAAGTTTTTTTGTTATTTAATTGCATGCATTCTTTATATATTTTGGATATTAACCACTTATCAGATATGCTCTGCAAATATTATTCCAGTATGTAGATTGCCTTTTTATTTTGATTGTTTCCTTTGATGTGCAGAAGCATTTTAGTTTGAGGTAGTCTCACTTGCTTATTTTTGCTTTTGTTGCCTGTGCTTTTGGTGTCAACTTCAATAAATCATTGCCAAATTCAATGTCAGCGAGTCTTTCCCCTGTGTTTTCTTCCAGGAGTTTTATGATTTTAGATTTTTTTTTGTTATAGCTAGTTGCTTTTATTTTCTTTTACTGTTTCAATCATGCAGGCATGTGGATATTAGCACTAAAAAGCAGTTTTATACATATCTGTATATACTGTAACCTTAAGCCTTATAAAAGGATAATTTTATATATATATATGTCTTGCCTATAAAACATGAAATAAATGTATTAGTATGTGGCATTGACTATGTATAACGTGTCAGGCAAATAACTAACCACACTATATTTTAATTTTCAATTTTATAACTATGGTTTATAATTTTAAGCCATATTTCAAGATCGGAAACATTAAAATGCTATCTCAATTTTAAGACTGTAAACATTAAAACCCAAAGAGGATGAAATACTTGTCTAAAGTCATGCAGTTTCTTAGAGACAAGCTCAGTTTCCAACGCAGCTTTATAATTCTGAAGCTCATGTCTTTTTCAACTACTTCAAGATCTAAGAGCAACTAACTGTAAACAAAAATAAACAAATTGAAAACTAACATTAAATTTTAATTAACTTTTATGTGATTACTTTTAAATAAAAATAGACACCAAATAATACTACCGTAGTATTTAGAACTCATGGGAACATACCTCTCTTGGTTTAGTTCTTAGTTTGATAATAACTGCAGTGACTAATATGTGTATAAATTAAATTTATACCTAGCCCTTTCCTCCATACTTTTCTGTGCTTTCCATATACAAATTTATTCTTTCTGTTTGTCATTCTGTGAAAGCTTTCATTTTTCCTTAAAGCCACAATATTATTATTACATTAGTCCTATCGTGGTATGATTAATAAATCTGCATCAAAACAAAATAAAATATCACCCATCATACCTGTTATAACATTTTGTAATCTATTGCAAAATAACAGATGAAACATCTAAGAAGCTTGTTCACTGTGTCTTTGTTTTGTAATTCACAGATTTAAATAATAGTTCCATTTAGCAAGACTTGTAGTGATCTCAAAGTGACAGTTAATAGGTAGTGAAATCATGAGAAAACATTAAATTGATGTTCCTCAGATATTATCTGGTGCTATAATTACATGGATGAGTTTCCTGTAGTCTCTCTTCACCATTTAAAAGTCATTTATAGACTTACATTATTAGCTTATAAGCACATTAAGACCTATCCCATGCTCATTTTAGTTATACAAATGTAATACTTTATTAAAAATACTAAGAATCATTTTGAAGAATGAATTCATTTTAAGCAAAAGTTCATATTTAATTCATTAATATCACTCCTACTTCCACTCAAAATGCTTAAATAAGTCCATTACATTACTTTTTATAGTAATGAAAAAGTCACAAAGGAAGTATAATTTAATTTGAATGCTGTAGAGACTAAATTTGTTTGCATTTCTAAATTGCTAAAGTTTAGTTCCTGAATTTTGCCCTTGTCATCCTTTCTCATATCCAATACATCCTTCTTTGCCTTCTGTGACTTGATGAGACTGGAGGAACTGTCATAATTTTAGAAGGGTTCCCAAATTTCAATAAGAAAATTATGAGTGGGAGTAGAGAAGTGCAGACGAAATGGAAGGCTGGAATTGCAAAAGTCTATAATAAGCCTGTATAAAGGAGGTTTGTTGTTTTGTTTTGTTTTGTTTTGAGACGGAGTCTTGCTCTGTCGCCCAGGCTGGAGTGCAGTGGCCGGATCTCAGCTCACTGCAAGCTCCGCCTCCCGGGTTCACGCCATTCTCCTGCCTCAGCCTCCCGAGTAGCTGGGACTACAGGCGCCCGCCACCTCGCCCGGCTAGTTTTTTGTATTTTTTTAGTAGAGACGGGGTTTCACCGTGTTAGCCAGGATGCTCTCGATCTCCAGACCTCGTGATCCGCCCGTCTCAGCCTCCCAAAGTGCTGGGATTACAGGCTTGAGCCACCGCGCCCGGCCAGGAGGCTTTGTTTTTAAAACAGAGTCATCCTCTATAGCTCCAGTGAAAAAATATTCCAGACTGGAACCTCCAGGTAGAAAGGAGAGATTGGATCAGATGTCCCTGACTTTGTTTCGAAATGTTACCATCCTACCTGAGTCTCTGCATTACTTCCAATCCCTAGGTCCATAATGCTTTTTAAAATTCTGGCTCAAGTGCAAGCAAAATTTTTCCTTGGATTCTCTTATCATAGAGGCTGACATTTACATGAAGGATTTTTGTAAAGATGAAAGTTAGAAAAATGGCAGCCAATTAAACACAATCCATTTGCTCATGGTTCAGATGCTAAACATCTCAGTACAGAAATACGAACTCACACAGAATAAATTCCCCAGACTTCTGTGGTCTTCCTGTAACTTGCGGTTTGTACTCTAAGAAACGTGAGTATGAAATCCTCTAATATCTTCCATGGTCACAATTTATCATGAAAAGTGCACTGGATTTAGACAATTTAGTTCTGATTTTGTCTTATAAACTGATCTTATAGTGCAACTTTGGCAAAGTCACTTAACTTCCCTGAATGCAATTCTTCTCTTAAAAATAGCAAAATTAAATGTATTCCGTGTAGGATTGCCATTACTTTCAAATGAGAGGCATTATGAAAATAAAGCTCAATAAATGTTTGTTTAAAGAGCAAAAAGCCATGACCCACACTCAAGAAACATTTCCTTGATTTCTTCTCTTCAATTTTGTCCATACAGCAGACTCTATTAACACTGTACTAGAGAAACTGACCTTCCAGGATAAAACATGCCTCAGAACTCTCCAGAATTCTTCCAATTAGCTTCTGATCCTTACAACATTTATATTTTACAGTTTCTTTCTATGCCTGTGCTAAAACACATTCTTTAAGGCATAATTAAAATTAAAGTTTTTATTGCCTTAGTTATTATCTCAGTTCTTCTCTGGAGCATTTTATGATTACATATACAAGAGAATCCTGTTTCTCTCAGTCAGCTATTTACATACAGTATACCATCTTTCAATATTCAGGACATTATAAAAATCAATTAGATTATTCACTTATTGACTATAATTCAGATAATTATACTGTACTGGGAGACATTTTCGACTCAGTGAATTATCACTTATGTATTATAGAAACAGTACTTTCTTAGCCCTAAATATATGTTTTTCAAATTGTCATAGAGTCCTATAGAGAAACAATATGAACTTTTCTATAGTTATCAACAAATATTGCCTTAAATTTCATAGGCTTTGCTAACCCTGCTATATTCCAATGATAATCTACTTCCATTTAACTATTTAACTGCCTATTATTCAGCTACAACAGAACTTTGCATCCCTTGGACAATCATTAAGATTCACCTGATCAAGGAGATAAACTATTTTTTTAACAAATGCCTAACAGTCCCATGTCTGCTGACATCAACTACTAAAGTCCTATGAAGACTTTAATCTCCCTACATCCTATTGTTCAGACACCTCTATACATCATCCCCTTTGAAGTTATGTGAGTTTGCATTTTTCTTCAGGCATATAGAAAAGTTCTAGAGCATTGTTGTGTAATATATAGTATTTTAGGATTAAGCAGATAATCAGTAGGGCTAGACTATACATTGTGAGGTAGGAAGTGGTAAGATTATATCAGTGATATAAGCTGAGGTCATAACATAAAAATTCCTGCTAAGAGTTTGAACATTGTTTCTCAGGGCAATGGGAAATTATCAAAGAGTTTTAACCATAGAAGAGATATAATTATATCTGAGTTTTAGTGAAGCAGCTCTGACTGCTCTATGGGAGATTTTTAGAGGGGCACTATGCATTTGGAGGACCATTTGACCTAGATCAGCAGCCCGTCTCACCCAATTCCCCCTGTGCACAGATCCTGGCGCAGGGTGTTCCTCTCAGCTCTGTTCCCAGGAAGACGTCCAGGCATCTGGAGCAACCACTCTCCTAGATTAAGAGTTTAGGCTTCCCTCCATCCTATGCAGAAAGCTTGGGGCTAAAAAGGTTTTTCAGTTCCATCTGTAGACACTTTGGTGCTTGGTGGCTTCCCACTCAATTCTTCTTTGGCACTGGTGCTTGTGTGTGCTGTTGGGGGATCTGTAGGTACACCTACCCAAACTGGCCCCGCCCATCATGGCCTCCATGCCCCTAGAACTGAGCAGGGAGCTCAGATCACTGTGCATTCCACAAATCATTCTATAGCCTGATGCAGCAGAGAGCTTCTGCCAGTAAACAGGATCAGGAATATACCCAACTGTTTTGGTCACAGCCAGCTCTTACCTATAAGCAGTATCTATTGACTTGTAGGTCAAATGGAACAACCCAATATAAAGTCTGCTGAAAGAAATGCATAAGGCTTTAAAAGCAAAACCAAAGACACTACCCAGCATTCTCTACAATCACACCTCCTAGGGAGGGCATAAAGGGAAAGAGAAAAAAATAATATTATAGGGAAGAAAAACAAAAAATCCTACATGCACAAAACCAATTATAGAAAGCAAAAGTGCTAGCATCTCCAGAAGGGAAGGAACCAACACAAAAATGCTGTCACCATGAAAAAATTGAATGTAGTAACACCACCAAAGAATCATACTCTTAAGCAATGGTCCCTGACCAAAATGGAAACTGAGAAATGACAGACAAAAAATTTAAAGCATTTTATTGAAAGGAAACTCAAAGAGATCCATGACAAAGCTGAAAATCAACACAACCCAGGAAATGAAAGAAGAGATAAAAATTAAAAAAAAAAAATCAGATTCAGGAATTAAACTCACTTAAGGAATTTTGAAACACAATTGAAAGCTTTATCAATAGACTGGAAAAAAGGAAAAGAAATAATTTCAGAACTTGAAGACTCATTTTTTGAACTAATTCAACCAGACAAAAATAAAGAAAAAAATAATTTTATAAAATGAACACTTTTTTTTGAGAAATATAGAGTTATGTAAAGATACTAAATCTATGAATTATTTGCATTCCTGAGCGAGGAGAAAAAGTCAACAACCTGGAACATAGATTTAAAGAAATAATTCAAGAAAATTTAATCTTGCTAGAGATAAATAGATGATAGATGATAGATAGACAGATAGATGATAGATGATAGGTAGATAGATACAAGAAATCCAGAGAACACCTGCAATATGCTATACAAGGCAAATATGCCAAAGGTATTTGGTCACCTGGCTGTGCAAGATCAATGCTAAAGAAAAAAAAATTAAAGGCAGCTAGACAGACACGTCAGATAACATTAAAAGGTTAACAGTGGACATATAAGCATAAACCTTACAAGTCAAAAGAGATTGGGGGCCTATTTTCAGCATTCTTAAATACAAGAAATTCTAACTAAGAATTTCATATTTTGTCAAACTAAACTGCATAAGCAAAAGGGAAATAAACCCTTTTCCAGACAAGCAAGCACTAAGGAAAATCATTACAACTAGACCAGCCTAATAAGAAATCCTTATGGGAGTTCTAAACATGAAAATAAAAGAATGATACATGCTACCACAAAACACACTTAAGTACTCAGCCCACAGACACTATAAAGCAGCCACGCAATAGAAACTACAAAGAAACCAGCTAACAATTTCATGATAGGATCAAAATCTCACATATCAATATTAACTTTGAATCCAAATGGTCTAAATGCCCCATTTAAAAGGTACAAAGGGGCCAGGCACGGTGGCTCACACCTGTAATCCCAGTATGTTGGGAAGCTGAGGCAGGCAGATCACCTGAGGTCAGGAGTTTGAGACCAGCCTGGCCAATATGCCAAAATCCTGTCTCTTCTAAAAATACAAAAATTAGCTGAGTATGGTGGTGGGCTCCTGTAATCTCAGCTACTCGGGAGGCTGAGGCAGGAGAATCACTTGAACCTGGGAGGCTAAGTTTGCAGTGACCCGAGATTGGGCCACTGCACTCCAGCCTGGGTAACAGAGTGAGATTCTGTCTCAAAAAATAAAAAAATAAATAAATAAATAAATAAATGTACAAAGTGGAAAGTTGGAATATAAAAAAATACCCATCTGTCTGCTACCTTTAAAGGATGCATTTCACACATAATAACACCCATAGGCTCAAAGTAAAGGGTTTTAGAAAGATATACTATGCAAACAGAAAATGGAAAAAGAGCAGGGGTTGCTATTCTTTTATCAGATAAAACAGACTTTAACCTAACAACAGTTAAAAAGAACAAAGGAGAACATTACATAATGATAAAAGTTTCACTCAAAAGGAAGACTCAATAAAATATAAAGGCACCCAAAATTGGAGCATTCTGATTCATAAAACCAGTACTTCTAGTTCTACAAAAGGATTTAGACAGACACACAATAATAATAGGAGAGTTCAATATCCCATTGACAGCATTAGACACATCATCAAGGCAGTAAACTAACAAAGAAATTCTGGACTGAAACTCAACACATGACCAATTTGACCTAATAGATATCTACAGAATACTTTACAGGTAAACCACAGAATATTCATCTTAACTACACATGAAATGTACTCCAAGATTAACCACAATCTTGGTTCCAAAGCAAGTTTCAATAAATTCAAAGAAATCGAAATCTTATAAACCACATACTCATATCACAATGGAATAAAAATATAAATCAATACCAAGAAGGTCTCTCAAAACTACTCAATTACATGGAAATTAAGCAACTTGTTTCTGAATAATTTTAGGTAAAAACAAAATTAAGGCAAAAAATTTAAAAAAGTTTGGACTAAATAAAAACAGAGACAAAACGCACCTAAATCACTGAGATGCAACAAAAGCAGTATTAAGAGAAAAGTTTATGTCCTTCAATGCCTACCACAAAAAGTTAGAATGCTCTCAAATTAATAATCAAATAGCACACCTAGAGAAACCAGAAAAACAAGAGCAAATTAACATCAAAGCTACAAGAAAAAAATTAAATAACTAGAGTCAGATTGGAACCAAATGAAATTGAAATGCAACCATCCATAAATGAATGAATCAACAAAATCAAAAGATGAACTATTTGAAAGAATAAATAAGATTGATAGACTGTCACCAAGATTAACAGAGAAAAAAATAGAAGATCCAAATAAGCACAATCAAAAATGACAAAAGTGACATTACAACTAATCCCACAGAAATAGAAAAGATTCTCAGAGACTATTATGAACACCTCTATGTACATAAATTACAAAATCTAGAAGAAATGAATTAATTTTAAAAATACACAATATCTCAAGAATGAATCAGGAAGATATTGAAACCATGAACAGATCAATATCAAGTTCTGAATTTGAATCAGTAACAAAAAGCCTACCAACTAAAAAAAGCCTTGGGCCAGATGAGTTTATAGCTAAATCTGCCAGCTGTACAAAGAAAGGCTGATACCAATTCTACTGAAACTAGTCCAAAAAAATCAAAGAGCAGGGATTCCTTCCTAACTCGTTCTATGAAGCTAGTAGCACTCTGATACCAAAACTTGGCAAAGCTACAATGAAAAAAGAAAACTACAGACCTATATCCCTGATGAACATAGATTTAAAAAATCCTCAACAAAATGCCAGCAAAACAAATCCAACAGCACATCAAAAAGTTAATTCACCATGATCAAGAGGCTTCATTCCTGGAATACAAGGTTAGTTCAACGTATACAAATCAATAAATTGGATTCATCACATTAACAGTATTAAAAACAAAAATCATATGATCATCTCAATACATGCAGAAAAAGCTTTAAATAAAGTCCAACATCCTTACATGATGACAACCCTCAATAAACTAGCTGTCAAAGAACCATACATCAAATTAATAACAGCCTTCTATGACAGACTCACAGCCAACATCACACTGAATTGGCAAATGCTAGAAGCATTTCCCTGAAAACTGGCACAAGACAAGAATGCCCATTCTCACCACTCTTAGGCAACATAGTACTGGAAATGTTAGCCACAACAATCAGACAAGAAAAAGTAATAACAGTCATCCAGATAGGAATAGTAGTTGAACTATCTCTCATCATGGACAGTGTGATTCTATACCTAGAAATCCCTAAAGGCTCTTGGAACTGATAAACAACATCAGTAAAGTTTCAGGCTACAAGATCAATGTATAAAAATCAGCAGCATTTCTATGCACCAGTAATGTTCAAGCTGAGAGTCAAATCAATAACACAATCCCATTTTCACCATTTATAGTAGATACACACACAAAAACACAATACTTAGGAATACAGCTAACATGGTAGATGAAAGATTTATACAATGAGAATTACAAAACCCTGCTGAAAGAAAACAGAAACATCACAAACAAATGGAAAAATAGTCCATGCTCATGGATAGGAAGAAACAATATTGTTAAAATGTCCCTACTGCTGCCCAATGCAATTTACACATTCAATCTTATTGCTATCAAACTACCAAAGTCATTTGTTACAGAACTAGAGACAATTATTATAAAATTCATATGGAACCACAAAAAGCCAAAAAGCACCTGCATAGCCAAAGTAATCTTTTTTTTTTTTTTTTTTTTTTTTTTTTGAGATCAAGTTTTGCTCCTGTCCTCCAGGCTGGAGTGCAATGGCACGATCTTGGCTCACTGCAACATCCACCTCCTGGGTTCAAGCGATTCTCCTGCCTCAGCCTCCCGAGTAGCTGGGATTACAGGTGCATACCATCACACCCAGCTAATTTTTTTTTTCAAGTACAGACGGGTTTTCACCATGTTGGCCAGACTGGTCTCGAATTCCTGACCTCAGGTGATCCTCCTGCTTCAGTCTCCCAAAGTGCTGGGATTACAGGCATGAGCCACCATGCCCAGAGAGCAAAAGCGATCTTTAGTGAAAAGAACAAAGCCGGAGACAGCACATTACCTGATTTCAAGCTATATTATAAGGCTACAGTAACCAAAACATCAATATACTGACACAAAAACAGACACATAAATAATGGAACAGAATAGAAACCCCAGAAATAAAGCTCACGATTACAGTCATGTGATCTTCAACAAAGTCAACAAAAATAAGCAATGAAGAAAGAACTCCGTATTCAAAAAATGGTGCTGGGATAACTGGATAGTCACGCGCAGAAGAGGGAAAATGAACACCTACCTTTCACCACATACAAAAATTAACTCAAAAAGGATTAAGCATTTAAATGTAAGGCCTAAAATCATAAGAATCACTGAAGAAAAACCATGAAACACTACTCCAGACATTAATCTTCAGAAATAATTTTTGACTAAGTCCCCAAAAGCAATTACAACAAAAACAAAAATTGGCAAGTGGGATCTAATTAAAGAGTTTCTACACAGCAAAATAAACTATCAACTGAGTAAACAGACAACCTACAGAATGAGAGGAAATATTTGCAAATTACACATCTGACAAAGGTCTAATATGCAAAATCTATACAGAATTTACACAATTGAAAAAGCAAAAATTAAATAGCCCCATTAAAAATGGGCAAAAACATGAACAGACCCTTCTTAAGAGAAGACGTATAAGTAGCCAACAAACATATAAAAAAATGTTCCACAGCACTAATTCTCAGAGAAATGCATTTTAAAACCACAGTGAGATACCATTTCACATCATTCAGAATGGCTATTACTAAAAACTCAACAAACAACAGATGCTGGTGAGGCTGCAGAGAAAGAGAACATTTATACACTGTTGGCAGGAATGTAAATTAGTTTAGCCACTGTGGAAAATAGTTGAAGATTTCTCAAAGAACTTAAAACACAACTGCTATTTGATCCAGCAGTTCCATTATCAGGTATATATACCCAAAAGAAAACAAATTATTCAATCAAAAGACAAATGCATTTGCATGTTCATTGTAGCAGTATTTGCAATAGCAAAGACATGGATTCAACCTAGGTGCCCATCAGTGGTGGAATGAATAAAGAAAATGTTACATGACTGGGCGCGGTGGCTCACACCTGTAATCCCAGCACTTTGGGAGGCCGAGGCAGGCAGATCACAACGTCAGGAGTTCGAGACCAGCCTGGCCAAGATGGTGAAACCGCGTCTCTACTAAAAATAAAAAATTAGCCGGGCATGGTGGCACACACCTGTAGTACCAGCTACTCGGGAAGCTGAGGCAGGAGAATCCCTTGAACCCGGGAGGCGGAGGTTGCAGTGAGCCGAGATCGCGCCACTGCACTCTAGCCTGGGCGACAGATTGAGACTCCATCTCAAAAAAAAAAAAAAAAAAAAGACAAAAGAAAATGTTACATATATACACCATAGAATACTAACCAGTCATGAAAAAGAACAAAATCATGTCCTTTCAGTCACATCAATGTAGCTGGAGGCCATGATTCTAAGCGAACTAATGCAGGAACAGAAAACCAAATACTCCATGTTCTCACTTATAAGTGGGAGCTAAACATTGGGTACTCATGGACGTAAAGATGGGAAAATAGAAATTGGGGAGTACTAGAGGGAAGAAGGAAGGAAGGGGGCAAAGGTTGAAAAGTATTGGGTACTGCGCTCCGTACCTGGGTGATGGGATCGGTTGTACCCCAAACCTCAGTATCATGTAATATAGCAAGGTAAAAAACTTTCACATTTACCCCCTGAATCTGAAATAAAAGTTTAAAAAAGAAGATAAAAACAAAAGGACCAGATTATTCATTGACCACTAGTATTAGAGTTAAAGAAATGGTGAATCAAAAATGGTTGCTAGGCTACCCACCTGTGCAAACTTCCTGAAGAAAACAAAACCCTGAGGTGTCCCAGTTGGAACCCTGGGGAACACTTGTTATTTCTTAGGTTCGGAATTCCTAGGTTTTTCTATGCCTTCTGTATAAACCATCCTTACTCTTTATGTTGTGATCAAGCATCACTTTTCCTAGGATGCCTCCCTAGAGTCCTTCATGCTACAGAGACCATGGGGATAACTCCACAATTGCATTAATCAAAACGCATTGTAATGGTTAGCTTAGTCATCTTTATTCAATATGAACTTGCAAGTTGCTTGGGGAAAGGGACTGAATCTCTCATCTCTGTGTCTCTGATGCATTGCATAACGCAAGATATAGGGTATCCAATAAAGATTAGTTTAAAGGTGAGAGGAAGGAATATTATTAAGTGGGTAATTTTCTATAGTAAAAATAAACAGCAAAAACAAAATCGCACTGTCTTAAATCAAAAAAGTTTATTTATCATTCACTTTGTAGTCCTAGGCAGGCTGTCAAGCTATTCTGGGCAACTGTCCTGAGTATCTCTCTTTCAATTGGTGAATAAATAACAAGACTGCTCTCATCATGTGGACCCATCACGTTCTGAATTCAAGGAAATTCAATTAGCAGTTGGAGGAAGAAAGCATGGGAGAAGCAAACCAGACACCCCCTGATCTGAAAGTACAATATATCACTGCTACCCACAATTCGTTGCAAGAACTAGACACTTCTTAGAGCAAAACTGCTTGGAAAATGTAAAAAAAAAAAACCGTGAATTATGTTGAGCACTAACAGTCTCTAATACAGAAGGATATAAAAAGGAAAAGAAGGAGCAAGAGAGAGAGAAACTAAGTAATTGAATACGACTAGAGTACAGAAAATAAGAGTAAGTCATAACATTCAGAGAGGAAGGTTCAGTTACATAATATGTAACTGGTGAACTAATAACCATTGTGGCAAGTGTGCTAACATCCCTACAATACAGAATCAAGATCATGCACTGTAAAGTGAGCATATATGGTGACAAAACAACTTTTTATATCACTATATGTGTAGTAGGCTAAAATGTGAATGTATTCATGGCTTTACATATTTCTGCAAATATTTCCTTTCTTAAACATGCTATTTCATGCATAATAAGTTTGAGTTATATTGCTTGAGTTTTCATTCTCATTCAGGGAAAGGTTGAAGATTAAGAACTCAGAACAGACAATATTTTTGGTGACATAATATCAGATTATTTATTATTCAGAAATATAACGTTGGTGTATGCAGAGCAGACATTAATGTATGTATGCTTAAAACTCATAACCTAATCTTCTTTTTGCAGTTACTTAATGCAGTATGGTACCTAGAATTTATGGTATGAATTTTATAAGGCTATGAACCTCAGTTTCAGGAGGTATCCTTACTGTGCAAAATATTCCACTAGTTATCCAGTTGTATTTATGTGTTTCAACAGATTTGTTTTGTGTATTTATTTTAAAAATAAAATTAGGTTTTCTTGCTTGATTTTTTACAGCAAAATTAGCATATTCATAACATTGAAGGTATAATGTTCTTATTATTGAAACTCTGCCTCTAGAATTGCACTTTAGTAAATATGTATTAATGTGTATTCATGAAACTGTAACAGACAGTGACATCGCATAATCTGAAACCACCCAAGATATGAATGGGTGAGTATGTTAAAGGGAAAATGTAGATCTAAAATCTAAATCAAGCATTTCAAGATCATTCTGCTACTTAAGAGGTTTAGGTAATTGACATGGAGTAGCTCATTAAAACCATTTTTTAAATTTTTAATTAATGTCCTGGTTCTCAATTTCATCATTTTATTTACTATACAGATTGTTTTGAGGAAAATTTAAACATTTATAGAGAGACGCTTTAAAAAACTATTGAATAATATTGTATAATAATTAAAACTAGTCTGTCTCTATAGCCAAACTCTTCCAAATTGTGACTACACAGGAAGCAATTCATAGCATCATGTAAAAAGTAAGTTGAAAACTAACATATCTGTTTATAATATTTCTTTCAGGTGGTAGATGGGGAACAGGATTCTAGGCATTAGAGTAGAAGTAACACATTCTTATGCTCCTAGAATAACTTGCATTATTGTGACTTAACTAGGTAAAATTTTGTGTGGAGTACTGACATCTCATTTGTAAGTAAAATTGGTCTATAATGTTACTTTTTTAAATTATATATGTCTTCTTTTTATATAAAATTATGTTAATTGGATAAAGTAGTGTGTTGGATAATATTCCTTCTATTTTTATCCTTTGGAACAATTGTGTAAGATGTGGGTTATCAGATTCCTCAGGCTTCGGACAAAATTCTCTATAAAACAATTTGTGCCTGATGCTTGTGTGTGTGTGTGAAGGGGCAAGTTGTGCTAAATTTTAGTTTATTTATTTAATTCCTTTAATTATTATAGGGATTTTTTGGTTTTCCTTTTCTTCTTGAGTCAAGTTTGCAAGTTAGTTATCTTTCTAAGGTATTACCCATTTTATTTAGGTGGGTCTGTGTGCTATTAATTCTAATAAAACTTTTATGTGTCCTTGAATTGAATGGAATGTATATGTAGATATAAAAAGAGATTTAAACATACATATAAATATAAGCTTTAATTGTTGAATATAAGAGTCTATATATTTACAAAATCAAATTATTATTATTACAATTTATGTTAATTTCTGAGGGATGGATGTTTAAATTCCTGTCTCTGACTACAGATTTATAAAAATCTATTTGTAATTTTGTCTTTGTTTTTAGTTTTGAGTTTTAACTGTTAACGACTAGATCTCAATTGTGATATTCTTCCGGTAAGTAGTTTATTTTATAATTATGTCCCTAATAAGAATATTTCATCCTTAATTATGTCTTTATAGATGTATTTGTATAGCACAGCAGCTAACCTTGGTTAGCATTTGCCCAGTGTATCTTTTCTTATTCATTATTTTTAAAGTTTTTGAGTCATTATATATTTTGAGTTACTATATTTACAAATATTTTAGAATTGATTAATTTATATCCCATTGAGACTATTTGTTTTTCAATGTGTAGCCTTACTCCATGTATATTTATTGATTACTGACATACTCAGTTTTCAGAAGTATTTAATATTATGACTTCCAGTTGCTACTCTTTTCCTAGTGGTTTTGTTTTTGCTTTTACTGAACCATGCCCCATTGCCCTTTATTCTTGCTACTGGTTTAGATATTATACATTCTAATGCTTTTATGTTTGAAGGTTATGTTTAAATATTAATTCACATAGATAATAAAGCAGAAAATTAGTCATCCTCATCAGCGGTCCCCAGACTTTTTGGCACGAGGGTCCTGTTTTGTGGAAGACAGTTTTTCCACAGACCTGGGAGTGCAGCTGAAATGCAGGAGATGGTTTTGGGGTGAAACTGTTCCACCGCGGATCATCAGGCACTAATTAGATTCTCACAAGGAGTGCACAAGGCAGAGCCCTCGCATGCACAGTTCATAATAGGGTTCACTCTCCTATGAGAATCTAATGCTGCCTCTGGTCTGGCAGGAGGCAGAGCTCAGGGGGTAATGCTCACTGGCCTGCCACTTACCTCCTGCTGTGTGACTCGGTTTCTAACAGGTCACGAATGGATACTAGTCCACAACCTGGGGGTGTGGCGACCCTGATCTATGTGACACCAAATGATAAATAGATCTTAGCTCTAATTCTGATTTCCTTGCTCCACTTTCTACATGATTTTTTATCTGTTGCTTTATATATGTCTTGACTTTATAAGTTGCTCCTATTTCATATTATTCATGTCTAGTACATATTTTGAATTACACACGTATTTACCGATTTATTGGCACAAGTCTAATTGTGAAATATAATTATTTTGACACTTCTCTCCAATCTTCTGAGTTCAGAATATTTGTAACTTAAAAAAATCGTTTAGAAGTTCTTTCAGAAATAATCACTGACTATTAAAATCTGTCAGTCATTCTCTCTATGAAAATATATTTATTCCCCTTTCAGTCTTAAGTAATAATTAAACCAATTTTCATATGTTAGCCTCACCTTTTTAATACACTGAAAATGTCATTCTGCTGTCCTGGCTCTAGAACAGACTAGTTAGGTCCAATTTGTCTGTCCTCAGTCTAGTTACACAAAACATATTTCTTTTCTGGTGGATTTTTTGAGATTAATATATGTTAACCTTATAATTAAGAAAGGATTATAAAAATATAGTAGTAACATATTTATAAAGAAAACATACGAAGGCCATATTTACATTCTGATATCTGGACTTGAGTTTGCTCTATTAGTGTGATTGGTTGGGGGAACCTGTGAAACAGCTTCCTTTGCATCATATTTTTAAAGAGTATTTATTGGTTGACTCCTTAGGTCCTGGCAGTCTGTGAGTTTCTATGAGAGCAAAGTTTTAAGACATGAAATCTGCACTTAAGGAATTATTCACACTGACTTACAGATAATTGATAGTTATTTCTATTCCAGAGTAGGCATGAAAAACCAGGGGTTAAGTTTCCCAAGTTCTGAGGACTTCATTGTATGCAGTGAATTTCAGATATGGCAAAGATTTCCTCCTCAGTTATGCCTCATTTGAGCCATCATTTCTCCTTTCCATCCTCAATATTATCACTTCATTGATGTATAAATTATCTATTACTACCATACTGCTGTGTAACTAACTGCCAAGAAATTTAGTGGCTGAAAGCAAACATCATTTATTATTTATTACATGTCTATGGATTGGCAGGAAGTTCCCCTAGTTTTGGCTGGGCTCCTTCACGCTTCTGTGGTCAGTTGAGTCTTGAAGGTGGCTCTGCTGATACTGGCTGAGTTTTCTCATATGCGTGTGGTTGGCTGGCTGTGGGCTGTCTTTGTTTTTCTCCATGTATCTTTCTCACATTTCTCCTGTAGGCTATTCTGTACATGTTTTCATGGACATGGAGAGAGTACCAGAATGAAAACAGAAATATGCAAGTAACTTTCAAACTTCTTCTTGTGTTAAATTTGCTAATAGCCTATTGGGTAAATAATGGAGAACAAGCTTCCAGTTAGTACAGGAGCATACTATCAAAAGGCAAGGATATGGGTAGATGGGTAAAATTAAGGTCATTTTTGGAATTCATCACCAAACTTGTTTACTGGAGTTTTTATACCTTCACAACCTATCTTTGTAAACTCAATGTGGTAGTGGCTAATCTCTTGCCAATCGCCTTTCAAAAAGGTAGTAATGCTAAAATTTGGTTTTGAATCCAGGTCCTTCTGATTCAAACTGTCATATTCTTTTCAACAATTCTTCATCTTTTGAAAATGTGGTATGCATGTTATTTCTGTTTTTGTTTCCATTTTTTAAGCTAGTAAGATTCTTGTGATTATAATGAAACTTAAATATCAGTCACAAGCATAAGTCAATAATATTTCTAAGCATAAATTCTACAAAAATATTTATTGGTTTTGCTTTAGCTTCTGTTTTTTGTTTTTTGTTTTTTTTTCTGCAGGGCAGTATACTAATAGCACTTCTCTTGTAGCATTCTGGTTCATTGTTTTGTCTGCTATCTCACATTGGAACAGCAGGTGGTATGGGTCAAGTATTTTTCACTTTGCATCTTACTCCGCATAATGTAAGAACTTTTAGAGAGCTTTTTTATCTTTATGTATATCAATAAAAATTTACAGAAAGAGTTCATACCTTCACATTAGAAAAAATGGATGGAAGTTAATTCTTCTTCACGTTTTTATATTTATTTACATAGTAAACATGGCTTGAAAATAGAAATAAAACTTACTGCTTAGAAGGTCATGGCCAGATGAGATCTACTATTAAAGCAGTTATTCTTCTGTACTGCTTCCAGCATAGCTTGCATTTTAGATAAAAATAACCTTCTTATTTTATTGCAAAGAGTCATTGTTGCTTGTGTTTAGTTATTTGAAGCTTATCAACTCGTGCCTGAACTACTATAAGTATCCCAGAAGTAACTCTCCCTCATGCCCTTGCCCATATCCCCACCTCCCAGGTACATACAACCTTTAGTCTATATCCTCTCTCTTCAATCCTTCATATTACACAAGAAATATTATTTATAAACTTTTATTTTTCTCTTATTTTATCTAGTCCATAACTCACCTAAAATACCCACAGTCTCATTTGTAAGCTGACAAATGCTCTCCATGTACATTGATTGCAACATTAAGTAAAATTCATTTTCATCCTCTACCTTAAACCACGAATTGCCTTTCTATAAACTTGGTGCCACCATTGTCTCATTTATCTAAGCCAAAATCATATCTAATTTCTCCCTTGACCTCCCTTTCCTATCTCACCAATATTTATACCTTATACATTTTATACCTTAATCTCTTACATCACCACATCTTCATTATAACTACTCTTCGCTATTTTAGTCCCTCAATGGCTCCCTGTTGATAAATTATAATATTCATTTGCCTAGTTTTCTCACTTTTCATCTTAACTAGCTTATATGCATCCTTCCCAGGCTGCCAGAATTTCTTTGTAAAATGCACAACTCATCATTTGGCTTCCATTTTCAGTGGTTCTTACAAACCACTAAAATCTAACCCCTTAATATTTTAACAATGTTGATAGTCCCTCCATATCTTTGCATCTTTGTCTTTTATAACTTTCACTTTCTCCTGTATTAGCTCTAGGACTGCTGTAAGAAATACCATAACCTGTGTAACTTAAACAACAGGATTTGTTGTTGTTGTTGTTGTTGTTGTTTCACAGTTCTGGAGGCTGGATATCTGAAATCAAGGTGTCTGCAGGTTTTTCCCCCTCCCTGCTGAGTCCTGTGGAGGAGAATTTTTTCCATGACTTTCTTCTAACTTCTGGTGATTTACCAACAATCTTTGGTGTTCTTTGACTTGTAAAGGCAGCACGACAATCTGCCTTCATCTCCATATGGCATTCTCTCTGTGAGTATGTCTGTGTGCAAAATTCCTTTTGAATAAGGACACCAGTCATGTTGGATTAGGCTCCACCCATATAATCTCATTTGTACTTGGTTATCTCTGGAAAGAACATGTCTCCAGATCAAAGCACATTCTGAAGTAATTGGGTCAGTTAGAAGTCTAATATATCTTTTCAGGAGGACACAATTCAACCTGCAACACCTCTTGTGTTTTTGCCCTAATGTGATAGTGATATGGTTTGACTGTGTCTGCAACCAAATCTCGAATTGTAGCTCCCATAATTCCCACGTGTCATGGGAGGGAACCAGTGGGATGTCATTGAATCATGGGGGCAGGTCTTTCTCGTGCTGTTCTCGTGGATACTGAATAAGTCTCACAAGATTTGATGGTTTTATAAATGGGAGTTCCCCTGCACATGCTGTCTTGCCTGCCGTCATGTAAGACGTGACTTGGCTCCTCCTTTGCCTTCTGCCCTGAGTGTGAGGCTCCCCCAGTTATGTGGAGCTGTGAGTCAATTAAACCTCTTTCCTTGATAAATAATCCAGTCTCAGTTGTCTTTATTAGCAGAATGAGAACAGACTAATACAGATGGATTACTTGTTCTGAAATATGTCATACACTCTCACACCTTAATTTACTTTTACATGCTATTCTTTCTACATAAATCTATTTTTCACTTAAGGTGAGATTTTAAATTCTACTATCAAGCTTAATTATCACCACCTATTATAAGATTCCATCTAAAACAACAACAAAATATTTCTACTCTCTATACTTTTAAAGAAGTGCCTATATGATTGTATATTACATTGAAATTGCTTTTTATACATCCCACAAATGAATGTGAGCCCTGTTAGTACAGGGCCGGTGTTATACTTATTTTTGTATACAGAGTCTAGCACAGTATTAAGTAATACATCATATCCTAAATGTATATTTTAGATGAATTAAAGAATGAATGTGTGGATGAACTGCTACCAGTGAAATTTTGTCACAAGAATCTACCTAAAACAGTTAACTCTAAATTTTTTGCAGGAGGATGTTCAGGTTCCTTAATATAATTCCAATTACACTATAAAATATGGTGGATTAAGCTCCAGTACTTTCCCAAATTAATTGCCTAGTTGTGCCATTACCATTTTACTACTCCTTGACCTAGTTACATACTTTTTCAAACCATTCTGCATGTTCTGTATTCAGCAGACAAATACAATGTTTGCTGTGCAAAGTAAAGGAACATAGAATTCTCTTCTTTGGTAGTACAGTAATGGGTTCTCTCTGCGCCTGTTCCATCTCCATACCCATTTTCCAAAACTCACATTATTCTTCACTCCAAGCACCTTTAAGTATGTTCTCCATTTTGCCCTTTCATTCTACAAAAGATTCTCATTTAACTCTAAGCAAAACTATACCTTGGCAACAGCTGTCTCACTTCTCAATCCCAGTACCATCTTCCATCCACTTTTCTTTTTGGAATTCACATCTTTTTATGATTACTAAGTGGTTATTTTCTCCTCCCATAGGAAATTGAAAGCCTACGGAGGCCAGGTACCATTATTAATAGACAAATATTTTTGCCTTCATCTAGCTTATGTTGTACAAGGCAGACATAAAAGTAAACAATAAGCCCCAAAAATAAAATAAAAAACATGAGATTTTAGAAAGTGATGGGTGATTTAAAAATAAATAGAAAAATAAATTACAGTAAGGGAGATAAGAGTAACTGAAATATAAACTGTGGTTAAAATGGAGCTTGTTGGGAAGATGACACATAAGGAAAGATGTGCATGTGAGGAAGTATCTGTCAATGAAAAGAGTCAAACTCTGTAAAATATTTCAAAGAGACTCATTCTGAGTCCAATATGAGTGATCATGGCCCAGACACAGCCCTCAGGAGGTCCTGAGAACATGTACCCAAGGTGGTCGGTAGCAGGGAGACATGAGATGTCAATACATTTAAGAAATACATTAAGAAATACATTGGTTTGGTTCAGAAAGGTGGGACAACTCAAAGCAGGGACTTCCAGGCTATAAGTAAATTTAAACATTTTCTGGTTGACAATTGGTTGAGTTATCTGAAGACCTGGGATCAATGGAAAGGAACATTCAGGTTAAGATAAAGGATTTTGGAGACCAAGTTTTATTGTGCAGAGGAATCTCTCAGATAGCTGACTTCAGAGGGAGCAGGCTGTACATTTTTTCTTATGGGACCCAAAAGGGTGCCTGGATCTTGGTTGAGTATCTCTTGGATCTGGAAATGAAATTAAGAAAAACAAAAGGGGAAGGGAATTCTCTATAGAATGTGGATTTTTCCCACAAGAGACTTTGCAGGGCAATTTCAATATATGACAAGGAAATATATTTTGGGGTTAAATATTTTTTTCCTTGTCTCATAATGTTATGCCAGAGTCAGATTGAAAAGTAAGTCACAATATAGTAGAGTCAAATAAAACCCATCTGATGAGAATTTATGGCTTGTAGAACATGAATCCCTAGACCCTTTAGGTAGAAATTCAGGCAAGATAAAAATTCAGAGCTTCGTCCTCATATCAAACATGTGTGAGGAGACTTCTAAGAAAAGGGGACAGTCTCCTAATTGAGGAGAATGCCTGGTATGTTTGAGGGATAGAAAGGAGCCCTGTGGATGGAAATAAGAGAAGAGGTGGGTGGGAAGAAGTAGAAAATGGCAACCAAACATAGCTTACAGATCATGTGTGACACTGAAAATCATATGTGTAATGCCATGCCTAACTACATAATCATCACTTTCTATTTCTTTGCCTTGTTATGTTGTCTTGAGAGCACATATTACTATCTATATTTGTTCAATTTATTTGATTGTTAAAGGTCTCTAATTTTACTCTCCTTCTAGAATGGAAGATCCTTGGGACCAAGACCTTTACTCATACCTAGATTGGTGCCTTGGACATAGTAATGTTCCAGTATATTTGTTGAAACATTAATGTTGCTTGGTATCTTCTTACACTTGCTAACTGCCACTTCCCTAGTTAGATCTGTTTTTCCAGGCATTGATATTTGTGCTCAAAATATATGTGCTGATTTGAACTACAACAATGGGAAATGAAAACAGCATAGTATCCTAGTAGGGATGTACTCCAAATTTGTCAGCACAAAAGCTTTCGCTGTGTTTATTTATTTATCTATCTACAATCTATATGCCTGGATACACTGCAGCTACTCATTGGCAAGGATAAACCTCTGGCCATGCTTATAATACACACAAACAAATAATTAACAAGCTGTTCTTAGTTTCTATAAAGATGTAAAGTTAAGACCAATAATCTATTGTCCATATCCTCAGAAATTGGAGCTCTATTCTGCTTAGAAATATCTTCTTAAGGAGAAAAATCAGAAAGAAAGAAAGAAAGAAGAAAGAAAGAAAAAGAAAGAAAGAAAGAAAGAAAGAAAGAAAGAAAGAAAGGAAGGAGAAAAGAAAAGAAAGAAAGAGAGGAAGAAGAAGAAGGAGGAGGAAGAGGAGGAGGAAGAGGAGGAGGAAAAGAAGAAGAAGAAAGGAAGAAAGGAAGAAGAAGAAGAAGAAGGGGGAGGAGAAGGAGAAGGAGGAAGAAGAAGAAGAAGGAGAGGAAGAAGATGGAAGGAAGGAAGAAGGAAGGAAGAAGGAAGGAAGGAGGGCAAGCAAGCAGGCAGGCAGAAACTAGCCCTCTTTAATATTTGTAGATTTTGTAGATTTGTACATTGTAGTATTTATGGATAAATTATTTGTTTATTATATGACTAAATAATAAAATAATGTTGCATAAAATTAAAAATAAGCAGAATCATCCACATATGTTGCTTATGTCATATTTTAATTATTTTCTTTTTTTCTGTTTTATTTAATTTATTTACTTATAATTATTATTTTTTAGATGGGGTCTTGCTGAGTACAGTGGCCATTTATAGAAATAATCATGGCACACTACAGTCTCTGACTCCTGGACTCAAACAATCTCTCTGCCTTGGGTTCACAAAGTGCTGGGATTGCAGACATCTAATTTTCATACCATACATCCCAGCTTGTGAGTATCACATGAACAATAGGTAGGACAGAAATAAGGCCAATCAAGAACTATATGCTCAACCCAGAAATCCAGCAGAGACAACTTTTGTAATGCTACCATTGCTTCAGGATGTTAAAGAAGAGTACATCTTATTATGGGACTTTCGGAAGATAATATCTATTGGAAATAACTCAAATGGAACTCTACGGAAAAAAAGATATAGCAACATTTTAAAATTGAACATACAGAATTAATTAGAGATAGTCCATTCAATTATTTCTGTAAATAAATTATTCAAAGAGAAATATAATGGATACTAACATAATTTGAGAAGTAGCAAGGCATAGGGTTTAATTTCATGAACACAAAAGCAACACTGTGACTCAAACACTAGCAATGCTGCTTCAAAAATCTGTGACTTTGGGCCAGTTACTTTAATTTCTCTGTACTTCAGTTTCTTTACATTTAAAATGATGGTAAAAATAGTACCTCTCTCACGGGGTTGGAATTAACACATAAAATGCTTAGAATACTACCTAGTAGATAATAAGTACTATCTAAGTTTTAACTATTTTGAATAGATGTAATACATATGTGCCAAGATGTACTCAGTATATCATTCAATTCTCATACAAACAATGCAAAATAGTATCACCATTTATATCTTTAAAAGTTAGGAAACTGAGGCTCAACAAACTTACTAACTCTGCCCAAATCCACACATGTAGTAGATTCTGAAGCCAATGTTTGAAAAAAGCTCATCACATTTGAAAACTTACATGTAAAACTCTTTCACGTCACTTCCAAGGTAATTATAGGTCAATAATTGCTAATATCTAATTTAATGGTACTTTGTAGGTTCTTACGTCAAGCCCACATAAGCTTTTCTTTTCTTGATCTTTTCCTTAATTTTTGATATTGGCCTTATTTTCTGTGTGATGCTTCTTTGGATTCCTGTTTGCTCTTCCATAAATTCAGATTCCCTCCCTTTCCCCCACCCCACATTTATTTTCATAATAAATTTACTTTGTTGTATATATGTCCATTGTTTGGAAAGAACTAATAACTGCCTCTTGGGAATTCCTCACTTTTCAAAAAAGAGAAAATTTTTGGTAAGAGAATATGTAATATTTTTCTCATAATCAAACAAATGAACAATATGGTTCTTTTTTTCTTCTCCTTTATCTGTAGCCACTGTTAAGAGCAAAGTATATTATTCAAAAAGGCTTTAGTGATTGTCTCACCTGATGGACACACATTAGGGATATATGATGATACAGAAGGCAGACATTCTGCCTCAAAACATTTTATTATGTGTGGATTATAGGTAGCTGGTTCCCAACATTCAGATAATTGGAACATCAAAATGTTTAAATGGATTTTGAAGAATAGCTGATTCGTTTAAATGTAGCACAAATTATTTGAAAATGAGAAATTATCTACTTCTTAAAATGAAAATGAGAAATGTACCCTGTGCATGCTTTTAATTCTAACATTTAAATGACATTGTAGCGTGATTTTTCTGAATGTAATGCTGAATTTTTATTTTATGTTGTTTATTCACTAAAATAGTTAAGCACTTAAAATATTTTAGTCACACATAAAACAAATTTAAGCTTCATTACATCTGGTAATATGTTGCAAAATAAACGTTTTTTTGTAGAATATGTTTGGCAATAAATTATAAAAACTTATTAAAATAAAGATATTATAAATTGCATGTGACATAATACATTGGATAATAAATTATTAAAGCTTTCAAGTAAATTTTGCAATGATCAATTATAACTTGGAAAAAAATTAGAAATTTAGAGGTGTTCCAAAAATTTGGAATATGAAAGGATAAGCATAGCATTCCAAGTGCTGAAAATCTCATAAACAAAAATTTAAATTTGGTAATGTGTCTGATACATGCTGTGATATGGTATAATGCCCATGGTGATCAACAGATATAGTTTATGATAATGTCCTACGAGATGAAACTTATTTGTTACCTTTCCCTTTTTCTATGTGTTACAGATGGGACTCCTGCTTCGTTTGCTTAAATTACTGCAGTGATGATAAATTTTTGGCGTGAGGATCCAAACAGGGCCCCCCCTTTTTAAAAGAAACCATGTTGGTATGTAATTTCATGTTTGCCTTTATGAATTTTAATTGATACTTTTCCTAATGTAACCTCTTCCATGAAAGCAAGCTCTTATTATTGATGATCCTTAGACGTATATATCTGACATATAGCCAAAGCATATACTATAGGGCATATATATTATAGAGCATACTTTATAGATATACACAATACTATAGAGCATACTTTATATATATACACAATATTGTATATACACACAATATATATATCTACTATATATTATATATATACACACACACGCAGTACAGTAAAGTTTTGCTGAAGTTGGTTGAATTAGCAAAGACATAACTAGTATGAAGAAGCCCACAAAAAAAGTCAAGGAAGCCTCGGAAAAGAGTGTTCTTGGCAAAAGAAACATAAGTTTAAAGGCTTTAAGTCTTGGAGAAACAAGAATATGGCAATGGTGACTGAAACGGAATGCAGTTGGAAGAATTAGAGTAGATGGGCTCAGAAAGGTGCAGAGCACAGGTTCTATAAGACATTGTAGGATAAAGTAAGAGTCTGGATTATAGTCAAAGAGTAGGGAAACATTATTAGGTTGTGTTCAGAAAAAGAATTATGTGATATAATGTGCATATTTAAAGATAACTGTGTAGAGTGTTCTATTGTGTAGAGAATAGACTGTTAGGAGTAAAAGTAGAAAGTTTTGCCCAGTGACAGACACTGGTGGCCCAGACAAGGGTAGAGACAGAGTTGGATTTTGGAGCTACAGAGACTGTGCTTGCTGATAAATTAGAAAGATGGATAATTTATTCTATTTTATAGAATAAAGAGTTGCTTGATTCTAAAAAAAAAAGGGGGCAGTGGGGGAGAAGGAAGAGGTGTAGGAGTAGTAGACACAGAGAACAAGAAGAATCTAATAAAAACTATCTAGTCATTTGGCTTGAGTAACTGGGTGACTATCTGAGGAATTCCACCAAAGGGCAAGAAATGGCTGACTGATACATGGTTTGGGCACATGTAAATCACAAGTATTATTTTGGGCATGTAATTGAGATTGTCAACTAGATGATTATACTTGAGTTTGAAATATGATGTTGATTATGAAGATTATCTTAAATATCTGCAAAAACATTCTGTATTATTGATAGTATATTAGATACAGATCACTTAAGTAACATAGTTATGATTTCAATTGTTAATTAAAATAATCATAATTCAAACCCCAAGTTGACTCTCAATGTAAGTTTGGTTGGTTTGTACCACTCTTCACTATGCCTAACCTGCAATGAAGGATCCAACATATATTCAGATAGGAGTAACTTAAGACAGAGTGTGACCAATAAAAATTATAACTGAGAGGAAAGACCTTTTTTTTGGCTGGTGGAATGCATGAAGTCATTCTAGGAGAAATAGTTGGTGGGTTGAAGAGGTGAGTTTCAATAGGTAAAGTTGATGGCAAAGACAGAATATGGGGATGGGCAAGGCAAAAGAGAAGGCGGAATGTTGATGCTAGATACTGGCTATTATGGTAAAGAAATTACATTTTCTTCTGAAAAGAAAAAGCTCTGTAAGTTTTTGAGTAGGGTTAGATGACTGGCCATATGAAAGTATTAATAATGTACAGCATATGTCCCTCTTATAGAAAACCATTAAAGGTCTAACCAAATGGACCAAAATTCACCTATTTTACATGTAATAAACCTGAAACTATGATGAAAGTTTACTCACAAAAGATTATATAAATAGCTAATGGTTAATCCAGAATTAGAACTCAGGTATCATGGTGTATCGATTAAATATTTCTTGTATTCCTGGAGTGTAGTGACTATTCACAGGCACAGTCATTATAGCACTCTGCAGCCTCAAACTTCTGGTCTCAAGTGATCCTCTCATCTCAGCCTCCAGAGTAGCAGTGACTAGAGGTGTGCACCACTGTACCCAGCTATGGCATGGATTATTCATCAATGTCAAATTCTATTAGGAAGGATCCTCCCTTTCTATCTTATGTGGAATATTTAACTTGATTACTATTAATATGTGAAAGTTTTATGTTATACTCATGTATTAGTTTGTTCCCACACTGCTATAAAGAAATACCTGAGACTGGTTAAATTATAAAGGAAAAAAGTTTAATTAACTCACAGTTCCTCATGGCTAGGAAAGGCTCAGGAAACACAAAATCATGGTGGAAGGGGAAGCAGGCATGCCTTACAAGGCAGCAGGAGGGAGAGAGCAAGCAAAAGCAGGGAAAACTGCCTTATAAAACGATGAGATCTTGTGATAACTCACTATGATGAAAACAGCATAGGGGAAACCACTCCTGTGATCCAATCACTGCCCCCTTGGTTCCTCCCTCCACACTTGGGTATTATGGGGATTACAATTCAAGATAAGATTTGCATGGGGACATAGAGCCAAACCATGTCATTCTATCCCTGGCCCCTCCCAAATCTCACATCCTCACATTTATAAACACAATCATGCCTTCTCAACAGTCCCCCAAAGTCTTAACTCATTCTGGCATTAATCCAAAAATTCATAGTTCAAAGTCACATCGAGACAAAGCAAATCCCTTCTTCCTATGAACCTGTAAAATTAAAAGGAAGTTAGGTACTTTCTAGATACAATGGGGCACAGGCATTGGGTAAACGCTCCTATTTCAAAAGAGAGTAATTGGCCAAAACAAAGAGGCCATAGGCCCCATGCAAGCCCCAAATCCAGTGAGGCAGTCATTAAATCTTAAAGCTCCTAATTAATCTCCTTTGATTCCATGTCTCACATCCAAATCATGCTGATGCAAGAGGTGGGCTCCCATGGTCTTGGGCACCTCTGCTCCTATGGCTTTGTAAGGTACAGCCCCCTTCCCAGCTGTTTTCATGGGCTGGTGTTGAGTGTCTGCGGCTTTTCCAGGTGTGTGGTATAGGCTGTTGGTGGATCTAGCATTCTGGGATCTGGTGGAGGTTTCCTAACCTCAATTCTTGACTTCTGTGCACCTGCAGGCCCAACACCACATGTAAGTTGCCAAGGCTTGAGGTTTGCACCTTCTGAAGCCATGGCCCAAGCTATACACTGGCACCTTTTAGCCATGGCTGGGCCACAGGGTGCCAAATCCAGAGGGCACACAGAGCAGCAGCGGGGCCCAGCCCAGGAAACCATTTTCCCACCTAACCCTCTGGTTCTGTGATGGGAGGGGTTGCCATCATGATCTCTGAGATATCCTGGGGACATTTTCCCATTGTCTTGGTGATTAACATTTGCTCCTTGTTACTTATGCAAATCCCTGTGCTGGCTTGATTTTCTCTCCAGAAAATGGGTTTTTCTTTTCTATTGTATCATCAGGCTGCAAATTTTCCAAACATTTATGCTCTGCTTCCCTTTTGAATATAAGTTCCAATTTCAGATCATCTCCCTCAAGTTCTAAGATCCACAGATCTCTAGGGCAGGGGCAAAATGCCGCCACTCTCTTTGCTAAAGCATAGCAAGAGTGGCCTTTGCTCCAACTCCCAAAAAGTTCCTCATCTCCCTCTGAGACCACCACATCCTGTACCTTATTGTCCATATCACTGTCAGGATTTTGGTCAAAGCCATTCAACAAGGACCTAGGAAGCTCCAAATTTTCGCACATCTTCCTGTCTTCTTCTGAGCCCTCCAAACTGTTGCAACCTCTGCCTGTTATCCCGTTCCAAAGTTGCTTCCACATTTTTGGGTATCTTTATAGTGGTAACCCACTCTACAGCTACCAATTTATGGTATTAGTCCATTCTCACACTGCTTAAAGAAATACTCGAGACTGGGTAATTTATAAAGGAAAGAGGTTCAAATTACTCACAGATTCACATGGCTGAGGAGGCCTCAGGAAGGAGAAGCAATGCATGCATTTCATGGTGGCAGGAAAGAGACAGCGAACAAAAGCATGGAAAACTGCCTTATAAAACTATCGGATCTCATGGGCACTCACTCAATATCATGGAAACAGCATATGGGAAACTGCCCCCATGTTCCAAATCACTTCCCACCTTGACCCGAAGATTACAATTCAAGATGAGATTCATGTGGGGACACAGAAACAAACCGTATCAATCCCCATTATGAAATCTAATAATATTATTTATCAACAGATTTTAATCTAATAAAAGATATTTATTGTTAAAAGATAATTATTAATGTTGTATATTATATACAAAAAATGTTGGTTGGTTACTAGAAATGTCACTTCAAAAGAGTAAGGAGAATGAATTACTAATCTGACTTGGACTAAAATTCCACATATCTTTGTCATAGCATTTAAACAATGTATGATATTTATTTGCCCATCTTGGAGATGAAACTTTTATATCTGCATTCTCTACACCTAGTTTAATACTTGATATATTATATTATCTGAAAAAGTACTACAAATCATTTGGATTATCCAAAAATACATCATTATCATCACCAGCACCACTATTATCATTGCTATGTTGTGACTTGTCTGAAGCTTGTCTCTTTCATTTGTTTTATTTGAAAGTGACTGAAACCCAAAATTAATCAGTCTACCCAAAAGGAAGATTTATGATGAACACACTGGGACACATCTGAATGACCCAAGGCAATGACCCAAGGGACCTAGATGGGCATTAGCTTCTTAATATGATCCAAGTATCCAGAGTTCTCAGAAAGACACAAATTCATCCAGCTTGAATGGAGTATCTAGCCACAAACAAATTTTATCTGCTAAGGGTCATGGACATGTTTTGATATGAAATGCCTATTACCATAACCATTCAAATAACTGAAGTTTGGAGATTAGTCAATTTGATGAGTTGTCAATTCAAACAAAATTAAGTGCTGAAAGCCACTTTCTAAGTAATCAATTTTCCAGTTGATTAATATGTAAAAATTTCCAATTGTAAAATATGTAAAATTCACCAAATACACTAGCTATCAAAAATGTTTCCAACAGGTTTGATGGGTCAGTTAACAGTTTTAACAAGGATGTATACATTTCATCACTCCTGACACATAATTTAATATATAAACACAGAGACACATCTATACGTATATATGTATCTTCATAAATATTAACTTTCTGACAATTTTAAATATAAACTGAACCTAATTAATATTATAGTTAGTTCCAGCCGGTGGTGAAAACAAGCCTGTAATCCCAGCACTTTGGGAGGCCGGGGAGCCCAGGAAGTGGATCCATGAGTCAGGAGGTCAGAGACCATCCCACGGCTAACATAGGTAGAGCCAGTCTCTACTAAAAATACAAAAAACTAGCAGGCCCGGTGGCGGGCGCCTGTAGTCCCAGCTACTCGGGAGGCTGAGGCAGAAGATGGCATAAACCCGGGAGGCCCGGGCTTGCAGTGAGCTGAGATCCCATCCACTGCCTCAGCCTGGTGACAGGCGAGACTCCGTCTCAAAAAAAAAAAAAAATTATAGTTAGTTCCCAAAGATAACACATTATACCTGACATACTTTAAACTTGGAAAGTTAAAAAAATCAAAAAGCCTCTAAAAAATATCTAAAGTAGCTGAAAGAATCACATTATTTATTCAATACTGGAAGTTTGGTTTTTAACAAGAAGCAATTGGAAACATTGACTTGTAAGCTGTTAAAAGAGATTCAATATCAAAGAATAAAAGTGTCCAAGTAGGGAAGCAAGGTATGGATGCCCTGGAGGGATAACTATAATGGACTCCATGATAGAAATGGACTAGAAAGTCACAGGAGCAACCACATCACATAATAAATTGTTGCAACTAATTTCTAAATAAAACAAGTGAAATGTAAAATGCTACCCAAAATTTCCACATGAATCCTAAAGCCCTGAAAACTACAAAACTAAAATAAAGTGTAGTTGAGTTTGGTTTTTTAATTATATGAACCCAAAAATTTCCCACATAAAATAATGATGCTTTGGTTACAGAACATACCATTTGCATGTTGAAAGAAATATATACACATATTTAGTATTTTAATATAAATACTTGGGTTGTAATGATCATAGTTACACTTCAGTAGTGGCAACCTAAATTGTATATTCCTTTTAAGCTCTTAAAATGTTCTTATTAAAGCATTTAAATTATTGTGTTAATTTGTTAAAATCATAACCAAATTTCACAAATGTGTTAAATTGGTCATTTAGCAACATATTCATCAGAAAGACTGGTTTTTGGCAGAATTACTATGTGGCAAACTGAATTTCAGTAATTTGGTTTGGTAAATTTATCTTCAGCAAATTGGTTTGATTTCATGCATGGTTGGCGGATAATGTTTATTCTTATGGATGTCTCCTACGCAAAGATCTCAAATCACGCCAGTGGTAGAATACAAACAAATGATACTCTTCATATCCCTATCTCTAGTTTAGCAGATAGCTTTTCTCTTTTTTGTGGTAGAAAAATCATTGACGTGCCAATAAGCTAAAAATGTCATGCTCCCTGGTGGGACTGCTAAAGGAGTTAAAACAAATTGAGTATTTAAATAATGCCTTTGGGGCACCTTTATTTATCTCCCCCCCCCCCCCCACAGTCAATTCAGTTTTTAGCTTCACGCCCATTATGATTCAAGTACTAACTCTGCCAGAAGGCTTGCCATCACACGGAAATAACCATGGCCTTTGTTAAATCCCTTTGCTTCTGTAGCTTGCTTCAAAACTTGGCAGAACAGAAGAGGAAGCTGCAAGCTGCTGATGCTGGTGTTCTCACACTGCTGCCATCAGTCACTCTACGTCTGGTTCTTCAGTGCCCAGTTCTCTAGGATCTGGGGTCAATTCTAGATCCTGCTATGGGCTCAGATCTTACCGGGGAAAATGTTTGACAAAATTTTTTTTGGCAGATGCATTATCTGAACACTCCCTGCCAGAACCTCTGCTGTGAGTGATGCAAAACTTGGCCAGCCTTGAGAAGGGTTGGCCAAGTTCCAACCATTGGAATAACCCACATGTTCTACCTACTGTGCCATTTGGACTGCTGCCAAATGCAACATCATCTGCCAAGAGCAATGTATGCCTCTGTGCCTCCCAGCGGACTGCCTCCAGGAATCAGGACACCATTTTCTTCCTCTATATTTGCATGCTCTCCATCCTGTGGTCCCCATTCAGCCCCAACTGTGCCATGCCCCACAGGACCATATTCTGCATCATATATGTCCCTTCCAACGCTACCTAGACTGCAGGGTGAACCCACAGATCCAGCTCTAGCTGCTCTTTAAGTCCATAGGGATCCATATCTTGTGAATCTTGACCACCAGGAATGGGAGGGCATTATCTCACCCCTAATATGCCATACCCCTCTCCAGGGCCACATCCTGTTCCTCCTCCTCCCCAAGCACCAGGGCCAGCACCACCTGTTCCACAAGTCCACTGTTTTTCCAGGAGCCTGAAGATTACCCCCACCATATTCTGACCATACAGAAGCATATCCTACACCAGGACTCTATCTTATTCCCAATCTTTTCCAAGGGCCCCCAGGGCCTTCTAGAGTTCCGCAGATGCCTGGTGGCCCTCATTCTTACTTTAGGTTAACAATAGATGAAGACATGATCTTTGCTTTTTTAAGTAGATGTATGTAAGCACAAATGCATATATAAAAATTTCTGGCTTCACTTTTCTTAAAGGGTATTCCAGAAAGAACAACCCTTGTACCTCTCAGAGAAGATACCTGTCTCTTATACTTAGATATTTAGTACATTAGATGGATATAATCAGATAATGTAGAAGTAAATAATTCAAATGTGATTTTTATTTAGTTTTCATGGAAAGTTATATATGATTAAGTATTGAATAGCTCTTTTATACAAATTGTGTAAATTATAAAACTATGCACAAATCTAAACTGATGTGGATTATTGTTACAAACTGAAACTTTATTGGCAAATTATTTCAAGTATTTTTGCATAATTACCCCCAATAAATAAACTTTAAACACACATTATAGTCTTAACCAAATGATGCCTTTCAACATTTTGAGCTGCTTTATTTATAGGATAAACAAACCTGTTTCTCTTGTGGTTATATTTTGGGTACATATTTAATGTTGTCAGTAATTTTTGTCAGATGTTGAGTCCATTAGCCAGCCAGTGCTCATTTTTTATCCTTGATCATTCAGTAAAATCTTTTTTTTTTAATTTGTTTTATTTTTAGCCATATGGGTCATACAGCACTCAAATCTGCCATTTAAGGAAATTAACTTCTTTTCTTTTTAATCCAGGCCAACATGTCTGTAAATTATATTCTTGGAAAATTAATGATCTCTTTGTATTGCTTTGGAGTAGATTACGAAATGTTCAGATTGCTTTGGGAAGAATTCAAGTAAGGAAATAATTCTCTCTTTTGTTTTAAACCTCACACTATATAAACTGTAGGAAATGGTTTCTTGGAAGAAGTAATTTTCATGCCCACAAAACCTGAGGTATTTATTCTGCCTAGACTATTCCCTGTAGTCCCTCTCCTCCCCAGTTCTTTAGAAGAAGCATTTCTCTTGATTCCTCTCTGATACAGAAAACTGGCACATTCTAGGGGTCTATCATAAAAGCATATAGCAATTATGTCTAGAGAGCCTTAAGTCATATGGACATGACTGTTCTCTTTGGTACAAATGTGAATCAAAATGTGCATCTATCTCTCAGAGTCTGGTTAAGCTGTGTCATTTAATCTTACATAGTTTCCTAGATCTGCTCACAAAGTGCTTATGGTTAACAGTTCAGTTCTATATTTGGTGACAGGTAAATAAATAGACTTGAATGCTGTCTTTGAAAAAAAAAGTCCTCTAGCTTTAGCACTGAAAATAGTAACAAATTGTAGATCTTTGCAACTGAGTTTAAAACTTTAAAATGGCGGTGCAAGGTATCTACCTAGGTTTAACATTAAGGCAGGTGCTTAATACAACTTCAGAAAATCATAAAGGCAATGATGCATATTTCAATGCTGCACATAAAATTCATATTTGGTCCTTACAGATGACCTTAAGAAGGGGGGGCGCCTTTTGTGTGTGAATGTGTACGTGTGTGTCCATGTATGTGCATATGCATACAGGCATGCATGTGTGTAGGCAAGTGATTGTGTTTTTAAGTTACAGATATGATATTTGGTCATCCAAAGTAAAAATAACAAAGTCAGAGGTCACCCAAAATTTGAGAAAACAGCATTCTTTTAAAATGAGGCCACCATTCACTGACTCAGCTGATCTAGAAATTAATTTATTAAACTAAATTAGTATTAGTACATGCTCTTATAGACACCAAAACTGCAGCAGTGAACAAAATAGACAGAAATCAAGTCTTAACAAGCTTGCATTAGAGTGGGAAAAATTATAATGCAAAAAAAAACTAATTAAAATGTATAGCATGTCAAGTGGTGTTAAGAGCCAAGAAAAGAACTATGCAGGCAAGTGGATAGGTGGTACCCAGTTGGGTAGGGATGTGTGTGTGTGTGTGTGTGTGTGTGTGTGTGTGTGTGTGTGTACAGTTGTGGCTATGTGATCAGTGTTAGCCTTACTCAGAAAGTAAGACCTGGAAGACTTGAGAACTTCAAACATGGAGAGTTCATGGAGAAAAGTACTCCAGGGAAAAGGAAGAGTAAGTACAAATGCTCTAAAACAGGGGCTTGTCTGACATATTCCAGGAAGGGTAATGAGGTCAGTGCAGTTGGAGGGTAAGGGGAATATCAGATGAGATCAGGGAGATGAGTAGGGGCCAGATTGTATAGGAGCTTGAAGTCCTTATAAGGAATCCACTGTAGGAATCATCATAAGGACTTGCAGGCCTCTTTGACAGTTTTCTCTCCTTCATCCCTGACATTCAATAAATCAATAAATTCTATAGATGTACTCCAGGAATGTCCACATAATTCCTTTGCTTCTCTGGCTTTCTACCATCACTGCACTAGATCAGCTTTCATCATTACTTGGTTGGACAATTTCAGTAGCCGTCATGCTGGGCAACCTGATTTTTCTGTCCTCCCCGTTGGCACTAGAGAAGTCTTCCTTAATCCATTTAAAATCACAAATCTCATCACATGAAAACTTAAATACATTTTCATTGCAACACTATAAGCCCGAAGGCTAACATGGTATTCACAAATATAGTGGACAACCTTGTCTTAACTTTTCAGTTTTATCCCCAGTTGGTACATTCACCTTCAACCTCTCTATACCTACAACAATCCACTTATACTTAATTTGAATTAGATAATACCAGGCCTCAGTACTTTTGATCTCAAATAGTATTTTGCACTTCATTGTATTTCTTAGTAATCTTTAGGCATTGGACTCCATGTGTTGTTTGTCTGTGTTACAAAGATGTTTTCTACATGTGGCTTTATGCTGCATATTCAACCTAATAGACTATTTCTGGGTATCTATGGAGGGCAAGAATGGTGAGATCACTAGGATACTCCTATCAGAACCATTAAACTGCTTGATAATATAGAATAATGAGTGGGCACCTGTGATGACAGCAAATTTATAGGTAAATAACATATTTAAGAGTATGGGCCCTGGAGTCAGATTATTTGATATTGGGAAAGAGACTTAAATTCCTTTGTGTAAACTGAAATTAATAACAATGCCAAACTGGTTGGGTTTTTACAAAGATTATCACAGTCCTTGTCACATCACATATTCTCAATAAATATTTGCTACAGTAGTCTTCCCTTATCCACAGGGAATACACTCCAAATCCCCTAGTGGATGCCTGAAACCATGGATAATACCAAACTTCGTGTGTAGTGTACTCCAATTTCTTTTCCTTCTTTACTTTAATGGAAAGAAGATCCGTTCTTATGATAGATCTTAGCAACCTCATCATACATTTTATTCCTTTCCTTATTAAATCAAGAACTTTATTGTTTTCACTTAAAGGAAGCATCTTACAGCTTCCCTTTGGCATGTCTGAATGACCTGCATTACTATTCTTGTCCTTTGAGATCACTATTGAGTAAAATAAGGGTTACTTGAACACAAGCACTGCGATACCATGAAAGTCGGTATGATAAGGCAGATAGCTACTAAGTGACCAACAGGCAGGTAGCATATACAGCTCAGATATTCTGGACAAACGGATGATTTACATCCAGGGTGGAACAGAGTGTGAGATTTCCTCAAACTACTCAGAATGGCACACAATTTAAAACTAGTAAGTTGTTTATTTCCAGAATTTTTTTTTAATGGAGTCTCACTCTGTCACCAGACTGGAGTGCAGTGGTGCAATCTCAGCTCACTGCAATCTCCGCCTCTGGGGTTCAAGTGATTCTCCTGCCTCAGCCTCCCAGAATTTTTTGTTTTATATTTTCAGATCATAGTTGAACACGGGCAACAATCCACAGAAGGCAAAACAGGAGATAAATGAGGACTAATGGATACTGAATATTAGAAGCCAGGTTTACCATTAAGAATGTAGGGAATGAATTCACCCTGCTAAGATAGAGTCTTGTGAAGGCAAAACATATGGGGTCAAGTGAAAAGTGTTAGACGGTTCAGAGAAAGATGAATACTGTTTCTGTAATGAGAGACTCCCAGAATAGGTTTAGGCACAACATTGATTCACTTGATACACCCATGAGTTTATAAACTATTTGGGCAGTTTCAGGGCTTCTGGGCACCCAATTCAGAGGTGGCCATAGCATACTAAAGCGGGAACCGCATACCTGCCACATGAGATCCATTTTTGATATACTGGGAGAGTTCTTACTACTTAGAAACAAAGTTAGTCAAAGAAGAGAATTTATCTTGTGGGTTTAGAGCCATAAAATGACATTTTGCACTATTTTATAATTCAATTCTATTCCAGTGTTTGTGCAGTCAAGATAATTACTTGCTATTATATATATTCCTGGAGCCTATTTCAAGGAATGATATATAATAGGACTCAATAAGTTTTTGCTCAATGAATTAATGCTGAATCTTCACTTCCTCTTGGCAATCAATATTTTAATTACATTGGTGGCAGTTATGGTTAATTCATGAAGCACTAATGGGAAGCAAGCACATTCCACAGGAAGAAAATATAGAACAGAATGCAACAAATAGCACTATGGATACCATTAGGTAAATATATTAGTCTCTCTTCGCACCTTGCCCCATGGCCTGTGTAGTATAATCTAAACCCCATATGGCATATAACAGCAGTGCTAAACACCTTCTGTTAGTGTCATTTCTATTCATTTTACAAATCTTTTAGTAGTTGTTGAAGCTCAAAATCGTGTTGATAACTTTGACTCTCTATTAACCTTCCCTGTTACTTTAATCAACTGATCGCGTTAAAGTTATGAGTTAAAGTAACAATGATAAAGGAGGAAGTTCATGTTCTCAATGTGCTCAAGTTTTGCTGTGAGGAGAGACAAATAAGCAGAAAATATAAATGCTTGAGAAATACATAGAGAACTCTGTAGATATAGGATATGAAACCTGGACTGGATCTTAAAGGATGAACCAGGCCAAATTACCTTCATAATACATCCTTCTGAAATATTTGGTGTCAATACTTTTTCCTGGCAATCTGTTTCAGATATTATTTTAAGACATGTTTTATTTATTGCTTTAATTATCTTCACAGATATATTACACCTCATGACACCTTTATGCTGCACTCCATGTTGTATGAAAATGGCATGAAGATGTGACAGGTGGAATAACCATCCATCTGGGTTTGATGGGAAAGTCCTGATCTATACCTGTTATCCAGTTTAATTAATAAGAATATCCTTTCCATTCACATAGTATTATGACTTAAGCAATAAATTATATGGTCACCCAAAAAAAGACCAACCAAGATGGTCTTAATGTTTTCTTAAGCTTGAACTTGACTAAGTTATAGACAGGCTTTACCCTGCCTCTTGGTCCCTGACTTCTCTCTTCTCACTGACTCCCACCCTTAACTATAGCACCTTAGCCTAACCACAGCAGTTTCTCCCCTCTGTTTTCTTAGAACACTTATCATTGTAAATTCTGTCTCTGCCACTTTGAGATGTACATCTTTTGAAGGTTTTTTTGACAGTTTTACAAGCCAGTAGTGTCTTTCTCAAGGAAGTAGGAGCCAACCTGTTGAAATATAATCATCAAGGAAGATAGTACCTGTATTAGTCCATTATTACATTGCTATAAGGAATTACCTGAGACTGGATAATTTATGAAGAAAAGAGATTTAATTGACTTACAGTTCTGCAGGCTGTACACAAAACATGGCTGAGGTGGCCGCAGAAAACTTACAATCATGGCAGAAGGCAAAAGGAAGCAGGCACATCTTCACATGGCAGGGCAGGAGAGAGAGAGTGAAGTGGGAAGTGCTACACACTTTTAAACAACCAAATCTCTCATGAGAACTCACTCACTATCATGAAAACAGTAAAGAGGAAGTACGCGTGCATCATTCAATCACTTCTCATCAGGGCCCCTCCTCTAACACTGGGGATTGCAATTCCATGTGAGATTTGGGTGTGGACACACAGCCAAATCATATCAGTATCTTGATGACCCAGTCTTTGTGGGAGGGTAGGTGTTAATTTCTTTTCAGTGGCCACTTCATTCCAAGTTGTAAAACTACCTCCTGTCATGAAGATATGAGAAAGTTGACTTTTCCTTGGGCAAACCCAAAATAATGGCCTAAGGTCCCTCCCACCCCAGCTCTTAAAATACCCCCTTCCTTTTGTTCCAGTGGAGTTCAGTTCTAGTCTCTCTTTTTTATAGCAATAGCCTTGAGTAAAATCTCCCTGGCTTGTTCCACTTTGTCCAGTGCGCTTTTTGCTCTGATGAGACGATGTTATGTGGATGTGGAGGTAAAAATCAAAGTGAAAATTCTGGCATGTTCCATGAACTCCAGATTCATGTATCCAACTCTCCACTGAATATCTTCTTTTGGATATCTGAGAGGCTTCTCAAACTTAGCATATCTGATATATCACTCTGGAAGTTCACTAATCCATCCACTGCTATCACCAGATGCACAGAAGCAGTCCCCACTGACTGATTCCTTATGTCAATGAATGAAAATTTTATTGTTATGGTTGTTCAGGCAATAATTCTTGAAGTCATCCTTAACTTCTGTCCTTTTTCTCTTACATCTGATCTGCCAGAAAATCTCCCTGGGTTTAAACACAAAATATATCCAAGATATATTTTTCACCACATGAACACCCACCACCCTAGTTCAAGTCACCATTTTCTCTTATTTGGGCTATTAAAACATTTATTCTTAACTTTATAACTTGCTTATAAACTTGATCTCCTCCCTCCACCACTCCCTATATAAAAATTGTCCAACAACAGAGTTCTTCTTAAATTTTATTTTAACCAACAACAGAGTTATCCTTAAACGGAATCTTCTGTTCAAAACTTGTTTTGGCTTCCAATGTCAATCAGATTAAAAGTTAGAAACCTTCTAATGTCTCTATGGTAGATTGTATGATACAAACTGAAGCTTGGGGTAAAATAATTCAAAGATGCAGCTGAAGATCTTTATTAAGACCTCAAAAAAACTAAAAAAGTTGCCTAATTTCCCTTTTTAGTATCATTATTGCTTTCAGGGGCTTGAAAGCTACAGCATTTTATGAGGTTGTTTCAGTTCTCATCATTTTCTCATTTTAGTATTGGATAGTTCATTTTCTGCACAGTTTTGTTTTAATCCTCTAAAGATGGGCATAGTTTTGTATTTAGAAGATTGTACTGATTTTTTGTGTAATAGAGAAAAAGCTTCATCATAGTCCATCTCATTCTTGATGCAAAGCACTTCTTCATTTTACATTGTCAGCTGACATACTCTCATGCCTCCACTGTGGCATGTTTGATTAAAATAAAGTCCTATCAAATGGTATTGCAATTATTATTTTATTTATTTATTTATTTTTGAGATGGAATCTCACTCTTGACACCCAGGATGGAGTGCATTGGCATGATCTCAGCTCACTGCAACCTCCGCCTTCCAGGTTCAAGCAATTCTCCTGCCTCAGCTCCCCGAGTAGCTGGGATTACAGGTGTGCGCCACCACACCCGGCTAATTTTTGTGTTTTTGAAAGAGACGGGCTTTCACCATGTTAGCAGGATGGTCTCGAACTCCTGACCTCAGGTGATATGCCCACCTCAGCCTCCCAAAGTGCTGTGATTACAGGCATGAGCCACCGTACCCAGCCTGGTATTCCAGCTTTAATCACCCTCCAAGTCCCTCTTTCTCCACCTTCTCAACTCTATCACTTATGTCTAGAATAAAGACTTTCGAGCTGGAAAATGCTGGAGCTGAAGCTCTTCTCTGACTAATCACTGTGGATAAATGCTGGCAAGAGGCCTGTAACACTTCATGCAACTTGACTTTAAACAATAAAGACTAAATAGTGATTATAGGAAAGGTAGCAAGCAAACATTGTTCCTTTTCTTTATCTGGTACACTATAGACTCTTTAAACATAGCTCTATAGTTACTAGAGGAAATGGCACTAGTAACTTATATGTAGTTGGCTCAAGGGTTGAATGTATTTTTTTAAATAATAAAGGTTAAAATTAAACAAGTCATAAAGTTTACCAGAAGCCTTAGTAACAGATTAATAACAGGTATTGTTAACAGGAATAAATGTGCTTGACAGATAATTATTTTTAGTGAAAAAGAAAAAGAAAATGAAAATATTCTGATTGAACTTGATAGTCAAAAGTCAATATCTTCAAAGCAGGTTGTTATAGTTTGCTCCTGAGCTGTGTCTTCCCCTCCTTTTCAGATATATCAATAAAAGTGAGATGAAGTACTGGAATGTCAATTCAGGCACGTCTTCTCAAGAATGACTGAGGTGTTTTGTGGGTAAGATCAAACTATGCAGGAAACAGAGTCCAGCAGGACAAACATGATCATTATAAAACTGTCTTAAAACAGTACTTATATGAAGGAAAGGGCAATTTTGAGAATAGCATGCTGTCTAGTACACAGATTTACCTCCCAACATGTGCACTTACAGAGATTGTAGTGGGAAAGGGAAGAGTGATGAATAAAGCATTGAGCTTCAAAGTTCAAATAAGTAGCATCACCAGTCATTAGTTAAGGTTATTCTGTCTCCTGGATATTAACTAACTTGGCATCGTCAACTTTCCATTTTTGCTTACTAGTGTAAGAGTGCTGAATATGAAACTGCATAGAGAGGTTTTCTTAGAAAACCAGAAATTGACTCTTCGTGTCTTAATGCTTGAAACTTACATTTTTAAAATCTGAGTTCCTTACTCAAGAAAGGATCCACAGACCTCTCAATAATTATCAAGGAACTGAAACTCATAAGATAATCTTAGCCAGACAATGAGACACTAGGTCTCTCATTCATCACAATTGCTTCCTTACCTCTCCTTATTTTTATTTTTCTAACTGATTGCCTGCTTCTTGTAGGCCACCTCCTCTTCCTTAGTCCCTCTCTGTGTTCCTGTTTTCCCACACATAGTTGTATTTCTTCTTTGCTCTTAAACCCCTAGTTTTAGTCAGTCAGGGAGATGGATATGAGACTGTTCTTCCGCATCTCAGCTGCAGCACCTGATTAAACCCTTCTTCAGGGGCAACACTTGTTGTGTCAGTGATTGGCTTTTTCACAACAAGCAGCAGGCGCTTGGTCAAACCTCTACAATTTTTGTCACAAATAAGCCCTAATCTCTCCGGCTTCTATGGTTTTTGTTGAAAAGTATGCTCTTAGCCTGTCAGGGTTCTCTCTTTAGGTGACCTGCCCTTTCTCTCTAGATGCCTTAAATAGTTTTTCTTTCATGTTGACTTTGGGGAATCTGATGACTATATGTCTTGGGGTTTGTTGTCTTGTATAGTATCTCACAGGAGTTATCTGCATTTCTTAAGTTTGAATGTTGTTTTCTATAGAGAGGCTGAAGAAATTTTCATGGACAATACCCTCAAATATGTTTTCTAAGTTGCTTGCTTTTTCTACTTCTCCCTCAGGGATACAAATAAGTCTTAGATTTGGTCTCTTTACATAATCCCATATTTCTCAGTCATTTTGTCCATTCTTTTTTTTCTTTGTTTTTCTCTGAGTTGACTCAAAAAAAGTAGTCTTTGTGCTCTGAGATTCTTTTCTCAGCTTGATTTATTCTGATGATAATACTTGCAATTGTATTGTGAAATTCTTCTACTGAGATTTTCAGCTCTATCAGTTCAGTTTGGTTTCTTCTTGAAATGGCTATTTTATCTTTTATCTCTTGTATCATTTTATTGGAGTTTTTAGATTATTTGGATTGGGGTTCAATGTTGTTCTGAATCTCAATACTCTGTTCCACTCTGATTCAGAATTTTATGCCTGTCATTTCAGCCATTTCAGTCTAGTTAAAAAACTTTTCTGAGGTAATAGTTCAGTCATTTGCATGTAAATTCTTACATGCTGACTTTTTGAGTTGTCAGAGTTCTTGCTCTGTTTCTTTCTCATCTAGGTTGACTGATTTTCCTTGAATCTTTGAAGTTGTTATCCTTTGGATTAGGCTTTTTGCTTCTATATTTTTTCATTCCCTTAAGGGTTTGATTGTGGCATGAGGTAGTTTCACTAAACTCCCTTCATTTCTGGAAGACTTCAGGGAGCCAATGCTCAGCTCGTCACTCGGGCTAAATACCACAGACCGCTGGGGGTTTGGTAGTAGGCCCCTGGATTTGTTTTCTTGCCACTTGAAACATGCTACACTAGAGGAGTCGAAGTGTTCCCCACTTCTGGCCACGGCATTACAATTGGGTGTGCTGGCCAGTGGTTCATCAGTGCAGTGGCAGCAAGGTTTGTGCAAAGGTGCACGTGCCAGCAGGAGTATTGGGAATGTGGGGTTCACACATGTAAATAGAGGTGAATCACTGGCTGGGGCAGGATGACAGCAGGGCATGGCAGGGTGTTCATGCATTGGCAATGGCTACGGCAGTGTCTATGTGTGTGTGCTTATGTTGGTGGTGGTGGGACAATGGGGTGCACAAATGTGTTGCTGGTGGGAGAAGGGAAGCCATCCTAACTCATTCTATGAAGTCAGTATCACCCTGATACCAAAGATAAGAGGGATACAATAAAAAGGAAAACTATAGACTGATATCCCTGATGAACATGGATGCAAAAATCCTTAACAAAATCCTAGCAAAGTGAATCCAACAGCACCTTAAAAAGATAATATAACAACAATAAGTGGGTTTTACTCCAGGGATAAAGGAATGGTTCAATATATGCAAATAAATAAACATGATTCCTCTCATAAACAGAATTAAGTGCAAAAATGATATAATAATCTCAATAGAGGAAGAAAAAACATCTCATAAAATGTAACATCCCCTTCATGATAAAAGCTCTCAACATATCAGGCATAGAACAAAATATATTTAAAAATAATAAAATGCATATGACATATATGACAAACATATCCAACATCATACTAAATGATGAAAAGTTGTTGAGAGTAACCCCTCTAAGAACTGAAACAAAACAAGAATGCCCACTTTTACCACTTTTAATCATCAAAGTACTGAAAGTCCTAGGCAGAGAAGTTAGGCAAGAGAAAGAAATAAAGGACATCTTAATTAAAAAACAGGAAGTACAACTACCTCTTTTTTGCTGATGATATCGTTTTATACATGTATAAACCCTAAAGACACTTCCAACACAACTTAGATTTGTTAAATAAATTCAGTCAAGTTTTGGAATACAAAATCAATATACAAAATCAAGTGTCACGTCTTTACACCAATAACAGTCAAGCTGAGAAACAAATCAAGAAAGAAATTCCTTTTATAATAACTACAAGAAAAACCTAGGAATATATTTAACCAAGGTGAAACATCTTTACAAGATGTTTCTTCTTGAAATGGCTATTTTATGTTTTATCTTTTGTATCATTTTATTGGATTTTTTAGATTGTTTGGATTGGAGTTCAATGTTCTTCTGAATCTCAGTACTCTTTGTTCCTATTCAGAACTACACTATAAAACATAAAAGAAATCATAGAAATCAATTGCTATTAATCAAAATAGCAACATCACTCTTCATAGAACTAGAAAAAGTAAACCTAAAATTTATATAAAACAAGAAAAGAACCTGAATAGCCAAATCAATCCTGAGCAAAATGAACAAAGCTGGAGGAATTACCTTACTCAAAGTATACTACAAGACTATAGTAAAAACATTGGCATAAAAGTGTTGGTATAAAAATGGACACACAGATCACTGAAACAAAATAGAGAATCCAAAAATAAAGCCACGTATCTCCAGCCAGCTGATTTTTGGTAAAGCCAACAAAAACCATATACTGGGGGAAAGGATACACTTTTTGACAAATGGTGTTGGGAAAATTGGACTGCCATATGCGGAAGAATGAAACTGGACCCCTATCTCTCTTATACAAAAATCAGTTCAGAAATAGTTAAATATTGAAATGTAAGACCTGAAAGTATAAAAATACTAGAAGAAAACTTAGGTTAAACTATTCTGGACATTGACCTAGGCAAATAACTTATGACTAAGAATTTAAAAACACAAGCAACAAAATCAAAAATTGGCAAATGGGAGTTACTTAAATTACAGAACTTTGGTACACTAAAGAAATAATCAACAGAGTGAACAAAGAACCACCAGAATGGAAAAAACTATTTTCAAACTCTGCATATGACAGGGGACTGATATCCAGAATTTACAAGAACAACACGACAACAACAAAATAACTCCATTAAAGTAGACAAAGGACGTGAATAGATATTTTTTAAATAAGACATACAAATGACCAACAAACATGTGAAAAAGTCCTCAACATCACTAATTATCAGAGAAATTCAAGTTAAAACCACAATGAGATATTATTTTACACTAGTCAGAATGGCTATTATTAAAAAGTCAAGAAATAACAGATGTTGGTGAGAATGTGGAGAAAATGAAATGCTTATACACTGTTGGTGGGAATGTAAATTATTACAACCTTTATGGAAAACAGCATGAAGATTTCCCAAGAAACTGAAATATGGAACTACCATTTGATCCAACAATCCCACTACTGCGTGTATACCCAAAGGGAAAGAAATCTTTATATCAAAAAGATACCTGCACTTGTACGTTTATTACAACACTGTTCATAATAGCAAAAATAAGAAATCGACCTAAGTGTCCATCAATGGGTGACTGGATAAAGAAAGTGTATATGTGTGTGTGTGTGTGTGTGTGTGTATGTGTAGATATGGGAATACTACTCTGCAATAAAAAATGAAATAATGTCCTTTGCAATAACATGGATGAATCTGGAGGCTAATATATTAAGTGAAACATCTCAGAAACAGACAAATACCACATGATCTCACGTATAAGTTGAAGCTACATAATGTGAACATACGGACATAGAGTGCGATATAATAGTTATTGGCGATCCCAAAGGATGCAAGGAGATGATGGATGATAATTACTTTGTGGCTCTAATATACACTATTTTGGAAATGGTTATACTAAAAGCCCAAACTTCACCACTACAAAATATTTCTATGTAACAAAATCTCCTTAAATGTATACAAATTAAAAAACAAAAAAACCTTGAAACCATTATGCTACATAAAAGAAGCCATCATAAAAGACTGTAAATTGTATGATTGCTTTTGTGTAAAATGTTTTGAATAGGCAAACCTGTAAAGACTGAAAGCAGATTAGTAATTACTTTGGCCTGGGTCCGGGAAAAGAGATTGGGGAGAAAAGTAATGACTGATAATGGTTTTCTTTCTGGGGTGTTGATAGTTTTCTAAAGTCAGATTTTTGTGACATTTGCACAACTAAATGAGTACACTTATAAAACATAAAACACTTTAAATAAGTGTTTTTTATGTTATGTAAAGTTTATCTCAATAGAGTTTAAATGGTAGAGCTAGAATATAAACCCAATCTGTAGTCCTGAAATTGTGACTAATACACTCATCAATCTTTTTCTACTCACATATGGGAATTGTCACCATCAGTTGGTCACTATAAACTGCAAAAAACACAGTTTCCATATCTTCTCTTACATCTTGACTTCATCTAAATGGTATAGTTTGTCCAGTGTTCTACCAATCAAATCAAACTCTTCTCAGATTCACAATAGGAAACCCCACTGTCTCATTTTCTTTTGTGGAGACAACATCCTTTATCTTTGTGAAAGGAAACTTCTTCACTTAAGTTCCTTGGTTTATTCTCTTCTATCATTTTTTTTTTTAAACAAAAAAACCTTTGCTCCATTATTGGATCTTCTCTAGAAATTCTTTTTCTTTCTATTGATTGTTTTCTTGCCCAAAATATTCTCAGGTGACCTTTATGCTTCAAAGTAAAACACAACAAATCAAGAATCATTTCTGTGCCCTTCCTTTCCTCCTCAACTATCACCTCACATTTTGTTGTATGGCTGCTAAATTTCTTGTAACAGGTCACTTGATATTTCCATTTCTCCAACTTCTACCTAGGCAAAACCCAAAATGTGTCATTACAATGTGGCTTTCACCCTTATTGCTTACCTATTCTGTAATTTTACCCGTTAGTTATTATTTTTCATTAATTTTTACTGAGATAAAATGTACATATATAATTTATCATCCTTACCATTTAAAAATGTACACTTCAATAGTTCTAATACATTTAGATCATTTTTTTTCTTTTACCCCTTCAACCCTCCTCTAATTACTTTCTAATGGCAAAATCCAATAGACTTCCTGGACTCCAAAACCGGATGCAAAGTAGTCTTACAATGATACACATTTAGGCCTCGGTACCAAAATCCAAAGTCTACCACTCTCTGAATCTAAATTTTATTATTTTAATTGGTATAGAAAACAGTATTGAAAATATCGTTGTGTGTTAGAAACACTCATCAACCTTACAAAGTATTCAACATACACTGAAACATATGTTTAACAATTTGGGTTAACACTTGTGAATCTCACAGAATGAAGAAACAAATTTCACCTAACTTAATATTTAAGTTATATTGATGTTGGCTTAAATAGAAAAACATATAAGATGAAGGAAATAATGCTATTTGAGGAAAAATAAAATGATTTCTATAGGTTTCACTTATTTCAGCCTTTAATATTGTATATGATAAAGGATCTTTAACATACTAAATTACAGTATCAATTTAAGTTATAATAATAATTATTTTCCATTTCTTATTACAATCAAATTCTGCTTATCTTATTTTCACTTGAGCAAAGCATGGCTACTGTTCTTATGGGTTATTTGCATAAGTTTAAATATACTTGGATAGAGAGAAATTTCAGAGGTCTTACTATATTTTTCTAACAGTATAACGTCAAGGCTTTTAAAATTAATTTATACTAAAATATTGCATGAAGTCATTATCAAGTGGGAATAATTACTTCTAAAACTCAGTGATTCAGCAGAGGCTGTGGATGACATTTTAACAACTATATGCAAGGTTAATTTTTTAAAATATCCTACCCAGTATCCCCATTTGCATTCTTTATGAGATTAGAGATGTTTTGCTGGAGGGTGAAGAAATGAGCTAAGGAGAAATCACAGTAAATTTAAGCTTCCTTTAGTTTGATCGTTGGTATCAACTCACTACTGGGGCAGTACTTTTTAAAATAATGGAAGGAGAATTTCATGCTCAATATAATTTCTTATACTCATTTCAAGTTAAGAGCCTGTTGTAAGAATAATTCTGGCACCTATAATCTTGACCTCCTGGTGTTAGTCCTGTGAACACATAGAAAAGGGTACTTTGCAGATATAATTAACTAATTACTTGACTTTAAAATTCAAATATTATCCTGGATTATTCATACGGGCTTAATATAAATATATGAGTCCTTAAAAGATTTTACTTGGCTGGTAGCAGAAGGGAAATTGGACATTTGAAGGATAGAGATTCCAATTTTATCCCTATGTTTGTTTGCTTGAAAAATGAAAGGAGCCTCATTCCCACAATTTCAAGGAATTGGATTTTTTTCAATAACCTGAGTGATCATGAAAACAGAGTCTTCCCTATGACCTCCAGAGAGGGGGCCAGCCCATCCAACACCTTGATTTAGTTCTACAAGAGCTTGCACAGAGGTTCCAACTATACTTACACTTCTAACAAATAGAAATATGAAGTAACAAATGAACCTTGTTTTAAGCCACTAAGGTTGTGATAATTTGTTATGGTACCAATAGAAAAGCAACAGAGAGTCTTACCAATAATTTCATAATGATTTGACTAGCTTTGATGTGTTTGGCATTGGACACATTTGACACTGAAAATGACAGAATGCAAGATTTGTAACTTGCAATCTGTTCATGAATTCATACATATGCTACCTTTCAGAGAGAGCTGAAAGACACCATTGCTGGAGTAAGTATTTTTTGTGTTTTATATCCCTGCATATGACAAAAAAAGTAGTATGTCTTAGCTGAATATATAGCATGGTGTTATACTTATGCATAAAATATAAAACCAAACTATCTTTGATTGGAATATACTTGTGAATCCAGTCTCTCAATATATAGCCTTTATGCTTCTCCTGAGAATGAACAAATTAAACTTAGTCTTCAATGTGTTGATTCTGCACATGTAGCCAATATAAAACAGCTGAGGTGAAAATAATTCTTCTACCCAGAAGTGATAGAGAAAGAATGTGAATGGTTTCAATTGTTTTTCAGTGTGATAAGCCCTAGTTATGTAACAGAAATATAGTCTTTGTCACTCTTTAAAAGATCATGTACTGTAGTTGAATCTTAATGGAAAATTCAGTGATGGTTTAAAAAGCTGTATAGCTACATTTTAGCTATAGTTTAATACCACTTTGTCAGAAGATTTCAGGATCCAAGTCAAAGGGAGAATTCAACCACAATTTTTACACTGTGAAAACTTAGTACCTGTCACACAGAAAAGTATATAACTATCTTGAACCTATCAAGTGAGTTGCTCTGCAGTAAAAATTGAGAGATTCAGGATCAAGGGAATTGAACGCAGGTAATCTATTCTCAGGAACACCTTATTCTATTTACTCATCCCCAATGTCATCAATATAGCATTATACATTCAAATTATATTCTTTCATTCAGTAAAAATTTAGCTAGTACCTACTATGACAAAGAGCTCTGCCAGACAGTGGGGAAATAGTTAAATATTTGGAAAGGTTATGAGCACCACTCTTAAAAATAATTCTCTGTAGAAGGAAAGACATGCACAATATTAATTGAAATATAATGTGACATATGTTAAAATACAGGCACGTATTAGATAACCGTGTAACAAAATAAAAGTTCTTAATATAATGTCTTGGGGAAAGGAAGTCTTCACAGATGAAGAATGCTTAGAGGATTTTTAAAGACAAGAAGAAATAGACAAAAAGTGCACAATTTCATACATGTATTTTAAGAAAGTATTTGGAGAAATAATGAACATTTTAGACTTTAATCAGACCATGAAAATACTTCCATTTTCTGCATACAATGGATTTTGGACCATATAGGCAGTGAAAAGGTATAAATCAAAGGAATATAAGGCAAAATCTGTGTTATAGAAATATAATGCTGACTGAATTTGGGGAAATGCGAGGATCCAAGAACAGCATTCTGTTAGTTATTGTTGAGTGTGAAGTGATAATGGAATCATAAAATAAAAGGGTCCATTCAGAAAATGGTAATCAGCATGGAGGTGAAGACTTACACAGGCTCTGCCTTAACAAGGGTCAGTCACATAAGAAAGAAAGAGTAGACATTAAAGTACAAACTCAAGAACTTAGCTTTGAGAGAAGTATGTGTTCAGGAGAAGAAAGGAGGAAAAAAGAAAATGCAACTATATGGATAAAGGAAATAAAAAATGTGTAGAACATTAAAAATGCAATGACTTGGAGGCGTGGTAGAGTGAATTTCAGAGTAGACAGCAAAGGGTAGGTTTTTACAAGCTATTTCCTTTTAACATCAAAGAGAAGATGGGGATCAATATCAGATATGGGATATGTCATTAAAAATGCTTCATAGAACATACTGAGGGACTATGTTATAATAATTAACAGTCTATGTTCTACTACACAGATCTAAACGCCTATATTGTCTGATAGTAGAAGTGCTCAATTAACAGTTTATACTTATTGTTAAAGTTAGCATCAGAGTGTTGAACAAAAAAAGAGATCTAAATAAAGGTAAGTGGTCACTGGTGATGCCAATAAGCATGAATATAGGTTTACTCTTGTATTTTTTATTCTAAGGAAAATTGAAACCACAGAGTAAATTGTAATAAAGATATAGTCCCATGTATGATGTAAATAACATTCTGGGAGTCATTTTATAGCAAACATTCTACCAAAAGTGTTTCCAAGGTAGTGACCATTTCCCCGATGAGAAAATAATGGTTGATGGTCTAATTTTAAAGTAATTGTTGTAGCAGTGGGTTTTGTTCTGATCTCCTAATGTTTTTTCTAATGAAACCTATGCATGTCTTAGTGTGAAATATGGAATTGCATAAGCATGAGAATTAGAGTATCATTTATCATCTCAATTTCTATAAATAAAATGTATCTCATCAATTTCTGTGCCTGGTATTTCTATTATTTCTTGAACCACACAAACAATAGTAGCAAAGTACCCCTTGAGAAAATCTAGATGATGGAGTAGACATTTCTATGATCTACTGGTCTAGAGGCAAAGATTTCAATACTATGTCAGAGGCTTTCAAGTATGCTACAACCAGTCTGGTTACCTCTCAGTTGGCCTTGCTATTGAATACATAGAAGAAAAACATGTGGACTAGTAACAACCATATTTCTTCCGCTTGTAGAGTTGAAAATCAACTTTGTTCATGGTTTTTAGCATGTATTTATTATTTTATAAAATTTAAAAATTCTTTTGGTGGTGAAACACAACACTCTGACACTCAAATAGTTGACAGGCAGAAATCTTTGTTACTCTGTGTTCCAAACAAGAGAAGACTGCCACCAAGGGTCACACAGGTGATAGTACCCGAGGTTGGGATAACAGCAAGTTGTTATTGCGAGAGGCAATTCATGTATGGCAAGTGAGAAGTTATCTAGGTTTCCCAAGATTCCTGTAAAATGAATAATGAGTAATTTCACAGACTCCAGGGCATAGGGCCTATCTTGTGGTACCTGGCCTTAGGGTAGTCAGGCTTGGTGCATAGTGGCCCCAGAATGCAAGAACCCAACAAAGAAAGTGCAACCAAATTTAAACGGTTGCTTAAGAAGGGGAATGAACCAGTCTCTAACCAAAGCCTCAAACTCGGTCAAGGCAGCATTAAATAACAAATAATAATTATTATATCATTATTAAAGAATTATATAAAATTATTATATAATTATTAAAATCATATAAAATTAAAGCTATCTATTGAATATTCACAATAAGCTATGAAATGGGCACTATTGCTAATTTTGTGTTATAGTAATAAAAATAAGGTGCAGAGAGAATATGTAAATTACTCAGGGGTCACAGGAGTTGTAACTGACAGAGGTTAAGTTCAAAGCTCAATTATCTAGTGTCATATTTAATATACACTCTAGTGTGTAGATCTAAATGGAGCCCTCCTTGCTTCTGAGCTTCTAAGTCATCTTCCTCACTCATGAATGTATTCTACAACCTGCCAAATCTTCAGGACCAGCACTAAGCTAAAACAGGAAGAAAAACTGAAGCAATCTTGTCTCCATATCCTGGGAAAATAGATTCACTAAAAAATCTGCATTTAATTGTATTTGCACTGTATCAACTTGCCCAGCTCTGATCATTACATTTTATTTTAGCATGTAGTTCTGCATTTTTCATCCAGCTGACCTGTTTAATAGTGGGATGTTACAAAACAGGAATGAGCATAGTGTTATGGAATAGCATTGTAGGTTAGTTTATTCCTCTTGTTAGGGGCCATGACCATTCACAAGAAGGTACCTTAGAGGAGTTACAGTAAGTTGAAAATGATTAAAAGATCCTCAGCTTTGGAAACAAAGTGCTCAAAGATAGACAAATAAAAGTCACTGATGTATTCAGAGAAAAGTTAACAAATGGGTCTGGTTATATGTCATACATTTAGGGTAGGGACAGTAGAAGAAACTTGACAGGCATATGGAAATGTTACACCATTGAAGACTTCATACCATGCCAAGGAATTTCAACTGTACGCTGTTTTTGTTTTTGTTGTTGTTGTTTGTTTTTTTGCACATTGTATTTTATACATCTAATTATACTTTAAAGCAAGCAGCAATATAGTCACTTTTACACATTAGAAATACTGCTCTGTCTATAATGCAAATGAGACAGTGGGGCAGAGATGGAGTAGAAGAAAAATCAATTGAGAGGCAGAGAAAAATGAAAACCTGTATAACACCAGTGGAAATGAAGAACAGGGCAAAGATTGACAGAAGGAATAAAATCGGCTTCTAATGGAGAAACACAGTACAGCCTAAGAGAAAAGATCAAATTGTTGAAGAACATCTGTGTTCATTAGAAGCCACATCAATTCTGATAATTGAAGGCAGATCTGCTTGGGTCACATTATGACATGTGTGTTTTCTCTGTTGTGAAATGTAGAGTTATAGGTCTTCTAGCAACTGGTATACCCGGTTTGAATATCCGTGTATTCTTGAACTGTATCTCTGTAGTATGTATCCCCTGAGAACAAAAGGTCCGTGAGTGCAGTTGAAGTTAATATTTGAAAATATAGGTTATATTTACATCGAAATCACATTTTAGTGCAGCAGAATAAACTGAAATGCTTTTGCTATTCTTAGCAATAATGCTATATTTAGTCTTCATTTTGGAATTTTAAAGAGAAAAATATATTGTTAGCAAAAAGAAATTAAGTAGCTCTTGTCTGATATGTCCTTGGCAGTTTATTATTTTTAATTAAAATTTTATTCTATGTTTGGAGATTCTATGAACAACAGAAAGAAATGTAGAAAGATGTAGAGAGATTCAATATCCTTCTTCTCATTGGAAATTCCTTACTGATAAGATGGCTTTTCCATCAAAAATTATCATCATAAAAAGAGATGTAATAGAATCACTTTCTCTTTTCTTTTCCAAAAGTATTTCTGCTGTTCTTTCATGAAGCACTTCTCTGAGCCAAACCTTACAGCTGAAGATTGCATTTTTAGCCATTTGATATCTTAGCATCATGGGTCACTGAACTTATTATGCTGAGCTGTTTAATATTTACAATGGGCGTATTCAACATGGAAGAACCTATACTTTCCAGAAAAAAAAAATGAGATTTCAGGTGTTGAGGCATGTGAAATAGGAGGAGAAGGATAAGGAAGAGACTACCACCAGTAGTCTTCTGATGATGAAGTCTTGAAGGTATTTGAGCTATACTTCCAGATGAAGTTTGTCTAACATTGGCCAGGTGCCTAGGCTACACCATTAGTGCAGCAACTGTTTTAACCCACATTTGTTGAACTATTCTTAATTGTAATATTACCCTTTATAACTGCTGATGTCTTTTTCTTACAATTCTATTTATCTGATTTAATATTGTAATATATTTTCTGGTTTAATTTTGTTTGCATTTGCTATCCTGTCTAGACGTCCTATTTTTGTTTAAGAATCCTTGGCCAGGCGCGGTGGCTCAAGCCTGTAATCCCAGGACTTTGGGAGGCCGAGACAGGCGGATCACGAGGTCAGGAGATCGAGACCATCCTGGCTAATGCAGTGAAACCCCGTCTCTACTAAAAATACCAAAAAAAAAAAAAAAAGAATCCTATAAATGTTTGTCCAAGAAGTAACACCTGCAAGTTGCATGTAGCTAGAATTTTAAAAGTCCAATTTAAGAGACTGTATTGCCACAAACTTTCTCAGTTATCATTTATTGCTGTTAATATGTTTAGATAGATTTTTCTATTTTTTTTTTTTGCTTTTTTTTAGTAGAATTTTCTGTACCCTCTGCTGTTTTCTACATGCTTTAAGTGAAAAATTGGTTATTATTTTACAGACAATATTGAATTAAATTTACAAATATATTTCAGTATTTTTTTAATTGCACTATCTTTTTGTTTGCACCAGACTTCTGTACTGTTGACTTTTCTTAATGTGGAAGCACCTCCTTTATTATTTATTTCAAGAAAGTCTGTGGGTGATAAACTCCCACTGGATTTTGCAGGTCTAATTGATTTTTTCCCTTACTTCCTCTTAAGTCTTGACTGATACGTTGACTACATAATGCCACAATGATGGTTATTTTCAATCAACATTCTGAAGCTACTAGTCTGTTCTTTTCTTGCTTATACTGTTGTTAATGAGAAGTCTGCTATTTGTCATCATCTATATATACAAAATTTGTCTTTTTACTTGCTAGTTCTTCAGATTTTATGTCTTTAACCTTGATGTTCCATAGATTGTACTATAATGTGTATAGTTATAAATCTATTTTGATTTGTCTACTTGGCACTCAGTAAAACATGCCTGTTTTAATCTGTTGACTATTGTCTTTCTTATGTTCTGGAAAATTCTAAGTCATTAAAACTTCTAATATTACTTCTCTTCCATTCTCTCTAGTATCTTCTTACTGAATGCCTAGTGAATAAATATTGGAGGCTGCTATTGAATTCTCTATAGCTTTGAACAACTTATCTTTTGAAGTATTCTGGTTGCATTATGGGTGAATTGCTCAGTACTGCTTTCCAGTCTCAGTGACTTCTAATAGATTCTGCTTATATATCAATTTTTTAAAAAATTTTTGTTTGCTGATTAATCAGTATTCTTTATCATTTTTGTTAATGCTATTCCTTCATATATGCCTTCAAGAAATTTAATATTCTTTTAAAAATTTTTTAGAAAGTTATTTTTGTCAGCTGCCTTTTGAATATGATTGTTTCTTGCTGTTTTATTAAGTTCTGATTTGCAGGATCATCTTAAATGGGATTTTTCTCCTCTTTCTCTCTCTGTATTATGCTAACTTACACTCATATTTCTCTTTCTGTTGGTTATGAAGTAAACTTTACACGAGCAATCAAGGTTGCTATAATAACACCTGGTCTCATAGAGTCAGCTCAGGGACCTCATTGAGAGATAGAATGAAAACATTGTGAATCCAGTCATAGAGCCATCATGCAGCTGAGCTTAGGCTCTGGCTGGTGAGGTTATGGGGCTATGCCTTCTTCCTGGTGTCTCCTCAGAAAACAGCCTCATATAATATAAGCTATCATGTCAGCTGATGAATATCATTTGCACTTGTATTTTAGCCATCTTTTACCAGTTGGGGAGCTCTCATATATTCCTGACTTTAAAATGTGAGTTTGACTCTTGTCTCCTGTGTGTAAGCACTAGTTATTCTCATATCCTTAAAAACAAAAAGAAAGAAAACTGCCTTCATGTGCCTACAGCTTTGAGGCCAAGTAGCCTTCCACTTTTAACACATTTTACTTCCATACCTTCTGCCCTATTTCCTCAAGATACAAATGAGAGGAAATAAGTCTTGAATTATTGGTGTTTTTACTTCCAAACATCTAAGTTGAGGATTCTGGAAGTCTTGTGTTATTATATCTAAAATAACTCTGTTATTTCTTGTATCAATAGACATTCCTAGATTTGGGCTCATGTCTTTTTACGCAAGCAAATGTCTCTTGACCTATTTCTGGTTCTTCTGACTATAATAAAGGATAGCGAGTGACTTCATTATATCTGAACTTTATATTTGGCCTGATGATTCCCAGCACAAAAACTCCTGAACTCTCTCTCTCTCTCTCTCTCTCTCACACACACACACACACACACACACACACACACACACAGAGTTGACAATGAAAGAAAATAAATGTGAAAAAATAGAGGATTGTGGGATGGCTGAGGTCGAATAAGGAACGGTCATTACCATATGCTGTTTTGTTGTTGGCTGTGGCTTTGCGTGTGTGTCTTTTACTTGATAGCAATGCATATTTCCAAAAGTAACATTTCCTTTAATCAGGTCCAATACCTTGGAAGAGAGCCCATCAGAGAATAGTCGATGATTGAATTCCCACAGCTTTCAAAATACTATTTTTTCCCTCGCTGAGCTGTCAGCTGTCAAAGGCAGAAACTGTAGATTGCTAATGCATGGCTATAGTCTAAGTGGTAGGACATATTCCTTGGTCTTGAGGAAATTGAAAAAGAAATCCCAAGTTGCCCATAGCGTGCAGTGGTTTCATGTTCAAAAATCAAGAGGAATTTCCAAGTGGAAAATTTATAGCTGATAGAACGTTAGTAGAGTGACAGAAGATCCTATGGAAAAACTATAAACAAATCTCAAGTGAAGGCCTAACCCAAGCCTATAGATTTTATATCTTGGGCTAAGGGGTCCAGGAGCATATTTCAAAGTTAACAAAAGGATACATAAAACCGTTTTTGTGGCAGCACAGGCTTCCTTTCCCAGGTCTATTTAAAGTGCTCTATTTCTGAAGGAAAGTAAAGGTCAATATTTAATCTCTCTCTCTCTCTCTCTCTCTCTCTCTCTGTCTTTATCTCCCTCTGTGTGTGTGTGTGCTTTAGTTTTGTTTTGTTTTAACTTTATATCAAATTTTTTGGATTTTATCTTGGTTCCCCAAACTTTTTTCAATGTATTTGATTATTAAGTACTTTCCAGTTTATAGCAAAATTGAGCAGAATTTGTAGAGACTGCTCATATGCCCTCTGCCCCCAATATCCACAGCCTCCTTCACTATCAACATCCCATACAGCAGTGGAATATTTGTTACAATCAATGAACCTATATTGACACATCATTATCACTCAAAATCCATAGTTGACATTAGGGATAGCACTTGTACATTTCGTGGGTTTTGACAAATAGTTAATGACATATCCACAATTATAGTATCATACCGAATAATTTTACTGCTCTAAAAATCCTCTGAATTCCGCCTATTCATCCATACCTGCCATCACCAATGCCTGACAACTATTGATCTTTTTACTGTCTCTATAGTTTTGCCTTTTCCAGAATGTTAAATAATTGGAATTATACAGTATATTGTCTTTTTGGATTAACTTATTTTACTTAGTAATATGCATTTGATATTCCTTCATATATTTTCATGGCTTAATAGTTCATTTTCTTTTAGCCCTGAATAATATTTTGTTGTCAGGATGTACTTATCTATTTATTTATCCACAGTTTGTTTGTTCACCTACTGAAAAGGCATCTTGGCTGATTCCAAATGTTGGCAATTATGAAAAAGCTGCCACAAACATTCATATGCGGGTTTTTGTGCGGACATATGTTTTCAGCGTTTTTGGGTAGATATCAAGGGCTTGAATGCTGGATCATATAATAAGAGTTTAGCTTTGTGAGAAACTGCCAAATGCTTTTCAAAAGTGACAGTACCATTTTGCATTCCCACCGGTAATGAATGAGACTTCTTGTTGCTCCACATTCTTGCCAGTATTTGTTGTTGTCAGTGTTTTAGACTTGGGCTGTTGTATTAGGTGGTAGTAGTATGTCATTGTTGTTTTAATTTTCAATTATCTAAAGACATATTATGTTGAACATATTTTCATATGCTTATTTGCCATCTCTACATTTTTCTTTGGTAAGGCACCTGTTCAGGTCTTTTGCATATTTTTAAATAAGATTGTTAAATTTCTTATTGTTGAGTTTTAAAGATTATTTGTATATTTTATATAACAATCCTTTATCAGATATGTCTTTTCTAAATATTTTCTTCCAGTTTATGGCTTGTCTTATTTTTTTCACAGTGTCTTTTGCAGAGCAGATGTTTCTAATTGTAATGAAGCCCATATTATCAATTATTTCTTTCATGGATTGTACTTTGGTGTTGTATGTAAAATGTCATCACCATAACCAAGGGCCAAATCCCTTTTCTCCTGTTATCTCACGGAGTTTCATAGATTATCATTTTACATGTAAGTCTACTATTCATTTTGAGTTAATTTTTATGAAAGGTACACAGTCTATGTCCAGATTGTTTTTTGCATACACTTGTCCAGTTGTTCCAGCACTATTTGTTGAAAGGACTATCTTTTATTCCACATATTGCATTTGAACTTTCATCAAAGATTAGCTGATTATATTTATGTAGGTCTATTTCTGTGCTCTCTGATCTGTTCCATGTATCCATTTGCCTTTTTTTTTTTTTTTTTTTTTTTTTACCAATACAAATTTGTCTTGATTACTATATCTTTACAGGAACTCTTGAAGTTAGATAGTGTCAGCACTCCAACTTGGTTCATCTCTTTCAGTATTAGGTTGGCTATTCTGTGTCTTTTGCCTCTTCATAGAACTTCTGGAGACTATGATGAGGATAGCATTTAATCTGTAGATCAAGTTGAGAAGAACTGACATGTTGACAAATTTGAGTCTTCCTATCTGTGAACATAGAATATGTCTTCATTCAATTGCTTCTTTTTGATTCATTTTATGAATTTTATCATTTCCCCATATAGATTTGTAGATATTTTGTTCGATTTGTACCTAAGTATTTTATTCTTTAGGTACTACTGTAAATGGTATTTTGTTTTAGTTTCAAATTTTAATTGTTTATCAATGGTATATAGAAAAATAACTGACTTTTGCATATTAACATTATATCCTGAAATCTTACTATAATTGCTTTTCATTTTCAAGATTTTTGTCATTATTTTTCATTTTCTACATCAATAATCAAGTTAAATTTGAACATGAGAGTTTTGTTTCTTCCTTCCCAATCTGTATAACTTTTATTTTATTCTCCTTGTCTTATTGCACGAGCTAGGACTTTCAATACAATATTAAAAAGATGTTGCTAAGAGTGAACATTCTTGCCTTATTTCTAATCTTAGAAGGAAAGCCTCCAGTTTCTCAACAATAAGTATGATGTTAGCTGTAGGATTTTTGTAGATATTCTTTATCAAGTTACGAAAATGCTCCTCTATTCCTAGTGTGCTGATAGCTTTTATCACAAATAAATGTTGGATTCCTTTTCAGATGTTCAGTCTACATCTATTTATATGGTCACGTGATTTATCTTCCTTAGCCTGTTTATTCAATAGAATACATTAAGTTTCTAATGTAGGACCAACTTCACATATTCATATTCGGAAGAGATTCCACTTGGTCAGAATGTATTATTCTTTGTGTACATTGTTGGATTTGGTATGCTAAAAATTCGTTGAGGGTTTTAACATCTATATTTATTAGATTTATTGCCTATGTTTTTCTTTTCCTGTAAGGTATTCATCTGGTGTTGATATTAGGACAATTCTGGACTCAGAATGAGTTACAAAGTATTTGTCTTCTGGAAGAGATTGTAGAGAATTGGTAATTTTTTCTTAAATGTTTGCTAGAATATACCATTGAACATATCTGGGCCCCCAATTTTTAAATACATTTAAATTTAAAAATCTTTTTTCACTTGATTTTACTTAGCACCACCATCTAATGCTAATTTTTTTCTTGCATGTCACTTTGACTTAAAAGAACAAAAAAATAAACATTATATGACTCTAGAAGAGATTAGATTTAATATTAATAAGTATTGAAATACTTTTAGCTTTTAGCTAGGTACATAACTAGTGGATCACACTACTTATAAATTAAATCTCGAGTTTGATCCATTTTTGTGTTAACTAATTTTATTGTATTATATAATCTTAGTAGAATGCATGCTAAAGGTGTGTGTTGCTATGTATTAGAGCAACATAAAAATGTGTTAAGATTGATGAATACAAACCTCTAAGCACCAATGAAGACTCAGTTAAAAGCACATAATGTGTTTCGCAGTAGCATCTTCCTGCATGTAAAAGTCACAGATATGTTAAGTTTAAGTAACACCAAATTTCAAATAATTCTGGCTTGAGGAATCTTGTAGAGTCTCAGGTAAATAGGTTTTACTACATTGCTTCCATATAGCTGTGCTACATAAATCTAATCTTAATTTTATAATTATCATGTACATTCACTTCAGCAAAGTTTTTTCAGTTTCTACCATGACTAAGATATTGTTTTAGTTGTTGGAAGAAATACAAAGATATGCATGTTATTGATCTTTTCTGCAAGAAGCTTTGGATCTAGTGAGGAGGTAAAATACAAATTAATAAATAAATTGAAAGAAAATTATGATAGGCATTTTAATAAACACTTGATAAAATACTAAAGGCTCATAGGGGAATGAGAAATTAATTTAGATTGGAGATAATAGCTGAAGATTTGCTTCAAGAAATAAAATTTAAAATGCTATATGTAATAAATGAATTTCCTAATAGGAAATACCTGAAAACTTGAATATTATAATGTTTGAAGAGATATTTATTCAGGAGCCTCAAATACTGCTCGAGATTGATTTTCAAATTAAATCTGTCAACATGTGCTATGTTGTTAAGAGGCAGAATAATACTTAAAATGAAGACATTTTAATGCATTTTATGACATTATTAAACTTCCTTTTTCTGGGTTTGATCTTAATCTAGTCCAATCATCAAGAATACATTATTCTTGGCAACAGAGCGAGACTCCGTCTCAAAAAAAAAAAAAAAAAAAGAATACATTATTCTTATATTTCACATAATGAAGGTGATAAAGGGGAGAATAATAGAAATAGCAATGAATAGTTACTAAGTGATTTATAGTTATATAGTTTTTAAACAGTATGCTAAGCACTATACAGAAAATGTATATATGTTGATTCTACAACAATTCTAGGAAGCGTATAATGTTATTATCTGTTCTTTATGGATACGAAAACTTAAAGAAATATTACCTTGCCTACAGACAGGTAAGTTCTACTTTAAAAACTTTAATGTATGAATGCTGATATCTGTGTATAAAAATGAGTTTAAATGAATTAGTTGGACATCATGTCACATGCCTGTAGTCCTAGCTATTTGGTTGGTAGGATGATTGCTTAAGCCTAGGAATTTCAGGTTTCAGTGAGCTATGATCGTACCACCACACGACATCCTGAGTGACAGAGTGAGACCCTATCTCGAAAAATAAATGAATAAATAAATAAATGTAAATGAGCAGCAACTGTCTGCACGGAAACATTTTTCAATTATAGGCACTATTTTACAACTAATTTTCTAGGCACTGAGGTGGGTGCTGGGTTAGGAAGAAAGTTTTAAATAATTACTCTTTTCCTTAAGACGATTACTTTCTAAAAAATCTGAAAAATAAAAACAGTGTGAAAGTATAATAATATGAAATTATAAATAATAAAATTGTATAAATATTTTAATGAAGTAGCACTTCCACTCTCAGTAGTCTCATATAACTGTCTTTGGAGTTTGGACATTCCAGTCAAACTGATATGCCATTGATATTTATCAACAAAAAGTTGCATGGGAAATAACATATTAATCATTATATACTACTTGACAAAACAATACACAATATTTACATAATGAGAATTAATCTGTACACAAAAAAAACTATTCTTGATACCTTCGTATATCAAATGGTAATAATATTTTCTACCATAAAATTTGGTTGTAAAAATTAAACTTGATGATGTATATAATTTGCCTAGCATAGTATTTAGCATATAGTAAATATTCAATGAATTATAGACATTAAAAGAAAGAATCATGCAGAGAGATGAGACTATATTGCATTCATAATGTAAGAACATTATTATTGAAGAAAGAAATAAGAAAAAGAAAGGTTTTCTAAAATCATTGATCTTATAAATGAGGCTTAACATTTCTAATAAAACTCTTAGAATATCTCTGATGAATTAGAACAGCAAATGTGAAAAGAAAAATGAAAATTGGGAGATAGAATACATGAAAATGAAGAAATCCAGTGAACAAGGACTATAGAATATAAAAAGTGGATATTCTCTGAAAATTAGTATATTCTGGAACTGAAGGATAGGAATCTTTATATTTATGGTTTCATAGAGGGTCCAGTACAATAAATGAAGAAAAGTAAAAGACTCATAATAATGCACATGAGAGCAAAATTTCACTACACCTGGGTAAGGTACTAACAGATTCCAGAAAAAAGACAAAAAAGGCAAAAGCTCAGAATGGCATTACACTTCTGAATGGAAACACTGGGACCTAAAAGACAATGGAACGACTGCTTCAAACTTCAGAAGGACAGAAATTTCTAAATTATAATTATTGATCAAATATATTGTCAATACATTATATAAAGGGAACAAAGACACTTTGAATATTAGTCAAAAATTTTGCCTCCCATGCACCCTTAATTAAAACATACTATAAAAAATGAGGGAATAAACTAAGAAAGAGATAAACACAGGGTCTAAGAAACAGGTGGCTTCACACAGAAAAGCTGTCAAGAGAAAAGTGTGGTTGGTAATAAAAATAATCCATGGTATGCATTTATGTAGCCATGACCTAGAGAACAACCCTTTAAATTGGAGCAAAAGTATAGGCTACTCTGGGGTCTGGGTATCTCTGAGATACCCAGAAGGGTGGGGAATAAAAATATATGTATGTAAACATAGATAAGAGAAATTTCCAGAAGTATTTGAATATTTGGAGTACTTCCCAAATTATTTCCTAATAATATAAACTTTATTTGAATATTTTGAAAATAATGCTAATATGTGTTTGGAAGATACTATTTAAAGATTTAGAAAAATATTAATCTTTACATAAAAACTCAGACAAAAATAAAATAAGCAAATATAAAATCTAGCAAGAGCAAAATGTATAGGAAAAGAAACTTTACTGATACAGTAGGTGGGAAGGGAAGTGCTGGGAGGAGAAGAGCAGGTGCCTGGCGAGGGCTGCATCCCTGGGCCTGTGCCCACGGACCTAGGTGAGGACAAGCACTCCTGCCTTCCTGCCAAATGTTGAATTTTCCAAGACCACCCTGGCCTGCTATGCCCCCAACGTGTACCTATAAAAATCCTGAGGCCCTAGCAGACACAGACACAAGCGACTGAACGTCAAGAGGAACATATCACCGGAAGAGCACACTGACCCGCATGGGCAGGCCACTGACTGGTGGAACCACACGGAGTTTGGCCAGCGCGGTGGGAGGAGAGCTCCGTCACTGAGCTGCCTGATGCCAGGAGAAAACCACTTTCCCACTCCATCTCCCTTCTGGCTCCCCTATCTGCTGAGAGCTACTTCTACTCAATAAAACCTTGCACTCATTCTCCAAGGCCACTTGTGATTTGATTCTTCCAGTACACGAAGGCAAGAAACCCCATGATACAGAAAGCCCTCTGTCCTTGCAATAAGGCATGGGGTCTAATTTGCTAACACAGCTGCCTGCTGACAGCTAAACAAAAAGAGCACACTGTAACACATGCCCACTGGGGCTTCAGCTGGAAACATTCACCCTTAGATATTGCCATGGGGTCGGAGCCCGAAGACATGCCCGTATGCAATTACATTAAACTTTTTCTACTTGTTGAATAAGTTTAATGTATTTCCACGAAACAGTAATTATTCAGCAAGTTCACCTGATTAAGTTGTTATATGAGACTGTTCAATTTTTCCCGAATGTTATCTGTAATGATGACGTCAGAGAAAGAGAACCCAGCATAATTGGGACTTTACCATGCCAGCTGATCATTAAGCTTTCCTTACAATGGAACGCATTCCTGCTACATATTAGAATTCACTTGGGCCCTAAAAGAGTGAATGATTTGAATAGTTCAGCCCTGAATTCAAAGAATTCAGTGCAGTTTTACTCTCACCTGAAACATCTATGAATAATCAGAATCTATGAAGTAAAAGGTGCAAATTTGGGTATCATTTATGTGAGTAAAGTGCTTAAGTTTTGATATACTTATTGTGGAGAGTGACCCTCCCAAATTTTCAAGAATAGAAAACAAGATTGAACAGAAATGCCCCGGCCCCACTGAGGTAGATGATTGTTTGTCTATGCTTGCTTTATCCCTAACTTTCTCTCAATATGAGACCTTGGGAAAGTCGATCTAAAATCAAACTAAGTCTTTGTTTTAACAATACAATCAAACCAACTTTAAAAAAAAAAATCTGTAATGCGAAAGAGCTGGTCTGTATTTTAATTATTCCATCCAATGATAGGAATGCTATTCATCAGTGAGTCATTGTATACAATGCTGAGAGTTGGAAGTAAAGTTTCATAAGATAAATTCCTGCTCACAAGCACTTTGATGTCTTTATAGATAAAATATATATTCTTACAATAAGCACGAGACAATCTGCCTGCCTGCAAACTTCATATTGACTACAATACGTTCTTTCAGGTTAGAAGTCATACTGCTATTATAACTGATGATATAATTTTAGTTCTCAAATCAGTGTTTCTCAGGGCTTTGGGGAGTTTAATGAATGCCATCTGATATTTTTCTTCTTGTGCTGAATGTTTCAGATCAGATTTCCTGCCATAGTATTTTGATTATTTCTGTTTTGAAGCTTCACTCTCCAAATTGCTTTTTGGGGCGGGGATCTGCAAGAAGATAAAAGTATGGTTTGTAATCTCACAGAGTGATTCAGGGATTAGAGCCCTGGCGTTGAGTGCCTTGCTTATATACTGCTTAGATTGCCATATGAAACTCTGTTCAAAATATTTGCAGTGTCATCTGTGATGATAACACTGGATAACAGAAAACCATCCTTTTGAACTTTGAAATGTCAGCTGTTCTATGTTGCTTTTCCTCTAACTTTAAATTTTTAGTACAGGGTTCTTAGCACAGATGAATATCAATGTCACTCAGGCAGTTTTTATGATGTCAAAGCCTTATCCTTACAGATTCAGTTGGTGTTGAATATGTCCAAAGCATTCTATTTTCTTCTTAAGATTTCCAGGTGGTTTTCATGTGCAATAGAGATTGAGATTCACTGTTTTAGTCACAGAGAAAGAGTAGGGTAAGTGAGTAAGTTATTGGAAAGTATACAACACATCTGTAATCCAGAATTCTTTGAAAACCTTGTCTAAGACTTGCTAAATAAAAAATATCCAATAATATAAAGAGTAGAAAAGGAGGTGTTCAAGAGAATGTGGGTTAATAGTGCTAAGGATTTGGAGCCAAGTAGGATGGAGAATGGAGAGTTTGGGTGAACTTCTTTAGAATCTGAAATTTTTCCAGAGCATAGATATTATATGCAAAATTTCTACATGAAGCTATCCATAACAGGGCTTGAACAAAACTAGGTTTATTTAAAGGTACTCCTGATATTTTGCAGTGCACCTTACCATGGCACTTGGTGTGAGTATGATTTAACTAAGGGCCTGTGTACCAGTGCTAATTTGCTTGCTCAGTCCCTTAGTAATAACAGAAGTCAAAACTTTGGAATGCTCCCTCTGTTGGTACGACAAAACTCAAATACTGATGAATTTGTTTTACTTTTCTAATGTAGAGCATATTATTCAGAGTGGCAATACTCTGTTCAGAGCTGGCTGACTCTGATTCTGGCCTGAGTCCTTTTTACTTTATCAGAGAGCTGTCAGTGGTTCAAAGAAGGTAAAATCGTCTTTATAGGACACTGTCTTTTCCTAATGTTCCCCTTCTGGGTTATTCTTTCCCTATGTGTTTAATTTTGTTATCTTTGTCCTCCCAACGTGTATGACTTTTCCTATCTCTTTGTTTCTGGATCTGCCACAACTTTGAAGATTTCTAACAGAAGAGTCACAAATTCAGCATTGGAGACTTAGGAACTGTGTAAAGTTGAAGCAGGAGTTTAGATTGAGGCAAATCCCTTATGAGCAGTCAAGAATGCCATTTATTTCTAATTCTTGTTTCTCTAAACCCACAGGAAATAAATATGAGTAATATAATAGAGGATAGAGCTCCGAATTCTAAATGGCGGTTCCCGGATGTGGGAAGTTACCATGTCTTTTCCCACCTGATGGCATTAGTCATTATAATTTGTATCTGAGGCAGAATTGAGGGTGAACTTCTTCTTTTATTTTATTTTTTGCTTGTTGGAAAGGGAAGAGAGAAGCCCTCCGGAGTCCATGTTCCCCACAGAAAGACTGTAGCTAAAGTGAAAATCCTGCTCGTAGTATACTTAATTTATACGTATTGTAAAGACTACTTCCTTCTGCTGCTAATTGTTGCATGGTCCATTGATGTTGTGAGCCTGGGAACAGCCTCACTCCTGGCCAGTCACTTAGAGAGGCATAGCCTGGAGAAATACGAATTTCCATCCAGCTCTGTAGAGTAATGAAACTGTCTGAAGAGTCATGAACTGAGGACTCATCCATACACAGTTGTTAAAATGAATTTTAACTTACTTTCTGATTTATCATATCACTTAATGTTTTCTTCTTTCAGTTCAGTTTTCTGTAAGATTTTAAATGAATTATTTTGTTTTACAATTGGGTTAATACACTATGAACATTTTCCTGAATTTTTTCCTTCTTTTGGTGTATCTGTATTTTTATTTTTATTTTTTAAACAAATATTTCTAGAAGCTGGAGCATGGTCCTGAAGTCCTGAAGGACATCTAATCTTCTTTTTGATGACTTGGCTGTCCTGAACAATATGAGGTACTATAGTGACTGTAATCCTAAAACCTCTCTGAACTAGTCCCTGAGCGTGCAGGGCACTTCAGGATTATATATCCCCAGGTATCTAGAGGTCTCCAGTCTTTGTCAATGTCAGCTTTGCATTATTTGACATTTCAATTACTTTACAGCCTTTTCTTCCCACAGTATCTTATGTTCAAGTTTATTTTTGACGTTTTTAGCTTTGAGATGTAATTCACAAATTAAAATCGTGTGTATATAATTGACAAATTAAAATTGTTTTCATATATATACATTGTAAAATCATCATTATAATAAAGTTAATTAAGATATTGATTATATCCTATGATTGGCATTTTTTTGTAGTAAGGACACTTCAGATGTACCCAAAAAACATTTTTAATTATAATCAAATTGATGTGTATTAGATTTCCAGAACTTACTCATTTTGCATCACTAAAACTTTGTTTGCTTTGACCAACATCTCACTTCCCTCTTCCCCCAGCTCCTGGCAAACACCATTCTCTTTTCTTCCTTTTGGAGTTTGACTTTCTCAAGTTCCCCATATAAATGAGATAATGAAGTATTTGTCTTTCTGTGCCTGGCTTATTTCACTTAGCAAGATCTTCTGCAGGTTCATCCATGTTGCTCTGTTGCAAACAGCAGGATTTTCCTGTTTTTGTGTCTGAAAATATTTCATCTTATATTAAATATATACCATTTTATGGGTCTTATGGTTATAGGTCTTATGTTTAAGTCTGTTAAGTCTGTAATTCCTTTTGACTTGATTTTTGTATATGGAGTGACAAAAGGGTCTAATCTAATTCTTCAGTTTATATGGATAGCTGGTTTTCTGAGCATCTTTTATCAAAGATCCTATGTGTTCCTCATTGTGTTTTTGTCATCCTTATCAAAGATCACTTGACTGTGTTTTCTTTATCAATTCATCTGTTGATTGGCATTAAGAATGTTTCTATGTCTTGGCTATTGTGATTAATGCTGCAATGAACATTTGGGTGCAAATATATCTGGGACATACTGACTTCATGTTCCTTGGATATATACTCAGAAAGAGGAATGCTGGGTCATATGGTAGTTATATTTTTAATTTCTTTGGAAACTTCCATACTAGTTTCCCTAATGACTGTGCTAATTTACATTCTCACCAATAGTTTGTTACTTCTAATAGATTTTTGTGGAATATTTGGGATTCTCTATGTATAAGATTATCTCAATTGCAAATAGAGATAATTTTATCTCTTTTTTATTTTATTTGGAAGCTTGTTACATCTTTTTCTTACCTGTTTGTTCTTGCCCATACCTCCATTACTATGTTGAGTAGAAATAGTGAGAGTAAGCATCTTTGTCTCATACTAGATCTTGAAACATTTTCTGTTGTTCCCCATCAATAATGATGGTAGTGGCGAATATTGTTAGCATATAATTATTTATAATATTTATTTTAAATCATTTTTATTTCTGAGGCATCTACTATAATGTTTCCACTTTCATTTCTGATTTTAATTATTTGAGTCTTGAGTCTTTTAGGTTTTTTATTTTAGTTTGCCTGTTGTTTTGGGATAGAAAGTTCTATATATGTCTGTTAGATGCATCTGGTCTAAAGTGCAGTTGAAGACCAGTATTAACGTATTTTTTGTGTGGTTGATCTATCTGTTGTTGAAAGTGCAATATACAATTCTCCTACTATTAGAGTATTTCTCCCTGATTCTTCCTTCATGTCCATTAATATTTGCTTTATATGTTTAGCTGTTGCAATGTTGGGTGCCTTAAATTGCTATGTTTTTCTGATGAATTGACCCCTTTATCATTAAATAATGACCATTTTGTCTCTTGTAACAGTTTTTGTCTTGAAGTCTATTTTATCTTATGTAAATATAGCCACCCCTGTTCTCTTTCAGCTACTTATTGCATGAAATATTTTCTTCATTCTTTCAGATATAGTCTATGTATGTCCTTAAAGCTTAAAGGGGTCTCTTGCTAGCAGAAAATAGTTGATTATTTTAAAAATCTACTCAGTCACCTTTTGTCTTTTGATTGGAGCATTTAATTCACTTGTATTCAAGATTATATCATTGATAGGTAAGAAATTCCACTTGACATTTTGCTAATTGTTTTCTGGTTGATTTATAGATCATTTTCTCCTTTCTTCTATTCTTATAGTTTATCTTTGTAATTTGGTGATTTTCTGCAGTGTCAAGCATTAATTTGCTTCTCTTTCTGTTTTGTGTGTCTGCTGTAGTTTTTACTTTCTGGTTGTCACAGGGGCTTACATAAAATATCTTAGAATTAGGATAGACAACTTTCAACTGATAATAACTTAAATTTTGCTCATATAAAAATGCTCTAGAATTTTACCCTCCCTCACAATTTGTACATTCTGATCTTGTATATTTCTTAAAAACTTACTGTATCTATAGTTATTTTTGATCATTTTAAGTATTACCCTTCATAGTAAGGATTTGAATGATTTACACACCAACATTACAGTAATGATATATGAATTTGACTATCAGTTTACTTCTACCACTTAGTTTTATAGTTTAATTTGTTTTATTTTCCTTTCATTTCTGATTAAAACATTCCCCTAAGCATTTCTTGTAAGGCCAGTCCAGTGGTGATGAATTCCCTCAGTTTTTGCTCATCTGGAAAAGCCTTAACTTTTTCGTCAGTTCAAAAGGGTAGCTTTGCTAACTATAGTGTTCTTGGCTGACGCTTTTTCTTTTTATCATTTTAAATAATTATATTCCCATTCTCTTCTGGCCTGCAATGTTTCTGCTGAGAAATCTGTGGATATTCTTCTTTTTTTTTTCCTCATGTATGATATAATGCTTTTTTATTACAGCTTCTAGAATTATCTGTCTTCAAAATTTTTCCTGTTTGATCATGTTGTATCTTAGGAGAATCCTTTTGGGTTTGAATCTAATTGAGATCTATGAGCTTCCTAAATCTAGGTGTTTATATCTTTCCCAAGATTTGGAAATGTTTCAGTTATTGTTTTATTAACTAGGTTTTCAGCACATTGTTTGAAATCTTTTTCCTCTGTCATCCCTATACTGTGAATATTTGTTTGCTTTATGGTAACCTGTAAGTCCCATAGGCTTTCTTCATTGTTTCTTCTTATTTTTACCTCTAACTGTAATACTTTGTAAAACTTGTCTTTAATTTCAGAAATTTTTTCTTCTGCTTGGTGTTTAAGTTCTCATTTAATTCATTGAACTCTTCAGTTCCAATATTTCTTTTTTTAATGATATCTCTTTGTAGATTTTTTTCATTAAGATGATGAATTATTTTTCAGATTTCACTGAATTAGTTTTTCATATTCTCTTCTATCTCATTGCTTTCTGGGTATCTTTTTTAAAATTTCTTTTCAGGCGTTTCATAAATATTCTTTTTGAGAATCTGTTACTGGAAGCTCATGGTGTTCTTTGAGAGCATCATATTTCCTGTTGATTTCTTGTTTGTTTGTTTCTTGTGTCCCCACATTGATGCCTGTTTCTCTGGTAAAACAGCTCCTTTTTCCAATTTTATGGAGTAGCTTTTGTACCAAGAGACATTCTTCCTGCAGACGGTTCTGACAGTGTCAGTTGGGAACAGTGCATTGGCTTTGGTTCTAGTTGGACTCCAGAGCATGGCTTCTGTGAAGTTTCCTCAGTTGTAATGTTGGTCTTTCATGTTTGGAACTACTTCAGTGGTCTGGGCTGAAGGAGTCTGTGATGCTTGGTTTTGGTGGAGGGAGGGGCATATATCTGGTTTATGGGCCAGACACAGGCAGGCTGAATGGCAATGCCTTCAGGGAGGTGCAGTCATCACTGTACTTGTTGTCAGGCCCACCACTCATGTGGCCGGGCAGTCTCTCTGGTGGGAAGGGCCAATGCCAGACTGGCTGTCAGGCCAAGTGCAGGAACACATAGGCACAGTAGACTGGTTAGCTGTGTGGTGGTTTTTTCAGTACGTGAGACTGTCACTGTGTTGGTTGTCATGCTTGATGTGTGTGCACATCAGTGTGGTGGTTTGTCTGCAAGTTCAGCAGCTTCCCCACTGTCCAGTTACACCAGTTTTCTGTGGCGTTTCTCTATGGATTTTGATGGAGTGGTGTCTCAGTTTTTTCATCAGTCCTAGGTTCCATGTTATTTGTTGTAACATAAATGAACTTGGAGGATATCATATTAAGTAAAATAAGCCAGACACATAAAGAGAAATACCACATGATAACACTCACATTTGGAATCTAAAAACAAAATACGTTGATATTATAACTAGAGTGTGGAGGAGAGAGGTTGGCCAATGCGTACAAAGTACATCATAATGGGAGGAATAAGTTCTGGTGTTCTATTGCACAGTGGGATAAATATGGTTAAGAGTAAGGTATTACATATTACAAAATAGGCAAAGGAGGGGCATTTGAATATTCTCACCACAAAAAAAGTTAAAAGCATGAGGAGATGGATATGGTAATTACCCTGATTTTATCATTATGCAACATATATATTTATTGAAATATTATATTGTACACCATAAATATGTACAATTATAATGTGCCAATTAAAACATATTTTGAATTGTCAGGCATTTCAAAGATCTTTATTTCTTTGGAACTTGTTTTCTAGAGACTTTTTTTTTTCCTTTGGTGGTATTATGCTTTTAGATTTCTTATATCCTTGTGCATTTATCTGTGCACTTGAAAGAGGAGTCACTTCTTCCTGACTTTATGGACTGGCTTTGGTGAGAAAATATCTTGCCTATAGGTAGATGAAAGGGTGCTGGCTAAGAGAGGTGTATAGCAACATCTGGTCCAGGGTTTAGATACACATGATAGCAGGTAGTGCCAGGGCTCCATCTGAGGATAAAGATTATAGTGGTGGCTTTGGCTCTGGTAGGTGGTACAATGGATGGTCTGGCTGGTTGGGGGACATATCATCATGGGCTCTGGACAGTTGTCAGCTGGGTTCAGCCTTCACAACGACTGCAGGGCCCTCTGTTGTGGCATGTGTGGGTGTCCATGAGATAGCAAGGGCTTTTTAGGTTCTCAGCATTGAAGGCTATTGCAATTTTTCTACCCTTCTTTTTCTCCATGTAGAGAAATTGCATTTAAGGATGAACTGAGGGTATAAGGCAATGCAGGTAAAATGCTTCCTGCCATTTTCTATGCCGCCATTCTTGTTTTGTTCTTCCATTGGGTTGTTGCAGCTTAATTTGTACTATGGAGCTCCTCCAGAGCTATTTTAATTTCTGATCAGTTGTTAAAATTGTTGGGTTTGAGACAGGGAAATGAGCAAGGACTTTTTAGCCTTCCATCTTGCTGATGTCACTCATCAAGCCAATTTTAGAAATGCAGGTATTACCAAACTCCATTGTTTAACTTAACGAAAGTCCACATAATACAAACAGTGTTTTTAAGTTTGAAGGTAAATGAAACACTCTTATGGAGATTGTTATGTTAAGTGAAATAAGCCAGGCACAGAAAGACAAACATCCCTTTCTCACTTATTTGTAGAATCTGAAAATCAAAACAATTTAACTCATGAACATAGACAGTAGGAGGATGGTTTCCAGAGGCTGAGAAGGGTTGTGGGAGGTTGGAGAGGGTGGTGGGGATGGCTAATAGGTACAAAAAAAATAGAAAGAATGAATAAGACTTACTATTTGGTAGCACAACAGGGTGACTATAGTCAATAATAACTTCCTTGGAATATTTCAAATAACTTAGAGAATGTAATTGGATTTTTTTTCTATTTGCTATTAACAATTTTTGTAACTTTGAGTAAGCTGATTAATATTGGTAGTCATTCTTTTATTTGAATATTAGTATTATTAAATAAAATATTTTATTTAGAATATCTAGCACAGACATCATCATAGGAAAAGAACTGAATAATGAGAGATATTGCTATTACTACAGAAAATATTAAGAGTGTGAATTCAAGGGTGGTTGGGGGGTGGCTCTTGACTGAAAATTTATTAGAAGATACTTCTAATATTAGAAGTATTAGAAGATACTTGCTGAGATGACAGTACTGTTCTATGCCTTGATCTAATCATTTTGGAAATACTTTACACCTTGACTTAAGTCATTTGTATAATTGAAAGTTAATTATATGGTGTACTTATGATTTATGCATCTCAGTTTATATCTCAGTTGTTTCATCAGTTCTAGGTTCCACGTCATTTGTTGTAACATAAATAAAACTGGAGGACATCATATTAAGTAAAATAAGCTATACACAAAAAGAGAAATACCACATGATAGCACTCACATGTAGAATCTAAAGAAAAAAGTTGATATTACATAAGTAGAGGGTGGAGGATAGAGAGAAGTTGGTCAATGGGTAAAAAGTTACAGTGTAATGAGAGGAATAAGTTCAAGTGTTCTGTTGCACAGTGGGATAAATACGGTTAAGAGTAAGGTAAATACGTAAAATTAAATATGTAAAGTAAGTATGTAAAATGTGTACTTTTTGAAAGCACTGTATTATTTCTTCATTGCTCTGACTTCAGAATCTTCCTAAACATTGATGTGATTATCTTAATAAAACTGATATATATTAGTGGAATGTATAAAAACAAACCAGTGCAGTTAGAATATTTGCCTATATTTGTGAGTGAGAAATAGTGGTTTTACAAATTATAACATGTAGTGTGCTTTGATTATAAAGTTTTATATTTTAATTGTATAAAATTTGCCAAATGAAAATTTTAAGGCCCATAACAAAAAATAACTCATAATGTTATCATCTAAAAATAGTATTTTGTTAAATAAACTTTTTGCACCTATGCACATATATTCATATATATCTCCCATATATTTTAATAATATGTCATACTTGCGTAACTCACTGTTTTTATTTAACAATGTACTATATTCTCTGTATTTTAGATATGTTTATATTATTTTTAATGTCTGCAAATTTCATAGTATGAGCATATAACTTATAAATAATATTCTGGCATTTAGAGTGTTTCTTTTTTGATTTGATTTAATTATAGTCATGCTGCAAGAAACTTTTTCTTTAAAATATTGAGCACATCTACCTGGAAGTACAATTGCTGGGATAAAATATATGTACAATTTAAAAATTTTGATAGCTATACCCAAATTACCCTTCGAGAAACTTGCGGTTATTTATATTCCTGTCTAAAGTGAATCAGAAGCCATTTCTCTACATGCTTGTCAATGCTGAATACTAAAAAGACTAAGCTTTGCCAAAGGAATAGGCAGAATACATTTGTTCATATTGTGTTGGCTGGTAATGGTGTTAAAATATATTTTACCTTCTTTCATTACTACATATACTTCTGCCTACTTTATCAGCCACAGTCTTCATGTTATTATAACTGAGTTGCTTGAGCTAGTTACATATTTAAGGTTTCAGGATTTTACCTGGACAACAGTACTATATAATAAATACCATTGCACTAGGATTTTTGGTCAAAGGACAACAAGTCGTTAAAATTCCACATGAGATCACATTCTTATATTCCCATAATTCCCCTGCATCACAAATTAGGAGATAACTCTCTAATAAGAATAGTGTATTTTTTTTCTCCTTCAGTGAATACAAGGTGTCAAATCTCCACAAACTCTGGGGTATTCTTTATTGGAAAATGTAGTCATTCTCCCATCAGCTCTGTTGGGGAACAAATGGTGAGACGTAAACATAGCAAACAGTCTTCCTTTCATTGTCTTCTTTCTATTATTCTGGAGATTAGTAGCAACCATTGAGCTATATACAAAGCCATAATGTACTGAATGTAGTAAAATATTGCCTTAAACATAGGTGGATTTGGAATTTGGATGCAGAAGTGGGGAAAAAAAGGAAAAGAAAGGGTGGCCCCTAGAATTTGCTGGGTCCCACTAAGTATAATTTGTAAAATCCCCTGACTATGTGAACACTTTTATTAAGCAGTGTATTATAAAATTCATGGATCATATAAAGTATAGGGATTTATTGGCAAAGAGGCAGCAAAATAGAGAATACATGGGCATGTACTCATTTGTTTAGTCTCTTATTAGTCAGTACCTGTGAAGAATCTTGGTATTTTCCAAGCAACTCCTTTTCATGTTTTGGTCCAGAAGCCATCTCTTTATTTTCTTTATGTTTAGCTGCACAGTTTCTGCCTTATTTCTAATCTCCTATCACCAGAAAGGTAGCAACATTATTTCTCATGCAATATTATTGCTTACAATGACATGGTTCTTTGGAATTCGTATTGAAACAATACAGATCTCCTTGCCTCTGCAGCTCCTAGTATCATTTGTTTAATGTTGGTTACACAGTCATGATGCTGTATTATTCATTTTCCCACCAGTGACCACTGGCTGCCAGTGAATTTCTCAAGGTTGTTCTTGCACTTTGATGTGACCACCAATGCAAGTTTACCCAAAGTATATAGCAAAATGTGAACAATAATCAATTTACTTGTCATGTTAAATTTATCACTGGGAATTTTACAGCATAAATATAAAAACATATCTTTTCTTGAACTCTTTAGACCATGACTATTGGATTCCTAGAGTAATTTCTGTTAATGTTGACAGCACCTCTACCTCCTGCACTTGAATGGAGATAGAAAAGGGACTTGAAGACAGAGCGAGAAAAGCATTTCATTCATGAAAACATTCATGCAAGGAATGTCTGTCTCTCTACTCATCATAAAATAAGGCCAGCTCTGGAGAGAACAATGTCACCACATTAATGAAACACCAGTGAAGGCAACAGAAGAGCCCCTTTTGTTGCAGTGCAGTGGTTTAAAAATCCCTTGAAGGAGATAAGGAGGACTGCTAGACAGTAAGTGCAGAGCTAACAATGTGCGTAGAGTGTCAGACCTGGATTTAACCATGAGAGGCACATGGGGTTAAGGCATCTGCTCCAATGCCTGCCACAATGGGGTGCCGTAGATTCAGGCAGCACCATGGTTAGAAAATAAACCAGTGAGAACCAGCACATGCATACAAACGTGTAGATTATGCCAAAGGCCAGCGGTGAACCATCCCATTGAAAGAGTTGACATATGAGATTTCTTTTAAACATCTTTTTGAATCTGTTTTCCCTTGAAGTTTAGAGTATGAGAAGCTACATACATTTCAGGTTTCTAGTTAACATGAAGGATTGGGGTTATTTTAGATGTCTTTCCTGAATTTGTACAACTAAACTTGCTATTCTTTACGATTGTTATTTCTTCTCTATTGAATTGACTACCCATTTCCTAGTTTAACAACCATTATGCTTTATCTAGGAATACTTTATGGGGCAGGAGGCAAGCCAGCTTTGGTCACTTTGCTAGGGCTTAAGATCTCTAATTACACTATATTTACTTTAAATTGAATTTTTTGTTGACTTTTAAATTTAGAAAAACAGAATCCCACATCTCTTATGATGGAAATGACAAAAATTATCACAATTATTTAACTTCTATGAAATAGTTTTTTTTACCATGTAGAAGCCCCCTTTTCTTACTGTTTATCCAATCTTAATGCTCTTTTCAATGCTCTATCCAAATCTTTCTGTTGCCTTGAGTTTTCTTTTTTTTTTTTTTCTTGCTTCTCTAAATTCACACAAGTCTTGATCATTTAAAATTTCGAATGGTTTTCTAAGCACAGCTTAACCAGAAACTGGACACATGCCGGTTTGTGTGTGTATGTTTAGAAGAATGGTTATTTAATCGATCATACCATCCTGAGTCTTGAAGCCTTGGACTAGAATCATGGCTATAACATTAACTAGCTATGGGATTCTGGGCAAGTTACACAACTTTACATTGCTGCATTATTTCTTCTGTAAAATAAATTCCTTTTCAAGTTTGTTTTATGGCTTATATCATATACATATAATGTAAAGTGCCTCATTCTGATAAGTGCTCAGTTTATTTCCAACTTTTTCTCTCCTGGTTGTTGATTATGTTTTGACAAAATAAAGTATTTTTTTTTTTAAACAAGTGGTATTGGTTACACTTCAAGCATCTTGTAAAATTAAGTGTCATATGTTTATCACAACGCAAAACTTGGTCCAGAGAGAGGTGGGGCTTAGTTTATAAAAAGTATTGCTAAATAAGGTTTGTCATGTTAAATCAGGCTTATTTTCCTGCCTTGCCTTTTTGCTTTAGCGATTTTTCCCCATCTATACATATTGCAGTTTGTTGTATTTTTAAGAAAATATTCAAACTTTGTCTGCACTCTTCTAGCTCTGTTAAAGACTAAGCTTGTTATTATAATATTGGTTTGATGACTTCTAAGGAAGCATAATTAAATATTACTAACCTAGTATTCGATGTTAATTGTTTTTCCTTTAACTAGATGCTACTCAGTTCCCCAACACAACCAAAGAGTATTTGGGTGAAAAACAAATATGATTAATTGGAAGTAGTAAATATCTATATTTATTTATTTTCGGGAATTCATTGTGATGCTACTCATAGGAGTTAACCAGTCATGAAGTTTGACTTTCTAAGAGCTGAAATATCCAAGTGGCCAATTCATGCAATAATTATGGTTTTATGCTAAACTATTTGTTCTAATTCCAGCTGTGATGATTATGTATTCTGTTGCTCAAGGGAACATTTCCTTGCTTACAGAAGAGAAAGGTTCTCTTTTGAAACTGTGCAGCAGTAGCACACAGCTAAATCTCCTTTGTTACTGTCTAGAAAGTTTAGTCTTTAAATATTTTACCTCAGTCACAAAAGACAATTCCCCAGTGGAGAAATTAGAAATCACAAAATATTCTGAATGCTCCTGGAAATTATTTTATTTTCTCATATGTGAGATAGCTGGTTGAGGTTGTTGATGAAACCATGCCTATAATAGTTTAGTAAATACTCTTATTATTCATTTGGTATTGTTGTACATTCTTTATAAAACACAACATTTAAAAAAAGTAATATTATTGAGCGGAAAATTATAAAACAAATGACAGATAAAGAGATAATATCTATCCTACAAAAAGGTTCTTACAAACTGTTAATAGGTGAAAGATGTAAAAGAAAAATGATCAAAGAATGGAAATAGGCAATTGACAGAAAATAAAAACTAAATGATCAGCACAAAAAATAATGTAATTGAATTCAGTATTGATCAGGGGCTTACAAATTAAGGTAACCATGAGATAGTACTTTTACCTAACAGAATGGTAAAATTTTAAAGAAGAATGATAAGAACTGTTGCTGACACAGATATGAAAATAGAGTATACTTCCATGAATTTCTTCTGGATATATAAATGTTTATCTCAGTTTTAGCAACACTAACTAAAATTAAAAATACCTTTAACTTCAGTAATTCCACTCTTGGGAATCTATCCCAAAGAGACAGAAGTCTTAGTCAAATGTTTTAAACATAGCCACATTTATTAAGGCAATGTCTATAGTATATCCTTAGGTAAAGCAGATAATTATCAATAGGAGAATGGCTAAGTGTACTATGTGCACCTACAAAATGAAATATTATGTAATCACTTAAAAACAGAATTATATCAGTTGAAACAACAATTTTCATTATCATTGAATAAGCAATATAAAACACAATTGTTCATAAAAATAATTTCTACAATAAACATGCATATTTACACAGACATTTTGACCTAACTAGGAGTATTTGCAAAATGTATCATTTTAAACCATACTTATATACGATTAAACAGGGAACAGCATATGGAAGAAAACAAAGATGAGCACCAGGTTTTTAAAATGGGTACCAGTGACTTGTAGTGGAAAGTGGAAGTGGGTAGAGGAGAAGAAAAGAGGAAAGCGAGAGGTAAGTAAAGAAAACACTATAGCAATAAAATAGAAAGAATGTGTACTATAATGCCAATACTATATAGGTGATAAGGCACATACCTTATCACCTATAAGTGATGCATATATGTTTCTAAATATTAGAAAAACATGTTAACCAATATGTAATAACTTAGGGTGTATATGATATATTATGGAGATAATAAAAACAAATAGCTCAAAATTCAAGATATTAACTCTGTCTTGAGAGAGGTATAATTTTGAGTAGGATTAAGAGGTGGGGAGTACAAAGAAAAACACCTAAGGTCTCCAAAGCTATTACTAATGTTATAAGATTATTAATTTCTATATTTTATATATAAATGCTATATATTGGCTTATATATGTAAAATACAACATAATATTAGCATACATTTTTACATGCAATATAAAAATAGCCAACTAAATGATGATGTGTATAACAGATAAATTTTTATATAGGTACAAACAAAAACAAACTTAAAACATTAAAACACACACACACACATATATAGAGTCAGAAATTACATGTATTGTAGGTTTCTAGTTAACGTGCACTGCATGAAGACAGAAGGGTTGTGCATTAGTCTATCAAGGCTTTAAACACTGAATGAAGCTTCAGAATGAGGCCGACTGAGGTTTAGTGTTCCAGCAGGTGAAATTTTGTTGGTTTTTTTTGCCTTTGTACACCTTTCCATTGTATTATCTCCTTTGTATAGCATTACTCTGATTTCTGTTGCAATTTGAAAAAAAAAAAATACTTCATGGAAGAACATCAAAAAAGGAAACTTGGCCAGACGCGGTGGCTCACGTCTGTAATCCCAGCATGCTGGGAGGCTGAAGCGGGCGGATCACGAGGTCAGGAGATCAAGACCATCCTGGCTAACACGGTGAAACCCCGTCTCTACTAAAAAATACAAAAAATTAGCCGGGCGCGGTGGCAGGCGTCTGTAGTCCCAGCTACTCGAGAGGCTGAAGCAGGAGAATGGCGTGAACCCAAGAGGCGGAGCTTGCAGTGAGCTGAGATCTGGCCACTGCACTCCAGCCTGGGCGACAGAGCGAGACTCCGTCTCAAAAAACAAAACAAAACAAAACAAAACAAAAACCGAAAAAAAAAAAAAACAAGGTAATCTATGCCAATAAGTTGGATAGCTTAGGGGAAATAGACAATTCCCTAGAAAATTATAACTCCCAAAACCTACTCAAGGAGAGTAGAAAATATAAATAATACTATGATTTAAAAAAAATTAAATGCATAGTAAAAACTTTTTCTAAAAATCAGTAGGCCAAACTAATTAGTTATTCCCATCAAAATAAAGGAACTAATAATTCTTGGCTTGCATAATGTATTACAAAAAAAAAAAAAAAAAGAAGGCCAGGTCTCTAATTCCTGGTATGAGGCTGGTATAATCTTGTTATAAAGATTGGTCTAGGGCATTACTAACAAAGAAAATTGTATGTAATTTTCATTTATCAACATAGGAGAAAATCATGAATAAAATAATAGCACTCTAAATCAAGGAATGAAAAAATGATCTAACATTAATGATTTGACGTAATACATCTATTAATGTTATTTACCACATGAACAGATTAAGGAAAAATACTACATAATTATTTCAAAAAGATGTAGAAAAACATGTATTACAATTCAACAGTCACACAAGATAAAAGAAAAAAACCTTTAATAAAGTAGAAAATAAGGAAATTCCCTTAGAATGACATGTCAGAACTAGTTGTTGACAAGATGTGGATGTCTACTATCGCTGTTTTTACTGAATATTGTACTTAGGGCCCTATCAGAGAAAATAAGACAAGACATTGGACTACAATAATAAGGGCTGGAAATGAGAAAAACACACTTGTTTTTCTTTGCAGATGACATGAATGTCTGTAGAGAAAATTAAAGAAAACAAGTAATCTGTTGAAACTCATAGAAGAACATTCAGCAGTTGTGAGAGACAGCACAATATACAGAAATTAATAGTATTCTTAAAAAAGCAGTACCGTAATGAATGATAATGCTAAAAAAAGATAACATGCACAATATCATCACAAATTGTAAGGCTATCAGGCCTATAATTAAAACAAAAAAGACACTGTCATGAAGAAAATTAAAAATCTTTATTGCAAGGTCTACAGGCAGATGGAAGTAAATGTGAAAACAGATCACATTCTTGAACGAGAAAACAACATTGCAATAGTTTTAATTCTATTTTAAAATGTATAATTAAGTTATTATTGCCAATAGCACCCCATTGTACTATCATAAATGTGAAGAAAATATTTAGAAAAATGTGTATGTATTTTTTGAACGGTTATAGTAGCACTGATAAGGTTATTATTATCTTGCTTGGATAGATAAGGAAATTGAAGCAAAAAGTAACTTGTTGAAGATCACAGAGCTAGAAAATATTGAAACTCAGATTTAATTCAGGCAGTTTCAGAGTCTGTATTATATTACTTCTAAATAGAAGAAATACTATTTAAAATTTGAAAAAGAAACTCACTTTCCTCTATGCGTAAATGATAAACATTAAATACAACATTGTTTTACCTAAACATTTGTATATGCAATCTTCCAAAAGATTTCACAGTGTATTTCTGATTTATGCTAATTAAAACATCTTTCACTTTTATAAATTGAGTAAACATAGAGAGTTCTTGAGTTGGAAATGATTTTACAAATTCCTCTTACAATAAACTTCCACTCAAACTAATGTTTGCTTCTGTGGTCTCTGTGATATAAACCATTTACGACTCAAAGAGTTTCAGTGCAAGAGGAACTGTCCACCTGTGTTCAGTGTCATCTTTGTTTTCCAATCATTTCTGGAAATGAATATCTACTTTTATAAAAGAAAAAGTTTACTGGAAAAAGAAGTTATTTTAAGACATGTTTATAAAGAACACTTTAGCTTATCTGTCTTAGCTCTGTGTATGCATCTGTGCTTAAACTTTAAATGTGGTACTGACTAGCCTTTCCAACACCAAACAAACAAACAGGTTAAAGCCAGCTTCTGACAATAGTCCTGGTCTCAGATGGTTTATTTATCTTACCCTTTAGTCCTTCATCTCTTTTCCTTTACTCTTTGAACTCCTGATTTGCTGCCTCAACTCCTGATATCTGCCTGGAGCCTAATCTGGAAAGGTGCTGGACACTTCAGAATTCCAACGGATAACTAATGTCTACATGGCAATCTTGAGCTAATTACAAGCTGCTCATGCCATGTGTTTCTAAACTACCTTTCCTCAGTTTGTTAAAATATATATTATGCTTATCAGGCACTAAATCATGAAGATCACCCTTTCCTGACTGTGCCCTACTTTTCCAGGGACCTTCCAATTCACACCAGCTGAGAAGAGTTCTTTCTTCATGCCCTGGCCACCTCAGTAAGTGTGGATGGCTTCTTCCTCCCTCAACAACAAAATTCATAGTATTAGAGGAGAGGTCCTGTTACACTGTTGTCACACATTGAGTGTGTTGTCAGTTTTATCCTTACATTGTATTGGTTTGTTTATCGTGTCCTATTACCCTCTTTTAAGCCAGATCTATTTCATGCCCTTCCTAATCAATTGAATCTTTTTTTTTTTTTTTTTTTTTTGACACAAAATCTCACTCTGTCACCCAGGCTAGAGTGCAGTGGTGGAATCTTGGTTCACTGCAACCTCTTCCGCCTCCCAGGCTCAAGTGATTCTCCCACTTCAACCTCCCAAGTAGCTGGAATTACAGGCACCCAACACCATGCCCGGCTAATTTTCTGTATTTTTACTAGAGACAGGGTTTCACCATGTTGGCCAGGCTGGTCTCCAACTCCTGACCTCAGGTGATCCACCTGCCTCAGCCTCCCAAAGTGCTGAGGTTACAGGCATGAGCCGCCATGCTCGACCCCAGTTGAATCTTTTCTAAGAAACACAATGTGAATAGTGCATTGATGAACAACCTAGGAAGTGCTTATCAATGGATTAAAAAAAATGTGACACATATACACCATGAAATACTACACAGCCATAAAGAATAGAAAACTCATGCTCCGTATGGATGCAGCTGGAAGCCATCATCCTAAGTAAATTAATGCAGAAACAGAAAATCAAATGCTACGTGTTCTCACTTGTAAATGGGAGCTAAACATTGAGCACACATGAACATAAACATGGGAATAATAGACACTGTGGATTGCTAGAGAGGGAGAAAAGCAGGGAGGCCATGGATGGAAAACTTAGCTATTAGGTACTGTGCTCACTACCTAATTGATAGGATTCACACTCCAAACCTCCATATCACATAATAGTTCCATGTAACAAACCTGCACGTGTACCTCTGTATCTAAAATAAAAGTTGAAATTTCAAAAAAAAATTGAAAAAAAAAAAAACACAATGAAGCACTTTATTCTAAGTTCTTTGAAATAGTTGCTTAAATTAGCACTAGATGATAAACGTTGAGATCCCTGATGGGCACCATATGTTTTAAGTATTCCCTATACCTACGCAGCATCTGTGAATTTGATACACATGCCTCCCGTGTTCCCTCATGTCAGTGATAAGCAAGTTTACTAGAATGCAAATCAAACACTCACTGAGGGTAATTGCTTAGCCTGCTCATTGGTAATGTCATTTCTTCTATTCATTTATTCATACATTCATTTATTCATTCAGTATACAGTTCTTGAAAGCCAATTATGTAAGAGAGATTGTGTTATGCGGTAGGAACATAAAGAAATAGAAGATAAGTTTCATTTCTCCAAGGAATTCACAAGTGATAGGATGCAAACAAATGAACAAAATATTATTATAGAGGGATAAAGAGCAGCGTGGAGAGTATAAAAGAGACATTTCTTGAAAGAAGAGATTGCTCTGTTTTCTCTTTTCAGCAACATAATGCCTGACACAAAGAAAGTACTAGATGCATATTTTATGAATGAACATCTATTCATAATAAATGCTATCCATAATAAATAATATATCATTTGATTAGGGCATTTTCTTTTTCACTATAAAATTTAAAGCCTCCATATATTTTAGCAATGCCATGAAAACATTTCTACCAGCTCTGGAGAGGTGTATACCATCCTTTTGCCAAATACTGCTGTAGTAATATCATAAACTATGGTCCAGTAAACCAAATTCAGTTTTTCAACACCATCTGTGTGCTCTAGGTATTTACGTTCAATTTCCTCCTTTCTTTTCCAAAGTCACAACATTTCACTGGAAAAAGTCATCAAATACCACCTGTGTCCCAAGATCTTTAAATTTCTATTCCAAACTTCAAAATAATGAAGTATACCTTCCAGGAAGTGATTTTATTTTATTTTCTCCTGTCATAATTTCTTTACACTTTGTATCAGTCAAGACTTTTTAAACAGACACAACAGAAACTGACTTTGGCTGATTTGAGAATGAAGTGGATTTATGAAAATGATAGTTGGTATGTTACAAAATTAAGAAGAAAGCTTCACCGCCACGAAGCAGTTTGAGGGAAGATACCACGGTCATCCCCACAGAGCAGTGGACCACAGTGCTTGTACCACTTCCATGGACTTGATTCTGTTGTTGTGCTCTGGCACTGCTACTCATGGAAGCTCAATGTGTTGCTTTGGCCACCTGCCAGCAAAACCCATGCTAGGATTACTAGGATGAACACATCTGATTGTCCAAACCTAGGTTTTATGTCTATATCCTAGTGGTAGGATGTTCTGTTAAATGCATACTCTTCTACTCCCAAAGGCTTATTGTGAAAGGATTATTAAAACCTGGAGAGCAATTCAGCACTGGGTAACTCAAGACAGTGGGGGTGGGGGACAAAAAGAAAATGTTCATCACACACATGTTCCAAGTAAAGTATATGACAGAGAAGGGAAAGATTAAAAGTTTGGACAAATAAGAACAGAGCATTCCAGAACAAAAGCACATGCCCTCAGTAGGCTCTGTATCACTATAACCAATACTAAATATGTCTCTTTCTTCTAAGGGGGTTCCTACACATCTTCGTATGTGTAATACATTTCCTACATGTAACACATTTCCTTAAACCTCATAATTCTGTGGATTTTCTGTATGTTGCAGAAAGCTGCGGAATCTTTTCCAGGAAGAGGTACATACTTGTCTTTCAAGTATTCCATTTTAATTGTAGAAATAGTGAAGATGCAGTATTGCAAAGAGAGAAAAAAGTACACGTGATCCTATTACACTCAAACAACCATGAGTACAGGGTTAATAACTCTCCTTCTAGATATTTATGTCCATGTGTGCTTCTATATTCATAATACAAAAGTATCCGTGTATTTGTGGTTTATGTGATCATACTATATGCTGCTTTTATCTTGACTCTGTAAATTAAGAATTTATCAACTGAGAAAACAGCTTCAATCTCGAATTTCTGTATTATTCTATAGGAATAGATTATTGCTTCTTTTGGTTCTTTTCACTTTTTAAAAATTGCCCACTCATGAGGTATTTGAGTTTGCCTCTGCCTCCTCAGGAAAATAAATTATTTCTATCTTTTTGTCTTGCATGGCTTTTGCATACTGTCTCTGGACATTTTTATCTTCTTGAGAGATATTACTCAAATCAGGTGAGAAGACCAGTTGACATTTTCACATAATTGGTGAGTTCCTGAGTCAAGAAGAAAAATACAACACATCCCCTGCAGGGCGCTGAAGCATTTCCTTTGGTGTTCTTACCTCCAGGGTTTCCAGATGGACTTTCCACCTTCTTGTGAATCAGCAGCAAACCTTACCTAATCTCTGCTGCAGGGAGTGGCTGGGTTTTGACACCTCAAACCCTTTTGAGTCTCTTGCTATCTGAACAATCGGAAAACTGCTGCTTTGCCTTTTTTGTCCATTCCTCTTGCTAGTCTCTGTACATAGGAGTGAGCTAATTTCTCTATAGGGAAGAAAGTAAGTGGGTTAAGAAACAGCGGTTTATATTACAGCAGGCTGAGATTTTTGAGATGGAATGGACAGAACAGAATGAGTACTCTCGCCAGTGTCAGTCAGATCTAAGCTGAAATCCCAATGCTTCTACTCAAGAGTTGTGTTTCTATTGATAAATTACTCAAATTAACTGAGCTTCCACATTCTTTTTTTTTTTTTTTTTTTTTTTTGAGACGGAGTCTTGACGCTCTGTCGCCCAGGCTGGAGTGCAGTGGCCGGATCTCAGCTCACTGCAAGCTCCGCCTCCCGGGTTCACGCCATTCTCCTGCCTCAGCCTCCCGAGTAGCTGGGACTACAGGCGCCCGCCACCACGCCCGGCTAATTTTTTGTATTTTTTAGTAGAGACGGGGTTTCACCACGTTAGCTAGGATGGTCTTGATCTCCTGACCTCGTGATCCGCCTGTCTCGGCTTCCCAAAGTGCTGGGATTACAGGCTTGAGCCACCGCGCCCGGCCCCACATTCTTATCTACAAAATAGGAGTAATCTATATCTTAGAGTTGTATAATTCTGTTGACCTCATGAACACTAACTCGCATACAGTAGTAGCTAATACAAACTATGTTAACATATACTGAACACATAGAAATTCACCCCTGAATATTTTCAAAATAATCTTACCTATTACTCACTTTTTAGCTTAACATATCCATGGCAGGTTCTCTTACATAAAGTAATTTTTAAAATAATGAAAACCACTAAAACTGTGTCTTATTATATTTAAAATTAGCCCCTTGGTAGTGAATGACTAAAGCAACGTTATGGAATAAACTAGAAAGTTTCCTGTTATAAAAGCAGTAATTATTTAATCTCTCCTCTGTGCCTCCACCCTCATTCTTAAAAAACACAAATATACTGAACTGAAATGTACGAGAATAAACAGACTCTCACCAAATTTTAGCTACAGAATAAGATTTTAAAATATTGGCTACATCTATTTCCATAAAGAATATTGAATATTTGGATTTTTCTTTCCTTCATTTTTTTTTCAAAACTTAAGCAACTTAAAGTTAGACATAACCTATCTCTTTTTCTTTTAGCCACATGGAAATATTTTTACTCTAACATAGTCAGGTCCAACAAGTTATTTTTTTTTCTGCTTGGTAACCTTTCTTTAGAAGAGTGGGTATATTGTTTCATAACCACTGCAACTTAATGATAGCTAGCATTTGAAAATAAATTTATTTTACATGGCATATTTTATCATCCAAATTAATTCACACTTGTATATAGGAAAGATTATTATGGTTATTATTCATAATATCATTATCATCACCATCATTCCCATCTTATATCTAAATGGACTAAAACTCTAATCAACTCAAAAACTGACTTGCGATCACACAGAGATTGAGCCTCAAAATGTGTGCCTGTTGGCACCAGCGGTCATGCTTTTGTCATGCAGCTAAATACCCCCATATAGGAGGCTGAAATAAAAATATTAATCTTCTCTGTTTACATTTTACATTTGGAAAATTCACTATAGATTGATAGATGATAAATACAGATATGAATATATATATGTGTGTGTGTAATGTACTTGTATTATTTATTGTTTAAAATAACTGTTGTTTTTTTTTTTAATGACATGGATCTATGCACCATGAGGGCTTACCTATTATCTTCATTCACTTGCATTTCTTTTTAGAACTGAGGGCTTACTTATTATCTTCATTCACTTGCATTTCTTTTTAGAACCTACTGTTTTTTAAATAACTCAAGTAAAGTCAACAGGGATTATTCTTTGCTTTAGCTAACAGTGTTTAAGGACTACTACGTCCTGAATTCTGTGCAAATTAAGAATTTAAAGATAAATAAGACAATATTCCTGACTCTCAGTACTCAAAGTCATGTGAACCACTGTAATTCTGGTGATTTTCTTGTGTAATGCAATATATGTATATATTAAACCATGAGAGTAAATTATGCCTGTGGGAGTCATAAAGTTTCATTGTAAATATGGTATTATGACTAAGTCTGAATAAGTAAGTACCCCCTGTGGAACAGATCCATTGTTTCATCAGATTTGTATAAGGGTTCAGAAATCAAAGACATTTTAAGAAGTGCTGATATTCTGATAAAGAGAAGGACTGAAAGAGTTAAGACTAATTGGATAGATCCAGGCCAGAGAGCTACTGGCTTATAACGCCAATGACAAAGTTAAGACTTTATCTTGTATGAAGTTAGGGGCGATCAATGTTTCTCCAAAAATATTTTATGATAAAGGTTGTGTTTTACAACTCACTTCTGTTAGTAACATGTAAGAAAAAATTTATACTTTAACTATGTATATATCTTGGAACATACTAATTTAGTTATCCCTTTTCACCCAAATATGTCCAGAGATGAGATTCTATATTATGGCATTGCACAATCACAAATAGATGCTTATCAGAATATGATATGTGACTTGTCACATTAAATTGAAATCACTGATTACATTCTATTTCTCTGATGTACAAAACTGAAAATAATAAGTACAGCAATACAGGATAGGTTGAATAACTTCACAAGAAAGCCTTCTTGGCTTCATTTAATCCCAGTAGGATATCTCTGCTCTGTGTGCTATAACAACAGACTAATTCTTGCTTCCATAAGTTTGATTAGCCATTATTAGTTCCATCTAAAATGTCTTCAACACACATATATTTATTGTGTCATATATAAAAGTAAATGCAATTAATATTTTTCATCAAAATTAATATTAAGAATATATAAAATGTGAAATATTTCCAGGGAAATAAACAAATATTTATTTGGTATTTCCTTTGTGTAAGACAAATTAAGTATATTATCTTATTTAAAGGAAAACACAGAGGCAATGGATAGGTTATTTTGAACACAAATTTCCATAAAAAATGTAAAGTTTTGCATTAAGATAAAATATAATTCTTATACTCCCCCACCCTCTCACAAAAATATTATAATCTCATTCAGAGAATAAAATATAAAACCATATCTTTCTAATTTCTACTCAATGGTTAAATCAAGAGGAGGTTATTAAATAAAAAGGAGTAGAATAATATTAAAATCTACCTCTGAGTTACAGTAAGTGTAATACTGAAGAAACTCTTATCCCTCAAATGCCATCCTTTTCTGGAACATCCCTTAGTGGTGCACATGTGGTCTTGATGGCCATTAACGTTATCTGTAGCTATTAATGGTCTAGTCCACCATCTTTGGACCTCTGTATGGTTTTTGTAATGCTACCCCCAAAGCTGTGGACTGACCATGAGCCATCTGTGTCATCATACTGATGGTTTAATAATACCCTCGAAATAATCATCACTCTTCATACGGTAATTGTAATGGTACTGTAGTCTGATTAGTCCCAGTGTTTCTATTACTGACTCAGAAGGGAGTCAAAATCACAGGTTTTTTTTAACTCCCGATAAGTATCTAAGAAAGGAAATTTTTTTCTTAATTACTGGCGATGTCATATTTGTTTCCTTTGTGTGACTTTCTCTTTAATTTTCTCAGATGTCTATTCCTTCTGCTGTCACTTATGCTGAGTGATAACTGAATTGCGGGGTAGCTTGTGCAGTGGCTAGTGTATCTGAACTGAGTCAAAGTATCACACATTCTCATCAAAATGAAAACATTGTCCGCAAAAGGAAAGTAGGGTATTTTTTCTCCAATCGTCATCTCACGTTTGATTTGAGAACCTTATAATCATGGATTTTGGTTCTAACATGTACATTTCATTTTATTTTTTCATTTCATTTTTTTTCACAGGACATGGGTCTTTTCTGAAAATATCAACACTTGAAATTTGCCCAAATTACCTAAGTGGGCACACAAGCAAACATGCACGTGCTGCATCCCTCGTGTCACAAAGGTGTGAAGACCAATTCGAGGTGAGGCTCAACACTCTGCCACAATGTTCCCACCAAACGGATGGGAGAGACATTTGGTTGTACGGGTTCTAAGGATAGGACACTTACTGGGCTTGATTTAATAGTGAATGATTAATAAAAAGAAAGTTTCTTTAACAGAGTTGAAGGTTGGATAAGGCTTAGAAAAGGAAGATAGTATTTCTAAAGGGGTGAACAGCAGAAGCTAAGTAGTAATGTGGTCAAGTGAAGGGGTGTCAGATACTATGAAAGAATCTTACTAACTTAAACAAAGGATTCAGTTAGGAAACATTAAAACTGTTACATGTTATGTGGGCTTTAGGTATTTAAACATTGTATTGTGTGATTGCTATGCTTTTAATTACAATGTATAAAATTAGTCCACTCATTCATTAACTTAAATATTTACAGAGCATCTGTTATTGCCTATGTACTGAGAAGAGAAAAATAAAGATACATGTTTAACAACACATCATACTGTAAAACTGAAAATTCATTTTAAATATCAAATGGGGAGATGAACAGTGTTTATTAATGCTACTACACAGTCTTCTACATAGATTCGGAAGCAAATCTTTATTAGTGATGCATTAAAATGTGGTATAGCATTGTGATATATATTTTACTTATTTTCCTTGGTGTTTAACAACTTTATGTAATCATCATGGAATGACTATAATTTTTTTATTTGTCTTTCAAATAAAGTGAACTATCTAAAGCTACATTCAGCATTGTTTTTTTCTCTACTAACTCCTAGATATTTATATTATTTGAGAGTTTTATCTAAACAACTTTCCACCTTCGTATTCTACAATTTTTAAAACAGAAATGAGTATCCATTAAATGATATGAGTAGCTATCATAGCGTCCTTATTATACAGTAGAATCCCAAGAACGGTATGATTCACTGACTGCTTTCCCCAGTTAGCTGGGCAAGGGGAGGAAAGGATAAAAGGCAGGAGTAATTCTTATGTCATAACTGAGGAGATGCAGCTCAGCTAGGCTAAGTAATTCCTTACATCATAGGGGTAAAAACTGGCAGAGCCAAAATTTAAACTCAGGATAGTGTCTTTTGAAAAATCGAACCTCTTTCTAATACTTCATGTTAATTGTTACTGGGTACTCAATAGTAAAACAAATGTCCTTCGTAAATTATAATAGGGCAAAATATACCTACATAATTTTCACAATATTTCAGATGATTTCAAATCACAATATGATTTCAAAATATCAAGGATCACCTTCTAGGGATTTGATGATATGCATCAAGCATCTTTCCAACATACATTCCTTTTGGCATGGTAATTATCCTGGTAAAAATAACAATTGAATATAACCATAAATATTTAGCCACCGCCATCTCGGACTTGTCTGTATTACTCATCTCTGACACTTCTTTCACCTGTGGAACTCATCATTTACACACCCACTACGGCACATCAACACGCTTGCCCTTTCCAAGTGGCTGTTTATGTTCATATATTTAGTAATTTTTCCTTGACTTTCCTTGGGGATTTGACTTGTCAGTAAGTACATACTGGAGCGGCTTTGCCAAGAAGAGTCATGCACTTAAAGTGAGGTTGGAAAGGTGCCTGAGGTTAAAATGCAAATCTGATGCTACTCTTCTGCCTAAAACCTGTCAGTGACTTCTAGTCAATCAAAATATGGATCAAGATCCTTGCTTATCTAGACCTACCTACCTTTCCAGTTATATGAAACTTGCTTTCTCTTACAGTTTGAGCTCCAGCTATACTGTACTTTTAGTTTTTAAAAGGCACTAACGCTGCTTTCCAACTCAGGATATTTGTAAATACTGTCCTCTCTTGACTTAGTAAAGCTCCATACTTCTGCATCCCCTTTACCTTGCCAATGCCTATTCATTTTTAAATTCTCAACTCTAGCTAATTCCTCTAGAGGAAGTCTTTAATCAGATTAGGGTCACCAGATTTCGTAAACAAAACAGGCTGACCAGTCAACTAAGAATTTCAAACAAACAACACATATTTTTAGCACAAGAATTTCTTAAATATTGCATGACCTGTCTGTATTTTAATAGTATCTTACATTAGATCTTCTTGAAAGTTCTCTTACCACCTTCTTTCCTTTCTAAAACGTATTATAATTTATAGTAATATAATTATTGTGTCTTTCTCCCAACTATTTTGCAAGATCCATAGGGAAAGAATTATGTCTGTTTTGATCAAGAGCATATCCTTTGTCTAGCAAAATGCCAAAAGAAAGAAGGGCTCCATAAATCTTCTAGTGAATGAAATAAAAATGCGTATTTGAAGGTCAATTTTCAAGCAAATAGTAAAATTTTTCTGAAAGGGTGAGGTTTACATTTTAATACTTTTAATTAAATGATAATTATAACACTTATATTAAACATGTATTATTTATTATCTTCCAAATGCTAATTACTTTTCATAGCACTAAGTACTTTGCAAATGTTATTTCTTTTAATCCTTATGACAACTCTATGATGTTAGTACATTATTGACCCTGTTTTACAGATTTGGACAGTGGGAATTAGAAAAAAAAAATAGAAAAAATTTATTTAAAAAAAATCACGGACCTAGTATTTAATTGCTACCACAATTCAATATTGGGTTAGTTGATTTTTCCTGCTTCACACCTTCGTTGGAAAACATTATTTTAGAGTATACTTCCTTTGGTTATTAGAAAGAAGATTATCACCACCTGCTTAGTGAGAAGAACCAGAAGTGACTATCAGAGATGTCTGCCTTTTTCTTTGTTACTTCTTTCCTTTGTTATTATGTTACTTCAAGTCACATGAAGCAACAGGCATTTCTTAAGATGAATAGTTAATAGAAGCTTTGTACTTTCCAAAACATGAAACTTGCAGTCAAGTTTATGATCTGGAAACAAAGCACCCTGTAATATGGGCAACACTATATCTTGGAATTGATATGTAATGTTATTTTCCTGAGTGTGCATATGGCATTTATTTAATGCAGTAATAAATAATAGATTTGATGTTCATCTGTCAGAGGAAGTGCCAATTTTTCTATAAGCATTTAGTGCATCCTGGTACTAAAAGTCTTTAAACATGTGTTAATATTAAGACTTGGGCTCTTGCCAAATGAGAGTAATTTTAGTTTAGTTTGAATACATCTCACCCAATGGTTATTTAATTATAAAGGAGATTAAAAAACTAAAAAATCACAAATCTCTTGGTGAGTTGAGGGAACTAAGCTAGTTAAAATCATATCTCTAATAGAAAGAGTACCTCCTGAAGGGTTTCACCAGATAATCCACAGTGATTCATGCAGAATGCTCTATGTTGCTTGTATTTTCTGAATTCGGGTGCCCTGTGGTTTTCCTTCCATGTGGTAATGTGTTATGGATGATTGTGAATGAGCACCGTGTGAGACACTGAACTAAATATGTCTAATAAACACGAATTCTGCTTTCTCAAGGCCTATAATAAAAATGACTGTCATTTATGTGCACAGTCACACAAGAGTAAATCATTACAGCCAGTTATATAGATGCTTGATTCTCAGAAAGGTCAATTGCAGATAGATAAGAATTATTCCTCTTTCCTCTTCTACCATCTCTGAAGTAAGAGAGAAAACTTTCTTTGATTTTGAAATACATCTGAAAACAAAAGTATAGTTTGAATTGCTTTTAAACTTCCCCCAAGTTGATTCAAGATAAGGAAAGAAATTCTACAATTAGGGCAGAAAAACAAATGTGAGTATCTTACCCTAGGAGACAGTAGTTATTTGGAAATAGTTGCCTAGTGCCATTTATTTTGCTGAGGGTTGCCTCCATAGCATTTGGAAGCCTGCCCCTACCAGGAGAAAAGGGGTCTTAAAGCTGCCATCAGTTGTGAATTAGGTTACAGAGCCATTAATCTTACTAAACACCGGTAAATATATTGGGTTAATATTAGAAGCTCAACACAGCAACATTCTCAGTTTGTCTGGCCAAGATTGTTAGATTTAGTATAGCACAAAAACTACCTTCAATTTATGGAAAAAAAATAGTAGTTAACAATTCAGCTTATGCTGCAAAATGTTAGCCCTGAAAAGCAAGCCAGAAGTGACATCAAATGCCCAAGCCTATAAACACTGGCAATTTTAGGTCCTTGCAGCTAAATATTTACTGCACAACTGTCAAATTGCTTTTGTGTATATCTGAGTGCAGACACCCCTTCACTGTGGGATTTAATGGGTCAGTTCTGATATTGGTAATGATGTATGAATTCTATATTTTAGGCATAATCTTAAGTTTTAAAGCTAGAGGACTAAATTTCTGTTTGAAACTCCATTTGAGATTCTGCCAGGTTGAGACTTTAGATAACATTACAGGCTGGCATATTTTTGTTTATACAGCATTGCATATATTTATAAATTACAATTATTTACTCCCTCTAAAGATGCATATTAAATATTAAAAAAAAGTATGAAAAGGTTAGAAGAGAAAAAACTTCCTGCAATAAGGCTTTTACTTTTTTCCTTGAAATTAACTTTTTTCTTTTAAGGTCAAACTTTTATTTAGGAAATCTGTCTTTGTTTACATAAGCTATGTTGCGCTGGTTTTTGGTGGAGCACATTGCTCTGCCTGTGTGCTAATACTGAGCATTTAACATTTAATTCATATTTTCTTTCCTTCTTTGTTCATTTATTAAGCCCTTAACATAAAATGTAGTAGAGTCCAGATGAATCCTTCCCTACTGGTATTCACAGGAAATATGGAAGGGCAGATAAGTAAACTACCAATTATAATTCAGTGTAGTGGGTGCCATATTAAGTTTTTATAGAGGATGCAGTGGAAGTTTATAGAAAAGAAATCTGATTCAAGGTGATAGCATCGGGAAATTTACCCAACAAGGTTACATTTAATCATGGATTAAATGAAAAATGGATTAAAAGAAAATAATATCTTGTAAGAAGGTATAACATGTTTCCAGCAAGGGAAACAGTATAAGTAAAGGCACAAAAAAGCAAATATAATGAAATGCAAATGGTAGAATAAGGCTGTACCCAAACCTAAATAATATCCATGAGTTCTTGATATTTAGGAATACTATGTTGTATATAGTAATATTTGTATATTACTTTTCTTCACCTTGTGCTATGACACAATCTACTAATTTATTACACTGGCAGCAAAAAGCAGATTACAAATCAAAAAAATGAAAAAAAAAAATACAAATTATGTAGCCAAGGTGAGTGCATTTGTCCATGCCCTTCTGCTTTCTTCATGGTTCGAAAGCAAATATTTATTAGTGATCAGTAATGCAACTCTACACCATAAGTGATAAATTTGTTAGTTATTTTTATTGCGATCATTGTTTAACTTTTATGTTCATTGTGCAGTGACTGTGACTTTAAATGCTACAAATTTTTCCCTTTATCTTTCAAACAAAGTACATTATAGTTATTTTAAGCTTTTTTTTTTCCTCTCATATACCCCAACATGTTTAGATTTCATGGGCAGTTTTCTGCCCTTAATTTGCAATACATTTTAAAAATTACAAATGTTCTAGCACAATGTTGGTATTATGTGATAAAAAACACATAGTTGGCTAACTGCTTCTATAATACAATGAGATATATTTGGGGTAGCAAGTTCTTCATTTAAATAGGGATCTTGGAGGTACAGCATAAATTTTTAAGAGAAAGAGAAAGAGAGAGAGAGAGTGTGTATGTGTGTGTGTGTGTGTGTGTGTGTGTGTGAGAATTCATATTTTTTCTGGAAGTCGGTATGGAAAATATATTCTTTGAACATTTATTCATTTTAGTTATAAAAATACTTAGTGAATATTAGCTATTATTAGTTTCACTATGTGCTAAACACTGTTTCAAGAGTTTGAATTAAAACAGTGGGTAAGTACAAGTTTCTATCCTCAAGTAGCTACATGGATTTGTTTAGCAGTTGATCTGATTCCAAGTTAAAATGTTTTAACCCATGTCAGGATACCAGGTATTACTACTTTGTTGAAATCCATTCATAGCACATTTTCCATAATTGCAGCATGGCTTACAGTTTCCAACCCTCTTGAAAATAGAAAGCTAAATTCCTCACACTGGAAAGAAGGAGCGATGATGTGACAAGTAGGAGAATGGCAGAGGACCAGAGATTTATATTGCTTTTTACCAAATTTCGATAAAAGTTCAATAGGAATTAAAGTCTTTTTCTCCAAGTACACCATGGGGAATTATGAAAGACAAGGCTAAGCTATGCTGAACTTGGAAGCTTATTTATTGTTTTATAGATTTTTTTTTTTTCAGAGAAGAAGAAAACCAGGAAAGCACTTGCCACTATTTCCAGTCTAGTTTTTCTTATTTCTGAAGGTGCAGATTCCACTGCATATTTCCTACTGAATTTCAGTGTTTTTGTCCTCCGGATGTAGAGGAAGTTTGAAAAACAAATTTAGTTATACATTTCAGTTTCAGCCAATAAAGAGGAAACATGTTGTAAAACTGGCATAAGTGGCACACCCTAAACACAATCACCTTTCACCGTTGGTCAGCAGTTCTCAACCAAAGGTAATTTTCCCTCCTGGAGGATGTTTAGCATTATCTGGAACCCGTTTTTGGTTGTCACAGCTGATGTGTACTGCTGGCATGTGGGGTAGAGTCTTGGGATGGTGTTAAATATCCTCCAGTGGAATGGTCTCCCGTTGACAAAAATGATCCACCCCAGGCTCAGTCGGGCCAAGATGAGAAACCTTGATGTAGTAGAAGCCCATTCTAGGCAAGAAAATCTGTCACCTGTTTTTCTGAGTCACTTTGAAGATGGAGGGTTTAATTGTAATTTTGATTCTTCCTTTCAAATTGTGAAGCATTTAGAATGAACCAATAAAAATTCTCACATAAATATAGAGTAACTGGAGACACTGAATTATGACAACCAAAGATACATCATGAAAAGCAATGCTTTTAAAATCAGGCAGACGTGGATTTCAGATCCAGATCTGCTGTTTATTGGCTTTGTGACCACGGTTATGGTACCTTCCTATATGTTCTATTTCTTAGTGCTGGTGATTGCCACAGGATGGACTCGTCTTTTGAAAAATCACAAAAACTCTTTACGTACGATTTATGTATTTTTCTGGGCCAGGCACTGTGGCTCACACTTGTAATCCTAGCACTTTGGGAGGCTGAAGCTAGCAGATCACCTGGGCTCAGGAGTTCAAGACCAGCCTGGGAAACATGATGAAACCCCGTCTCTTCTAAAAATACAAAAAAAAAAAAAAAAATTTAGCTGGACAGGGTGGTGCGTGTCTATAGTCCCACCTACTCAGGAGGCTGAGGCAGGAGAATCACTTGAACCCAGGAGACAGAGGTTGCAGTGAGCTGAGATAGTGCCACTTCACTCCAGTCTGGGTGACAGAGCAAGAAAAAGATGCATTTTTCTATATGCATGTTGTGTTTCAGTAACGTTTATTTAAATTAAATAAAATAATTTATTTAATATTTAAAAAATCTTAATTTGTGCACATACTGATTGCTTAATAAGTGGTCATTGTTACTATTATTATTACATGTCTTTCAATTTAATATAAGGCAAAGCACAGGTTAACTGTACTTTTAAATAGAGAAGTAGGCTTATATAATTCTATAATTTGAATGGAGATGTTTCTATTTTTTTATGGTAAAACAAAGGATTTGGGCTTTACTATTTGATCCCAATACATATTTTTTCTCTTACACAAATTTGCTTTTTTGGAGGGATCGTTTAGGGTCAGTTGTTTATCATCTGTTTCCTTTGTTAACTGTAACTTTAGCTGAGTTACATAATCAGAGACGAGTAGCTGAGGAAATAAAAGCACTCAGAGTTTCTTATGATGTATTAAATTGCCAAAGTTCCTTTAAGTTTTCAATGAAACATTTTATAACAGTTGACTTAATGTTGATGAGATATTTTCTGCAGAGAAATATCAAAATTACATAACCTCTTCAATATTTAACAAGAAAATGCTCAATAAATTCTCAATTACTTTGAAATTTTGAAAAGTTCAAATGAAAAGTAGCCTCAAGTAGAAAATAAAAGTTAATTTAAGTATTCCTTTGATATATATAGTTGGATAAGCTGAAGTCTTTTCACATGTTTGAAATTCTAATAGATGAGGAGAAAAAAGTATGCTTTAATTTGTTGAGAGGTCTTTTACTAACTCACTTTAATGAGCTATCTGCCAACGAGAAAGTTGTTGCATATCTCCAAACCAAATCACTGACTAATTTTCTGTCAAAATAATATATCATTTTAATGGAATTAAGAAAAAGCCCCCCATGACCATCTCAACTCAGAAAAAAAGCATTTGGCAAAATCCATCGTGCTTTTATAATAATAATTTTTAAAAACACTCAACAAACTAGGGAACTTTCTCAGCCTGATAAAGGGAAGCCATGAAATACCCACAGTCAACATCATACTCAATTGTGAAAACCTGAAAGCTTTCACCCTAATATCAGGAACATGACAGGGAGGTCGGCTCTCATTAACGTTATTTAACACTGTGTTAGAAGGTCAACCTGGGACAATAGGCAAGAAAAAGAAATAAGTTTCCCAATGTGTAAAGTAAAACTATCACTATTTGCAGATGATGCCATCTGTTCATGTTTACTTTAAGTTCCAGGATACATGTGCAGAACGTGCAGGCTTGTTACATAGGTAAACATGTGCCATGGTGGTTTGCTGCACCTCTCAACCTGTCACCTAGGTACTAAGCCCCACATACATTAGCTGTTTGTCCTGATGCTTTCCCTCCCCTCATACCCTACCTACAGGCCCTGGTGTGTGTTGCTCCCCTCCCTATGTCCATGTGTTCTTGTTCAACTCCCACTTATGAGTGAGAACATGCAGTATTTGGCTTTCTGTTCCTGTGGTAGTTTGCTAAGGATGATGACTTCCAACTTCATCCATGTACCTGCAAACGACGTGATCTCATTCCTATTTAAGGTTGCATAGTATCCCGTGATGTATATGTACCACATTTTCTTTATCCAGTCTATCATTGATGGGCATTTGGGTTGGTTCCATATCTTTGCTATTGTGAATAGTGCTACAATATACATACGTGTGCATGTGTCTTTATAACAGAATAATTTATATTCTGTTGGGTATATACCCAGTAATGGGATTGCTGGGTCAAAAGGCATTTACCAGCTAACTTTTTTCTCACCTAATGAAACTATGTAAAGTCTGTAACTAGACCATATAGTTTACTTCATATGTTTGTTAACAAAACTTTTAAATAAGATTTAAGGAAGAATAATCTTGGGAAGACTAAAACAGATTATGTTCCAACCCAATAAGCACTGCTGTAGAATTGCCACAATCTCTTGGTTCTGCTTAATTCTCTGTTTTAAGTACAGTTTATTTTAAAACTGTAAACATTATGCACACCCTAAGGAGAATTTGCAAAATAGGTAATGGTAAAAACAAAGAAAAAAAGAGGAAAAAAATGTATGTCACCATGCAATGTAATCATCATTAGTAGTTTCATATAATTTCTTAGACTTGATTTTTATATAATTGTTAACAAAGTTGAGATTACACTTTATACGTAATTTTAACTCCTTAACTTAATATTATCCTATTTATATTTTAATGTCATTATAACTTCCTCTAAGTTTTTCAGTGAGAAAATAATATTTCATTATATTATTACACAATAACTTAATCATCTGTTGAAATTTAGATTATTTCTAGTTTTGGTGCATTAAATGGTATTGTGCCTAAAACCTTCATCTACACTTGCAATTATGTCATTATTAAAGATTACCAGAAATAAACCCATTGGATCAAAGAGTATTAAAATGTTAAATTGTTTTTTAATTAATCTCTTTAAGGAATTATTATGTAAACTAGTTAAGGAAATATGATAGAACGTTGACTTTTGTATTTCGTGTCTAACAAATACTTTCAAATATTGTGTACAAAGTCTTAATTCTCATCTCTTATGATTACTGTATCTAACAGTTTGATCAAAAGCACATAATTTTTAAAAAACCTTTTTTTCTTAAACCATGTTATATTACTTTTTATTTGAATCAAGAACTATAATATAACCTTTTTATAGTTGAATTTAAGATCCTTATCTTTTTCGAAGCAATAGTTAGATAGCTGGCTGGATGGATGGTTAAATAGATCAATATATAGACACATAGACATGAAGGACCCACTAGTAAACTAGCATGGCATCCAGCATTTATATAATCAAGTATGGAAACTGCCTCAGGTGAGAGGCAAAGGTTTTGTAATGACAATCAGGAGTTAGCTCAGTATTTCCAGATAAACTGCAAATAATTGGTATTACCACTCTTCAGATGCATATTAAATTTTTGATTGATAAGTAAGGAACAGCTTATGATATCTTTACATGATGCTAAACTATCTGAAATCTTCCATGCATAATGGAAAGATGAAAGGGTGAGGGTCACTAAAGAATTTCAAATAGTTAACTGATTTGGTCAAATATGCATTAAACAAACAACATGGTAGCAGCCTGGTGGATAACAAATTGGAGTTAGTCAGAGAATGAGAAAGTGTGGGTAGAAGCCAGGGCCATCATCATGAAATTATTGTTCATTTATTGTCAGGGTATCATAGTTTTAGACAAAACACATAAGAAGGAACATATACCCTTACATGAACTAGGATATGTGAAACTGTCAGGGTCCCTGCTAGGAAACCACAAATATAAGAGGAGCTGCCTTTAACAGTAATATTTAGGCCATTTGTTAAATAATTGCCTTGATTTCTACCCACGAAATACTTGTCTTATTTAGAGTTTGTTCTACACATGCAATGTTTAGTGATATCCAGGATCTTAGGTGGGGTTTGAGTATCAGAAAGACAGTGTTGTTCCTCGAACAGCACTGGTGCTCTTATTCTCTCTGGGGAAAAATGGAAATCATGTCACACTGATTGGCATATTTCCATTCTTAATAATGACTTGGCACTTCTGTTGGAATGATGTGCCTAGACGGAAAACAACCTTCAGCATTTAGTACCATCACCCATTATGGTACCACCACCATATGTATTATGGGCATAGGAGGGAGAGTCAACTAAATATCAATTAGCCAAGCAAACCATCCACTTTGTAAAGTTCTACAGAATTCTTCACTAACAAGAAAAGAAAGCAGTCTTGTTCATATTTACTTCTAATCGCAGAAGTTAAGATAAATATCGAGGCAATGACATAATACAACTGTGCCCTATCTGTAAATCCGAACTTGGTTGTAACAAAATTTTCCCTGTATGTGTACTGCTAGGACCTTTATTCTTCATTATAATTGGTTAAGTAAATGTAAATATAAATATAATAAGTTAGCATCCCTATATCAATAGCTTGCATTGACTGTAATATTTATCATCACTAGAACTGATACACAGTAAGACATCATTTATACACTGCCTTTTGCTTGAAATAATGAGTAATTATTATTATCACTATATACATTATTTAGTATTGTTATGATATCCTTCCAAGAGGGGGTTTGAAAATTAAAGACAACCTACTAATAGATTAATGACTTTTTTCAGTCCAATAAAATCATTTTCTATAACAGTATTCTCAAAGCCTGTATATATATATGAATATATATATCCATATGTATATATACACATATATATCTTTCTGTATACTGAATTAATGCAACAGGGAAAAACAATCAATAATCCAGAAATTATTATTTCTGCTTATAGGGTTAAATGACTGATAAAGGATATTTTCAGACGGAAGATATTCAAAATATCTTAAATGGTGAAACACTTTATTAAAAAATGCAAACAGCAACTACTCTTCTGGTCAACACTTGCTAGGTTTATCATTTATTAAATAACTTGTAATTTTTTATTCAGAAATGCTTTGAAATCCTGAGTAAATAGCACCTTATTTTCATCACTGAAAATACAATCTTTTCATTATGTATTAAAAATTAGCATGCCATTCTGTCTCATGACAATTTTTGTCATGTGTCTGCCATCATAGAATATAAACTTTGGCAAAGTGTTGAGAAAGTTAAGTCTTTGAATCTACAATTTGGAGAATCAGACTTTGTCCTTGATAAATTTCACATCATAGAGTTATACTGTGAGGATCTCTGGAAGATAACCCTTAATCTTCTATTTCCATGCTTGTATTCTTTTTCAAACTTCAACATTAACATAGATAAAATACAGAGCAAAGGTAGAAAACAATGAATAAAGAGATTTAGATTTTAGCCCTTTTATTGCTATCAACTAACTGAATTAAATCGGAAAACTTCCAGTAACCATTGAGATTTCCGTCTCTTCATATGGAACACACATGTACAGAACTCCGTAAATGTAAGGTCTGAGTTCCAGAATTCTACGATGTTATCCCATATTGGATGAGATAACGCCAAAGAGCAGCATGGAGTCCAAACAAACTAGCAGTACTTAGAATAAAATGTGAGTTTCTAATATTCATCACTGAGACAAATATAAGTTGCTCCTTTGTTCAACCACCACCATGAAGTATTAAAGGTGACATGCAAGTATAATATCAAAATAAACGGTAGCTTTTTCTTCCTGTTTTGCATTTACTGCTTGTGTATTCAAGATCATCTCCTAATTCAGGCAAGAGGTACTCCTCATAGCAACTTTGATATCTGGATATGAAAAAAGAGCCCAAAATGTGGTGCTGATGGAATCAGACAGGCACAAAAAGATGCTAACTCAATTACACTGTGTGCACATGCAGGCAGAGACAAGGATGTAAGTCACAGTTTTCAGAGGACATAGGAATTGTCAGTCTGCTTCAACAAAAGATCAATATAAAAAGTAGTGAGGTTTTGCCAGATGAGTAGCGTACAGCCAAGCAATATGAACTTAGCAGTAATTAGAAGTCCAGTTCGTTTTCCTAATAAGCTTGTACTATTTCAAACTTTGTGCAAGTATAAAAAATTATCTTCATTAAATTCTTCAGAGGGCTGAGATGCTGCATTTGTGTAATAAGTAGAAAATGCTACTAGGAGAATGGTGTAGAAAACAGAAAGCAGTCATGGTTGAAAATAGATAGCATAAATGAAAAAGGTCAATAAAATGGCTAGAAGATATAGTTGAGGAAATTTCTTGGAAAGTACAGCAAAAAGAAAATAAAAACAGATATGGAAAACAAGAAAAAGTAAGTGAAATGGCAGGACTTATTCTGAAAGACTATAATGAGGCATGCCTTTCATAGCAGACACTATTCTAAGTGGTTTACCAAAACAATTTGTTCAAAGCAAAACCATTTTTGCTAGCAGGTAATATTATGATCTACATTTGGCAGATGAAAAATTCTAAGTACAGAGAAGTTAAGACAAGTTATCCTGAACGCATTGCTAGTAAGGGCAGAATTTGTATCTGCAAATAGGCATTGTGACTCCAGATGCTGTACTATTATCTGCTACACTATAATGTAATGGAGGATATTATCAAATAAATAATTTAAGATTTTCTAGAATTGAAGCTACGATTATGGATTGAAAATATCCATTAAGTGTCAGGAACAATGACAGAAAGTAGACCATCCCTAAAGTTTTTAATTCTACAATTTCCTGGCAGAGAAAATCTAAATGTTTCAAGAAGAAAATGTATTTCATATACAAATACAAAGTAATCAATAATGACTTTAAACCTCTTAACAACAATATGGAAAAGTAGGAAAAATGAAACTTTTTTTAAATATAAGGGAAATCTATTTCCAATTCAGAATGCTATACCTAGCCTAACTGTGCAATATATGAAGGGCTAAATAAATATATTTTACGTGTGTAAAGTCTCAGCAGTTTTTCTCCCCAGGAAAATATTATTCACCTTTCCAAGACATCTATATGTTGTTCTTATGCATCTGCTGGATTTGGGGAACTATTGATATTTCCAGTACTAACAATATTTTATTGAAGGGATCATTCTTTCCTTTCTCCTTCCTTCCTTCCTTCTTCCATTTCTCCTAAACTCACTCCCTTCCTTCCTTCTTTTCTTCCTCTCATCCCTCCATCCCTCTTTTCTTCCTTCCTGCCTTCCAGTGTTAGGTAGACCACGGTCAACAAATAGAGCCTAAATTAGAGAATAATAAGAACTAGTAAACAAATAAATACATACATGAACTTGTTTTTAAAATGTGAAGAACAATGAATACAGTCTACACAGACCAAAATTTAATCTTCGCAAGAGGTTATTTTTGTATTCCCAGTGCCTAATAAAGGGATACCCTTGCAGTAGGCACTCAGTAAATTTTTGGTGAACCACATGCATGTGTTGAATACATTTGATTTCCTCTAACAATCAAAACCAGATTGTTTTGCGTGAAAATCTAGTGGAAACAATCTTAGTAGCTCATATGCACAAATACAAGAGTTAAATTTTTAATGTTGCTGTATATTAGTCTTCTTAAAATCTTTTTAAGCCTTTCATGTTGCTGCTTGTAGAAAATAATTTTAGCACAATGCACAACAAAATTTAAAACAATTATCCCTTTGCCATTTTTGCACCTGTTTAATGGAGATGAGGAGTGCAGATGATGTGAATATCTCATTAATTCATAGAAAATATCATTTTCAACCTATTTTGCAATTCCCCAACTCCACAAGCAAGCTGCGATTCAGCTATAAGATTCTGCAGGGCTGACAGTGTCATGCCCAGTTTAACAGTAGATAGATAAATGTGATTAAATAGAGGTCTAAAAGTAATTGCACTGTGGTGAAAATGTGGTAGTAAAGCAGATTATCATTATTACATAATGTGCTAGCAATCTTTATATACATTGCTTCTCTTTATACAACAGTCAAGCCTTAGCAGTCTGCATACTTAAAATATACAGCTGCAAAGTCTTGTGTTGCATCAGATTTCATTTACTACTCGATCCAATACATACAAAACAGGAAACATGTTTCTTAGGGTTAGCAATACGAATCAACAGTCTTTAGGTTAATTAACTTTATACGTAACTTTACTATTGGTTTGGTAATGGCAGTGAATTGAGCCTAATTAGCTTTGGATTTTGTGTTGTGTGTTCTTTGAAAATAGCCAGCAAGTTTTTCTCTATGCAAAGACGTTTTAAAAAACAAACAAGTGATTTTTAATTCATTTTGTAATTATCTCTGTTTTAACAGCATAGAACTTCGAAAGAAAACTAAATCATATTGATGACTTTGCAAATCAATGCCAAATGTGATTTAACAAGATGATTTTCATCATCTCTGAAAAATACTGATATATTTAAAATTTAAAATTCACAATATTTTGTTTAACATTTGTTTAAATCCTTTCATTTCTGCAAATATGAAATTAGATAAATGTGCATTATCTTTATGAGATAAAGTAGAATTAAGTCATCTCTTGTGGCCTTATTTGGTTATATATTGCTCATCTCCCATTTTCAATATTCCCTCCAAATCTGGCTATTCAGTTCTTCTGAGCTATTTTCAATTCTACTAGTGATCTCTGCTTTCCTTCAAAAAAACAAAAAGAAACTGTTCAATTTTCTGATTTTATATGACTTATTTTAACTTTCTGCAAACCCCAGTGGTACCCTGACTTCCCCTATGATAATAACATATTTTAAATGCTTGTCTTTTTTTTTTTTTTTTTTTCCTCACTAGGCTGAAACTCCAATTAAAACAGGGGCTATGTCTTGCCTAACTTCTTATTCTAAGCACATTAGCTCAGTCCTGGAATATATTATAGTAGGCTCTACTAATTGTAGAAGAGCAACCTTATTGAATAAGTGTACAAAACAAAGACTGTTAAACCTATCTAGCTCTTAGGCTAATTTAAAACATTAAACAATTTTATTTTATTTTTTATATATTCATTTTTAGAATTTTTATTTTAAGTACAAGCATACATGTACAGGTTTCTTGAATAGGTAAATTGAATTTCATGGAGTTTTGTTGTACAGATTATTTCATCATCTACATAATAGGCATAGTACCCACTAAGTAGTTTTTTAATCCTCGTGCTCCTCCCGCCCTTTTCCCTCAAGTAGGCCCTGGTGTCTATTGCTCCCTTCTTTGTGTCCATATGTACTTGATATTTAGCTCCCACTTTTAGGTGAGGACATACGGTATTTGGTATTCTGTTCATGTGTTCGTTTGTTTAGAATAAATGCCTCCAGCTCCATCCATGTTGCTGCAAAGGACATATTCTTGTTCTTTTTAATGGCTGCATGGTATTGTATGGTGTACATGTGCCACATTTTTATCCACCATTGATGGCTATGTTAGTCTGTTTTTACACTGCTGATAAAGACACACCTGAGACCGGGAAATTTATAAAGAAAAAGAGGTTTAATGCACTCACAGTTCCATATGGCTGGGGAAGCCTCACAATCACTGCAGAAGGTGAAAGGAACATCTTACGTGGCGACAGGCAATTGAGAGAATGAGAGCCAAGCAAAAGAGGAAACCCCTTATAAAACCATCAGATCTCATGAGACTTTTTCACTACCATGAGAACACTGTGGGGGAACTGCCCCCATCAATCAGTTATCTCCCACTGGGTCCCTCCCACAACATGTGGGAATTAGGGGAACTGTGATTCAAGATGAGATTTGGGTGGGGACACAGCCAAAATATATCAATGGCCATTTAGATTGATTCTATGTTTTTGGTATTTTGAACAGTGCTGCAATGAACACGTGTGTATGTGTCTTTATGTATGAGTATATGAATATAATTATTTATACTCATTTGAGTATATACCTGATAATGGGATTGTTGGGTTGAATGGTAATTGTTTTAATTTCTTTCAGAAATCACCAAAATGCTTTCCATAATGGCTGAACTAATTTACATTCTCACCGGCAGTGAATAAGCATCCATTTTTGGTGCAACCTCTTTGTCATCTGTTATTTTTGACTTTTAATTAATAGCTTTTCTGACTGGTGTAGATGCTTATCTCATTGTGGTGTTAATCTGCCTTTTTTTTAATGATTAGTGATGTCAAACACTTTTTTCATATGCTTGCTGGCCACATGTATGTCTTCTTTTGAAAAATGTCTGTTCATGTACTTTGCCCAATTTTTAATGGGGTTGTTTGTTTTCTGCTTGTAAATTTCTTTAAATTCCTTATAGATTCTGGATATTAGATCTTTGTGGAAGCATAGTTTGCAAGTATTTTCTCACATTCTGTAGGTTGCCTGTTTACTTTGTTGCTAGTTTCTTTGCTATGCAGAAGCTGTTGAGTTTAATTAAGTCCCATTTGTCAATTTTTGTTTTTGTTGCAATTGCTTTTGGTATCTTCATTATAAAATCTTTACCTAGTCCTGTGTCTAGAATGGTATCTCCTAGGTTATCTTCAAGAGTTTACAGAGTTTTAGGTTTTACATTTAAGTCTTTAATCTTTTTGAGCTAATTTTTGTATATTGTGTAAGGAGGGGGTCCAGTTTCAATTTTCTGCATATGACTATCCAGTTACCCCATCTGCATTTATTGAATAGAGAGTTCTTTCCCCATTGCTTATTTTTGTAGACTTTATCAAAGATCAGATGGTTATAGGTGTGCTGACTTAGCTTCTGGGCTCTCTCTTCTATTTCATTAGTCTACATGTCTGTTGTTATTTTGGTTACTGTAGCCTTGTATAGTTAGAAATGGGATAATGTGATGCTTCTAGTTCTCCTCTTTTTGCTTACAATTACTTTGGCTATCTGTTCTTGTTTTTCACTTTGTAAGAATTTTAATCTAGGCACAGTGGCTCGTGCCTGTAATTCCAACATTTGGTAGTCTGAGACAAGCAGATGGTTTCAGCCCAGAAGTTTGAGACTAGCCTGGGAAACATGATGAAACCCTGTCTCTTCTAAAAAATACAAAAATTAGTCGAGGGTTGTGGCCCGTGCCTGTAGTCCCAGCTAATTGGGAGGTTAGGATGGGAGTGTCACTTGAGCCTGAGCGGTTAAGACTGTCATAAGCCATGATCGCGTCACTGCACTCTACCCTGGACGATAGAGAGCATCCCTGTTTCTGAAAAAAGAAAAGAAAAGAAAAAAAAAATAAAATAGTTTTCTAATTCTGTAGAGAATGTTATTGGCAGTTTGATAGAAATAGCATTGAATATGTAGATTTCTTTGGGCAGTATGGCCATTTTAATGATATTGATTCTTCCTATCCATGAATGTGGAATGTTTTTGCGTTTGCTTCTGTCATCTTTAATTTCTTTCAGCAGTGTTTTGTAGTGCTCCTTGTAGAGATCTTTCACCTCCCGGTTAGCTGTATTCTCAGGTACTTTGGTCCTTTTTATGGCTTTTGTGAATGGGATTGTGTTCTTGATTTGGCTCTCAGCTTGGATGTTGTTGGTGTCTAGGAATGCTACTGATTTCTGTACATTAATTTTGTATGCCATAACTTTGCTGAAGTCTATCAGATGAAAGAAGTTTTGGGAAGATACTACTGGGTTTTCTAGGTATAGAATTGTATCATCTCCAAACAGGAATAGTTTGACTTCGTCTCTTCCTATTTCAATGCCTTTTATTTCTTTCTCCTGCCTGATTTTTCTAGCCAGAACTTCCTTTACCATGTTGAATATGAGTAGTGAGAGAGGGCATGCTTGTCTTGTTCCAGTTTTCAAGGGAAGTGCTTCCAAATTTTGCTCATTCAGTATGACATTGGCTATGGGTTTGACATAGATGGCTCTTATTATTTTGGAGTATGTTTATTCAATGCCTTGTTTGTTGAGGGTTTTTGAAGTGAAGAGATGTTGAATTTAATCAAAAACCATTTCTGTGTCTGTTAAGATAATCATGTGTTTTTTAAAATTTTAATTCTGGTTACATGATGAGTCACATTTATTGATTTGAGTCTATTGAACCAACCTTGCATCCCAGGAATAAAGCCTACTTCTACGGTGGATTAGCTTTTTGATGCACTGCTGGATTCAGTTTGTTAGTAGTGTGTTGAGCATGTTTGTGTCTACTTTTATCAAGGATATTGGCCTCAGTTTTTGTTGCTGTTGTTGTGTCTCTGCTAGGTTTTGGTGTTAGGATGATCCTGACCTGATAGAATGAGTTAGGAAGGAGCCCCTCCTCCTCAATTTTTTGGAATAGTTTCAGTAGGAGTGGTACTAGCTCTTCTTTATATATCTGATAGAATTCAGCTGTGAATCTGTTGGCCCGGCTTTTTTTGGGGGTGGTGGTGGTGGGGTGGGGGGCAGGCTTTTTATCACTGATTCAATTTTGGAACCCAATTGGTCTTCTCAGAGATTTAATTTCTACTTGGTTTAGTCTTGTGAGGTTGTATACGTTCAGGAATTTGTACATTACGTTTAGATTTTCTAACATGTGTAGATAGAATTACTCCTACTAGTCTCTGAGGGGTTTTTGTATTTCTATGGGGGTAAATGGTAATGCCCCTTTTGTCATTTTTGACTGTCTTTATTTAGATCTGCTCTTTTTACCTTTATTACTTTTTTCAAAAAATCAACTCTTGATTCTTTGCTCCTTTGCATTGTTTTACACATCTCAATTTCCTTCAGTTCAGCTTTGATTTGGTTATTTATTTTCTTCTGTGAACTTTGAGGTCGGTTTGCTCTGGTTTCTCTGTGTCATCCAGTTGTGATGCTGCGTTCTTAATTTGAAATCTTTCTAACTTTTTGATGTGAGTGTTCAGTACTATAAATCTCCCTCTCAACACTGCCTTAGCTGTCTCCCAGAGATTCTGGTATATTGGATCTTTGTTCTCATTAATTTCAAATAATTTCTTGATTTCTGCCTTATTTTCATTATTACCCAAATGTCATTCAGGAGCAGGTTAATTCCCATGTAGTTATATGGTTTTCAGTGATTTTCTTAGTATTGATTTCTATTTTTATTGGGCTGTAGTGAGACAGCATGGTTGGTATGATTTTGTGTGTGTGTTTTTTTTAAGTTGCTAAGGATGTTTTATGGCCCATGGTCTATTTTAAACTATGTGCCAGGTGCAGATTAGAATAATGTATATTCTCTTTTTTTTTTTAATTGGGAAAACTGTTCTGTAGATGTTTATTAGGTCCACTTGGTAAAGTGTCATGTTCAGTCCTGAATATATTTGTTAATGTTTTGCCTCAGTGATCTGTCTGTCAGTGGGATATTGAAGCCACACAATATTATGGTGTGGTGGTCTAAGTCTCTTTGTAGGATTCTATGAGCTTGCTTTATGAATCTGGGTGCTCCTGTACTGGGTGCATATATATGTAGGATAGTTATTTTTTCTTGTTGAATTGAACCCTTTACTATTATGTAGTACCCTTTGTCTTTTTCGATCTTCACTGAATTTCGATCTTCAATCTCCTTTTGTCTGAAATTAGAATAGTCACCTCAGATTTTTCTGTTTTCCTTTTGCTTGATAGATTTTTTTTTTCCATATCTCTTTACTTTGAGCCTGTGGGTGTCATTGAATGTGAGATGGATCTCTCAAAGACAGCATACCATTGTGTTTTACTTCTTTACCCAACTTATTACTCTGTGCCTTTTAATTGGGACAATTATATAATTTACATTGAAGATTAGTATTGACGTGTGGAATAGTTCATGTTATCATATTGTTAATTGATTATTGTTCAGACTTGTTGGTGTGGTTGTTTTATAGTGCCAGTGGTCTATGTATTTAAGTGTATCTTTCTAGTGGCAAGTATTGGTCTTTCTTTTCCATGTTTAACACTCCCTTCAGGACCTCTTGTAAGACAAGTCTGCCAATAAATTCTCTTAGCTTTTGCTTGTCCGAGAAGGATCTTATTTCTTAACTTTTGAAGCTTAGTTTGGCTGGATATAAAATCCATGTTTGGAAATTCTTTTCTTTAAAAATGCTGAATACAGGCCCTCAATCTTTTCTGGTTCTTAGAGTTTATGATTAAAGTCCTTCTGTTAGCCTGAAGGCATTACAGGTAATTTTCCCATTCTCTTAAGTTGCTTTTAATATTTTTTTCTTTCATTTTGACTTTGGAGAATCTAATGACTATGTGTCTTGGGGATGTTCTACTTGTGTAGTATTTCACGGGGTTTCTTTCTATTTCCTAAATTTTAACTTTGGCCTCTGTAGTGAGGTTGGAAAAATTTTCATGAACAATATAAAAAATATGTTTTCCAACTAGCTTGCTTTCTTTTCCTGTCTCTCAGAAATGCCAGTGAGTCATAGATTTGGTCTCTTTACATAAATCTGTGTTTTCAGATTTTCAGAGGTTTTGTTCATTATTCTTTACTTCTTTTTTCTTTATTTTATCTGATCAGGTTATATCAGAGAGCAGGTTTTTGAGCTCTGAGATTCTTCTATCTCCTTAATGCTACTGATCCCCATTCCTATCTATATTCTGAATTCCATTTCTGGTAATTTCAGGCATTTCAGCTTGGTTAATAATCATTTCTGGGAAACTATTGCACTCATTTAGAGGTAAGAAGACACTCTGGCTTTTTGAGTTTCCAGAGTTCTCGTCTTGTGCTGGTTCTTTCTCATCTGTGTGGCCTGATAGTCCTTCAGTTTTTGACACTGATATCCTTTTGATGGGTTTGTTTTTTGTTTTGCTTTTATCTTATTAAATGTCCTTGGGTGTTTGATTGTGCTATAAGGTGAATTTAGTCAATTGGATTTGTTTCCAGTGAACTTTTTTTTTGGTGAGGGCAAGGCCCAACTCAGCGCTCCTGGGTTGTGTGCACTCATTCTGGGGGGCTGGTACTGGGCCTCTGGCTTTGTTCTCTCACCCTTCAATGTTGGTAACCTGCTTCACTGGAGGGTTTGAGGTGTTCCCAGACCACTGACCACAACCTTCCAAAGAGTGATGCCAACCAGTGAGACACTTTTTCAGGTGGTGGCAGAGGGATTTATGTTCATTTTATGTGACAGCAGAAACAGCAGCATGGTTGGGTGTATGCCCATCAGCTGGGACAGGGTGCTAGCAGTCCCAGAGCTGCCAGCCTCCTCACAGAAGGAGGCACTTTGGGAGGCATGAAGCTGCTGGAGTCTGTGCACATGTTCACACCCATGACAGTATTGATGCAGGGGTGGGGCACAGGTGGCACAGGTCTGGTGACCTCCATGTGCACATTCATGGCAGTGTTGGTGGTGGTGGCTTGGGGCATGGCACAGGGCTACCAGTTTTCCTCTGTGTGTCCATGCCTGTGGCAGTGGCAACAAAGAGTGAGGATTGGGGCCACTGGTGAACACGTTCATGTTTGGGCTGGCAATGGCAGCATGGCATCACGGTACTGCAATGGCATGGGGGAGCAGGTATGCTCTAGTGGACAGCAGTGGTACAGTGTGTTATATGGACACTCATGTGCCAGCAGGGAAGGGGAGGAAAGGTTGCCCATGCAAATGCATGCTGGTAAAGCAATGGGGGTGACTGTGGGCACGTCCATGCTGGCAAGGTGGCACAGGGGAGGCTGTGCTGAGGGGGGATTTGGGTGGGTTGGTACATGTTGTCAGGGGCCACTTGTTGAAGCTGGCTGACGATCATGTAGAGTCTGGCAGTATAAGAACTATGATTTGAGCCCTTGGGAGGCATCCAGGTTGGGCATCCAAGTCTGCACTGCAAATAGGCACAGCCAGGCTGGGGCCCTGGGACAGGCCAGCAAACGGAAGAGTGCTCAGGTCAGACTAGTCCCATCTAACAGGTAGATTGCCCTACTCTATTCAGGTCTAACAGTCCCGTTAAGGCTAGAGTCTTCTAGAGGAGTATGGCAAGCCTTTGGGGATGGCTGTCCCTTGCCATGCTCCCCTGCAGATGTTTCTGCATCAAACACTCTGGGCTCTGCACAGGCTACAGGCCTGCTCCTACCACCTCTAAGTAGCAGCCCCTGCCAGCTTAAGTGCTTGTGGGGTCTGTGGGGTCTCCTGTTGCCAGGATTCCAGGGGTCTATGGCAAGAGGGAGTTGCTAACAGTGTGCCCAACTCACCCCTTCCCTAGGAGTAGTTGGGATCCAGGAACGAGTCCTGGTGCATGGTATTGCTGAGAGCATTCCCTGCTTCTTCACCCTTCAGCCCAGTGTCTGTGTCCTCCCTCTATTCACTCTCAATGTCTTCATTCCAAAGATCTGCTCAGAGTATGCCAGTCTTCCCAGTGTCCTGGTTCCTCAGTGGCAGATGCTCCTGCTAGCTGTGTCTAGTCAGCCATCTTGCCTTGTGAGATTCTCTCATTTCTTTTACTATGAGAACAATTTCTGTATTGGAAGACTATTTTATAAAGATTGGCAAGGTCAATCAGTAAATTTTATCATAATGGCTAAACAAATTAACACAGGTTGACTTGAGAACACTGCAAAAAATAACAGGACTTTCATTTTCAACTTTGGTCCATCTTACTGATATTCCAACTACACACTTTTTGAACAGTGCATTTTTTTTTTTTCATTCAAGTCAATGTGAAGCAATCAGACACTTTCGTATCCATAGAATGCTATCCTTTTTAAAAAAGAGCTGTTTTTAGTAACTTAACATGGCACCCAGATAAAATAACAAACGAAGGCCTGTGGAATTACAGAGAGATTAGCTCCACTGTCTGTCATCACATTTTCATCACAATGTACTTTATGGTTAGCTATGGGACAGCCACAAGCTGTGTAAGTATTTAGAGGTAAAAGATAAATTAATATTATAATGTTTAAAAAATGTTGCAAGATTAGTGTCATATGGCATTAGATGTTTCAGACCTTCTCCATTTTCTTCAAGCCCTGAATATAGCCATTTTCTCTTATACGTAGCTGATGAATTGTTTGCCTCTTACTGGATGATATGAGTGCTATTTGATATGCAGCCCTTCAACTTTTTCATTTTCTGTTTTAAATTACTTCAAATTCTACTTCTAGCATTTCTATAGAAATATTAATAAAACATGCACTTACATGCATATTATTTTCAATAATGATAATAACAAAACTTAGAAATAACTTAAATGCACATCACATGAATTGAGATGATGAAACTTGGAATAGCTACATAAAGGGTATTCTGTCTGGCACTCTGAAAAAAGAGAGATCTATACGTAAATTGACAAGTGACGGTAAAGATAGCAGATTAAAAAGTACATATTTCATCTTATTTGCATTAAATAATAACAAATTATGTATGCTAACTCATGCCTAGAAAAATACAGAGGAACTGATGGCAACTTTTGATCAACACTTACCCATGGGAGAATGATCCAGTTATGGGATAAATTCATTTTCTCCTTTTCTAAATTTCTATGGTGTTACATTTTTAATATATATCAACTTAAATTTGTAGTTAGCAAAAAATAAAAGTATTTATACAAATACTGTATAGTGGCTTTTCTCTTTTTCAAACTTGTCTCAGGGTAATTTTAATGTTGTCATCATTAACAAGACTGTTCTATGTCTTTCACTAGAGTTTGGAATCTCATTCTCTTCTCACTATTCCAGAGCCACACTTCCTCAATTATTTTATCATATGCCTGCATCTTCAGATTTGCACTGTGGCTTACAATATTCTTAGGTTTCATAAAATAAGTATTTGTCCAAATGAAATAAAATAAGCAACAAGTAAATAAGTACATAAATAACAATTTTTGAAAACATGTTTTTATATTTTCTTCTCCAGCAAAATTCTAAAATAAGTTGTATCTACTTTATTAACCTACTTTCTCAATTTTCCTATCATTTCTTCCCTCATTGGTTCTATACTATCCATTGAAAGCTTAAAAATCATGAGTAATTTTGTAATCATGTAACCTAAGGGTTGGGAAACTAATTCTGAAATGTCCAGACAGTAAAGATGTTAGTCTTTGCTGATCATACAGGTTCTGCCACAACTAAACTCTGCTGTTGTAGTAAGAAAGCTCCAACAGACTAAATATTTGATAAATAACCATAGCTGTATTCAAATAAAGTCATATATATATAGGAAGCCGACTGGATTTGACCTGTGATCTATAATTTGTAGGCTTCTGATATAGTCTAAGAGCTAATTTGCAATTATCATTCATCATTAGTTCACTAAAGCATTTGACACTGCTTCCTTATTGTTAAATCTCCTCTCTGGACAGACACTTTGGGCTTACCAAATGTCCCATGGACTCTTCTGCATTTCCAGCTCAACCTTGCAGTTACATTGGAGCACATGACTTATTATGGCCAATAGATTTGAGTGGAAGTCAGGTGTGTTCTTTCTTGACTCCCTGACAAAGTTAAAAATGAGGGTATGAATTCTCTACGCACTCCCTCTTGTTTGTGTTGAGAGAGGGAAAGGACTCCAAAATGTCAGCATGGCAGGATGAATGCCCCCAGGATTCTGGGTCACAATAAAGATGAGATGCTAAGAAAAGAATGCTCATAACCATCAAGGCAACAACAACAACAACAACAAAAAGCACTTTTCTATGTTAGGAGTCCGAGATAGCAGACTTTATCAGTTACATCACAAGAAAGCCTATCCGGATCTTTCAACAATGGTATACCTACAAAAGGTTACCTTCATGTTTATACTTCTTGAAGTTTTTTTATTGTAACTAATTTTGAAATTTATATTCTTCCTAAAGAAACTATGGTGTGCGTGTGTGTGTGTGTGTGTGTGTGTGTGTGTGTGTATAAACTAGAATATTATTCAACTAAAAAATAATAAGATTCTGTCATTTGTAACAACATAGATGAGGCTTGGGAATATTTTGTTAAGTAAAACTAGGTACAGAAAGATGAAAATTGCATGTTCTCACTCATATGTGGGAGCTAAAACTGTGGATCTCATTGAAGTAGAGAATAGAATGGTGGCTACTATAGGTTGAAAATGATGATGAGGGGGATGAAGATAGGTTGGTTAATTGGTACAAAAATACAGTTAGATAGAAAGAATAAGTTCTAATGTTCAACAACATAGTAGGGTGATTATAACTAAAAATATTTATTATATATTTCAAAATAGAAGAGAAGTTTTGGAATATTCCTAATACAAAGAAATAATACATATTTGAGGTGATGGATATCCCACTGACCTAAATGTGATCATTACATGTCATACACATCTATCAAAATATTATATGTACTTTATGTATAATTATTACCTAACAATAAAAAATGTATATATTTTACCAACTATAGGCTATATTGTCCATTGTTTTTGTATCTTATTGTTTTGCTTTATTCTCTCTCCCTTCTTTTCTAACCTTGATTAACAGTAGGTTATATCTTTTGATATTATTCCAAAGACAGACTCTGTTTCCAAATCATTTTAGTCTCTTCATCAAAATACAACATTTTCTTGACATGTCTTTTAATTTCTTTCCTTTGTGACCTTCATTTTGTTGTTAAAGTCATATATATCCTTTTCAATATTTTTTGTTTCATTAATTTTTCAGTTCCATAATTTCTATTATTATTATTCATCATTTCTATATCACTATTGGGATTTTCTATGCTTTTATTCACTGGATCTATATTTCCTTTACTCTTTTTGAGCAGAAAAATATGTATTATAATCTTCGTCTACTTAGTGCAACACATTTGTCGTATCAGGTTTTATACCTGTTGACTGTCTTTTTTTGAGAATAAGTCTTTGCATGTTGAAAAATTTGCATTTTATCCTTAACATTGTAAATATTACATTTTGGATTACATGTATTTCTATGAATAATTCTGAATTATTTTGCTTTAGTGGGTAATTAAACTTGTTTCAACCTAAACTATAAAAGCTGGTTTTTTGATAACATCTCCGGTCTCGGTGTAATTTTTAAATTTGTATGGCTAATTTTATCCCATGCAAGTGTGGTTCAGAGGTTAGTCAGAAATTTGAGCAGAGTTTATACATAAAAGATGTGGCTCATCCTCTCCGACCCTCTCCTTTCTTGAACTTTGCCTTTATTTTCAAGAAAATAGCTCTTTCTATCAGAAAAGCTGTGGTTTGCATTCTATCTGTATTTATTCATTCTGTCATTCAATTATCATCATCCGTTGGCCTTTTCTCATGCTAAAAACAAAACCTTGCTAGTGTATATTGACAAACCCTGAGAAATATTTGTCTTTAAGGATTCTGTTGGTGCTAGACCAAGAAGAAAAGTGTATTAGTGAGTAGGCTGAATTTATAGCATTGGGTAAACATGCCATAGATTCTAGATTTAACATACTAGCTTGAAACTCTGTGTGCTCCATTACTTGATTAAAACCTGTACTTATCCTTAGCCCAGACTAAATGCACTTGATACAACAGAAATTACTTGCTATAATGAAGAGGTAGAAATCTAAGTAATTCAGTAGCTGGGGTCGTTGACATGTATTTACTACATGTTAAATGTTGGAAAGTACTTTGGTTGTTACTGCTGTCTGTTGACTGGAATACTGCTAGAAAGTTTAGAAGATATTCATATAAGGAATGTTTTTATCTGCAAGAGACAACCTAACTATAGGGATAGTCTTGTTATTGAGTTAGAAAGAAGTTCAAAGATAAAAATTCATGGGTACTGCTTTTAAGGATGAAGAGTGACAGAGCCAGCATTTTTGTGACCCTTCTGATTTATTTTATCATGGTTATAATAGGGCTTTTCTAGTTTACCTTTACATCTGCTTTCAAGGCAGAAATAAAGTGACTAGGTCAGTCATTTTAGCCTTTTTATCGAGACAGCAAAAACATCTCCATAAATACCCGCTCCCCAACAAAGACTTCCTTAAATATCTAATTTGCTAGATCAAAGTAACATAACCACTTCTATCTGCAAAGCAGATTGGGTAAGAGGAGAACAAGATTGTCATAATTGATTTAAATACACAAATCTCTTTCCATTGGCATATTACCCCTCTGAAATGCTTTGTGGTTATGTAAGCCACGTTTCAGTGAGGAATTGATATTAAATAAACATCTGACAATGTTTTTTTAATTTCTTCCTTGACAAGGAAGAAAAGGAGTCCAGAATACCAGAGGCTACATAAAGTTAAATGTTGTTGTCACACGTAGCAATGCCAATGTGGTAATCAAAGTGACTTGCCCCACAGGTATATTTAGTGATTATTAGTAAGTAATGAAATTCCAAGGACTGAAATAAATAGATAGCCTACTAAGACTGATTTTGTATTTTATTAAGGAAAAGGTCCATGTTTGTTATACAGAAAACCAAGAGTCAAAAAAATATATAGAGTGATGGTAACTTCCCTTATTTCAGGACAGGATTCAGATAAAAAACAACATCTTTCAAATGAAGAAAAATGTATAACTCTTTGAGAAATGAGACTGCAGTAACATGATTATATACTGTGAATTCCTCCTAAACTTCCCCAAGGGACCTAAAACAACTCAACTGGGTAACTTTGCCAGTAGAAGGTAAATAGTTTTGAACAGCACCTCTTAGCAAATACCAATTCTAAGTAAGCTAGAACATCACAGGTTCAGCAGTCGAGGTCAAGGGGACAGATGTTTAAAGGATGTCTAACATAATTTTCCTCATGATAGGATAAGGAAGATAGAATGTGTCATTTGAACATGTATCCTAAAAACCTGGCAGTAGGCCACGTATGATGGCTCATGCCTTTAATCACAACATTTTGGGAGACCAAACCAGGAGGATGGCTTAAGGCCATGATCAGCCTGAGCAAAAAGTGAGACCCCTTCTCTACTAAACATTTTTTTTTTTTAATGTAGCTGGGTATGGTGGAACACTACTGTAGTCCCAGTTACTTGGGAGGCTGAGGGGGGAGGACCACTTGAGCTCAGGAGTTTGAAGCTGCAATGAGCTGTGATCATACAACTGCACTGCAGCCTGGGCAACAGAGCAAGACCTCATCTCTTTAAAAAATAATAAAAAATAAGTGAAATTAAAATTTAAAAATACCTGGCAGAATTAATATAATAACTCACTGATGCACCAGGTTAAGACTACTATAGGAGAAAAGGGTTGTAATTTTTAAAATAACGTCCTGTGTAAATCACAGCTATTAGCATCAACATAAAAACGTTAAAGAATGAGGAAAGGTAATCCTTATTCCATTTTTATATCAGACTCTATATTGCCTGATACAAAAGTTAAATGTGTCTTGGAGAAACACAATGGAATATTGTAAGTTTAATCATATCATCATTCCATTGCAGTCGTTCTTCCAGATATGGTCTATTGTAGAAAGAAATCAATTCAGTTGGCAAGTAGCTATTGACCTGACAAATACTTTTTCTCCATTTCAGTAAGATAAAATAGCACAAGAGGATTGCTTTTACCTTACAAGCCTCGAAATAAAATGTTATCATTTGTTTCAGGGTTATTCACCCTCTGCACAGGGCTACCACTAGCCTTTAAGCAATTGCTATAGTTTAGATGTTTGTCCTCCAAACCTCATGTTTAAATTTGATTCCCAACACTGGATATGAAGTCTAATGGATACATTTTATGAAATGTGTTAGGTGATTTCGCTGTTGTACAAACATCGTAGAGTGTACTTACACAAACTCGATGGCATATCTTACTACATCTCTGGGTTATATGATATACCCTATTGCTTCTAGGCTACAAACCTGTAAATCATCTACTGAATATTAATGGGAACACAATGGTAAATATGTGTGTATCTAAACATAGAAAAAGTACAGTAAAGTCATGGTATAAAATATTTAAAATGTTATACCTATACTGAGTGCTTACATGAATGGAGCTTGCATGACTGGGAGTTGTTCTGGGTGAGTAAGTTAATGATGGGTGAATGAGATAGTCTAGAACATTGTTGTGTACTACTATAGACTTTACAAACACTACACTTAGGGTACACTAAATTCACAAAACAAAATCTTCAATAATAACTTAACCTTAGCTTACTATATTTTTTCTTATAAACTTTTAAATATTTTAACTCTTTTAACTTTTTAACTCTTTTGTAATAGCACAGCTGAAAACACAAACCTATTGTATGATGTACATAAATAGTTTTTAATACTTATTCTATAAGATTTTGTCTATTTTTTAAAACTTTTCATGGTTTTTTTTTTAGAAAAACTAATGCATAAACACATACATTAACCTAGGCCTACACAGCGTTAGAATCATCTTTATCACTATGTACCACCTCCACATCGCATTGAAAGGTCTTCAGTAACATCTGTGGAGTTGTCATGTTCCATTATAACAGTGCCTTCTTCTAAAATATCTCCTGAAAGACCTACCTGAGGCTGTTTTATAGTTAATTTTATAGATAGATAGATACATAGATAGATAGGAGTGCACTGTAAGATTACAATACAATGTATAATACAGTAAATGCATGAATAATTAACAAGTCATTTATTACAATTATCAAGTATTATTCACAGTTCATAATTGTATGTGCTATACTTTTATAGGACTAGCAGCATAGTGGTCTTGTTTACACCAGCATCACCAGAGACATGTGAGTAACGCATTCCACTACAACCTTATGAAGGCTATGACTTTGGCAGATTAAAATAAGTTTTCAGTTTCATTATAATCATAATCTTTTAGGACCACCACGCTATACCAAAAGGCATAGAGAGTCTATGTTGACTGAAATGTCATCATGGAGTGTATAACTGTATTCTGAGACTGAGAAGAAATCACACAAAGTTACAGGAGTCTGTTACATCAAGGAACTTTTTTGACAGGCCAAGAATCTGGAACTTGCCAGTCTTTTCCTTCTGAGAGGACAAGGCAAGATGCGGTATCCCCAACCGCTAAGAAAAGAGCCTGCTGATAGGTTTAGGAGGGACCATGTATCACCTTTGAGCAAAGTGCTCCAACATATTACCTGAGACATCCCCAAAGTAACCAGCTTTCCATGGTGTTCCATGCTAGAAAGGCAGCTTTTCCAGGCTGTGCTTCTTCTACTTTGCACTTACAATCTTAGGGTCAATGTGGCTCAATGGATCTATGCTCACTGATGGTAAGCTAACATGAGAGAGAGCCCAAGTGAGGTCCCCAGGGATCGGAAGCTATGTAGTGCACTCTTCCAGTAGTAACTCTGTGATTATCCTTTGACAACAGTTCTTGACTTGCTAGGGACCATTCTGGAGGTTCAGCATATATCCCTGGGACATCAAATGACTGCTTGGTTTGTTGTTGTTGTTGTTGTTTCTAGTAGTTCACCCCGTACTGGATGTAAACGAATCTACTCATCTATTAGATCCAGATCTCAGAGTAGCACTTCATCATCAGGGGGATGTGGGCTATATAAAAGACTGAACCCAGGTATTTCTTTAAAGTATAAGAAAGTCACATAACCAGCTTATTCACATCCCTAGTGTGCCAATTTCTGCTACACTCTTGCCCTCCCTTAACCCATACTGATAGCCTCATGTGGATTTCCTTAGGGTAATTTAACTGAGGAATAAAAATTTAATCCTAGTTTGGTTTATATGACTCCATATGCTATGATTGCAACAGCTGATTTATGCAGGGGTGGTATTGCAACCCCTCTGCAGATAGTCCCGAAGAACACTGGGGAGCTCTAAACTGTGTATTTCAGTGTTACTCCTTGACAGGACAGAAAGAAGGACTGAGTAAGATTCTGCCATGACTCTGGGTCCCACTAATACCTTGCCTGTGTGTGTGTCTCTGAGGATATCCAATTCAGAAAAACCTCTAAATAGTGAAGTTGATAGAAATTGTCATGTATATGTTTATATATTTTAATAAATTCCTTGTATTCACTCCCTCACCTTCAGTATTTTATATGCTTTAGTGGTTAGTTTTATAATTACACAGTTGTTCTATAATTTTCAGAAAATAACAGTGATAGAATTTGAAGAAGAATTTACATTATATAGACATTCTGAACCCGGACTGTGTACAGTTACTTATAAAAATGTTGTCTACTTGGGAAGAGTGTAAATTCATTTTTAGTTGTAACAGGAGTAGCTGCATTATATACAATGGGAATATTTGTATGCGGGGGGAGGGAGGTGGGGATGCAATGTATAAAAATAATTTGTATAGATGTCAAACAACAAAAAGGATATTTGTTTATTCTTATGCCAGGAGGCAACTCAAGCTAAAGTTAATATTCTGTTTATTCCTTTCTTTTACACATGCTCTGGAATCTATAGCTTTTGCAAATAACCAGCGCATAACCAACTTGATGCTTCCTCTCAGAAACTTAAATAATGCAAAAATCCTACAAATTGAAGAACCCCTCAACATAGCAGCATGTGTTCAGGGCTATGGCATTCAGAAATACTGCAGGGAATGTAGTGGAAGAAGCCACATGGCAGTGTTCGCAGTAGATGGCCACTGCTGTGGATCTTGTTCTTGGTTCCTGGAAAGCGTGGCTCCTTGACACACTTTCATTGAATTTCGTTGCCTCCAAGTTAATGAGAGGCTATTTCTATTTCTTTTTTACTGTTGACTGGAAGTGTAACCATCATATAGAATCTAGGGAGAAGAGTACTGGTCAAGCTCTGTTTGTAGACTTCTGCTGGATATCCAATATCATTCATCCATAGTTAATTTTGAAATACACCTCTGTACATGCACGCACACATTACTCCCTCCTCCTGAAAAGTCTTATTTGCTTTGAATTGCCAATAATATTCTGTCTCCTCTCTTGTCCAAGTTCCCTGATGACATGAAGCAAACTGTCATTTACTACCATCTTCCATAATCTCGTTTATCACTATATATACATATTTGTAGTATATATAGATGTTTTTTTTTTTTTTTTTTTTTTTTGAGACGGAGTCTCGCGCTGTGTCACCCAGGCTGGAGTGCAGTGGCGCGATCTCGGCTCACTGCAAGCTCCGCCTCCCGGGTTCACGCCATTCTCCTGCCTCAGCCTCCCGAGTAGCTGGGACTACAGGCGCCGCCACCTCGCCCGGCTAGTTTTTTCTATTTTTAGTAGAGACGGGGTTTCACCATGTTAGCCAGGATGGTCTCGATCTCCTGACCTCGTGATCCACCCGCCTCGGCCTCCCAAAGTGCTGGGATTACAGGCTTGAGCCACCGCGCCCGGCCTATATAGATGTTTTTAGCTGTACCAGTTTATTTACCATTCTCTGACTTTTCCACTACAGTGTTACCCTTATGCCTTAACCTGAAGTGCTTTTCCACCATTTCTTCTTTATTTTGGCAGATGTTGATCATACATCAGTATGTAGTTTAAATTCTAACACATTTCATAAAAACTTTAATTTGTAATTTAATTCCTTATTTTTTATTATCAGAGCATTTTGACTATTTTATTTAAAATAATTATTTCAATATGCCTTGTAGTAATAGTATTGTCTATTGAGATATTTAAGGACCAAGACTACTTTTTCACTATCACTCTATGTTTTTTTCTCTTGGAATGATTCTTCGAATATCATACATACCCAACTACCATTTGTTCATTAACTTATAGTCAAGAATGGCTTGGTCAAAGAAGGCCAGCATAACTCATTTTAAATAATTGGCCATGACAACAATATAGAAATGAAAACTTTATACTCATATTTACTACATTTATTTCTTTGTAATTTTCAAAACTCTATTGAAGTACAACATACATACCCAAAGGTACCCAGATTCTAATTTTATGGCAAGTTAATTTTTACCAAGGAAATCTTCATAACAGGCCTGCTAGTCAAGAAATAGAATGTTATTAGCACATCCGAATATGCTTTTTTTTTTTTTTTTTTTACCTCTGCCCCTTACAACTTCTTCTTTCTCTCCCAAAGTTAATTACTATCCTGAATTGAAAGAAACAGCTTTTGGTTCAATTTATTCTGTATAAGTTTTTATTTCTTTTCTATTTTATTAGTTTCTGATACATAAATATTATTTATTTTCTTATATTTTTAATTTTCTTTTCTCTTGATAATATTTTCTTAAGGTGAATGCTTGTCAAATACATTTTGAATGTACGTTCTTCATATTGGCCTTTAAAAAAGCATGTTTTTCAAGTCCTTACTTTGACTTTACCCTGTATTTTTGTTAATTTCACATTTTAATTAATATATACTTTAAATGATTTGTAATTTTAGTATGTTGTCTTTCTTGACTTGAGCTATAAATATGTGTGTTAATTTTCAAACACATGGAGATTTTCTAGTTTCCTGTCATTCATTCCTTGCCAATTCCACAGTGGTCAAAAACCACATTCTCAAAAGTATATAATGCAGATACTATCAACATGGAAATCTTCCTGAGAACTTATAAACTACACACATACTTCAGTCTTTCATAAAAATCAACCAGGCAATTGTTAATTTGGTTGAGAAAATATTTTCTTAGTAATATAATATTGTCTATATTGTGTACCACAGCCTGAGACAGGTGCATAAACATACCCCCAAAATAATTGTAGGTATATGTATTTCTCCTTTCTTCCTCCTTTTTTTTTTTTTTTTTTTGAGACAGAGTTTCTCCCTGTAGCCCAGACTGAAGTGCAGTGGTGCCATCTCAGCTCACTACAACCTTCGCTTTCCAGGTTCAAGCAATTCTCCTGTCTCAGCCTCCAGAGTAGCTGGGATTACAAACACATGCCACCACGCCCGGCTAATTTTTGTATTTTTAGTAGACAGAGGATTTCACCTTGTTGGCCATGTTGATCTTGAACTCCTGACCTCAGGTCAGATCCACCTGAATGCCAGAATTACAGGCATGAGACACCGTGCCCAGTCATTTCTGACACTATATGTTTTATATATTTTAGGGTAGGTTTTGTAATGCTCAAAAATCTTACATTTTATATCTCTCTGGTATTTATTTTTTAGCATATAATGGCCTTTTCTCCTGCAAAGTTTTTTTTTAGTTCTAATTTTTCCATATTGCAGTAGCACCACAATTTTGTTGTTTAATTTTGCTTAGAATATATTTTTATTTATGCATAAATCTTATTTAATGTAGAGTTGACTCTTTTAAGCAGAATGCAGTATTTTTTAATCTAAACTTTTGTCTTTCTTTTTTTTTTTTTTTTGAGACGGAGTCTTGCTTTTGGAAAAAATTGGCTATTTACATGTAATGTGGATAGTTATACATTTAGATTTAAATGTACTATTCTACTACTTGCTCTCTATCTCATAATGTCTCTTTATTATCTTGATTATTATACATTATTTTACTTTTTATTTTAGCATCTTTCCTGGAGATTGCATCATTAATCTTTGATCTATCAGAGTCTATACAAGTCCAAATGTTTACCTCTTCCCAGCAAGAGAATGACTCTAGAATATTATAATAATATTTTTCACTCTCTACCAACTCAGGCTATTACCTTCTGTTACATAAATTCCAGTATAATTGTTACATTGTTTTTTGCAATCAGTATTCTTTTAGATTTATAATGTTTATATGTATTTTTGTTGGTCTTTATCTTGTACCTCCGAACTTCCATATGGGATGATTTCTTTCTCTGTTAGGAAAACTTATTAGTATATCTTTTAATGCCGGTCTTTTGTGTCTGAGTAAGTTTTATTTACCTGATAATGTTTAACCTCAACCATTTAATAACATTTTTTACATGGTATGGAATTTCAACTTGACCTTCCTTCAGCGACACCCCCATCCCAACAACAACTTGAAGATATAATCCAATTGATTTTGGTCTTTCTCATACTTACTCCTTTAAAGTCAATGTGACATTATAAATTTGATTTTAATATTTTCACCATGACAATTTTACTTATGTCTTTTAAAAATATTTTTCAGATGAATATTACGGTGCTTCCTGATTTTGTGGCTTGATTTCTTTTAAATCACTTTGAGAAAATTCTCTTATTTTCATCTTCAAATATTTCATATTCTCTCTTATATCTTGCCTCTCCTGGGATTCTAAGGACCATATCTTTTTCATGTCTATTTTCTGTTTCTATCTTCCATCCTCTTATTTTTACAAATGATATGGGATGAATTGTGTCTCCCACAGATTTATATGTTTAAGCCCCAACCTCCAATACTCCAGAATGTGACTATATTTGAAGATCTGGTCATTACAAAGGTGTTTGTGTTTAAATGGGTGTTCATTAAGGTAGGCCCTAACCGAATATGAACTGTATCCTTAAAAGAAGAGGAAATTGGACACAGATGAGCATAGAGGAAAAGCCATTTGAAGATACTCATGCAAAAAAAACAAGGAAAAACGTTTCAGAAGAAATTAACCCTGCTAATACCTTGGATTGGATTTCTAGCCTCCAGGACCATAAGAAAATATCTGTTATAGGGCCGGGCGTGGTGGCTTATGCCTGTAATCCCAGCACTTTTGGAAGCTGAGGTAGGTGGATCACCGAGGCCAGGAGTTCAAGACTAGCCTGGCCCACATGGTGAAAACCTGTCTCTACTAAAAACACAAAAAAATTAGCTGGGCGTGGTGGCAGGCTCCTATAATCCCATTTACTTGGGAAGCAGAAGCAGGAGAATCGCTGGAACCCTGGAGGCGGAGGTTGAGTTGAGCCAAGATCACGCCATTGCACTCCAGCCTGGGCAACAAAAGCGAAACTCCATCTCAAAAAAAGAAAAAAAAAAAAGAAAAGAAAAGATCCGTTGTTTAAGCCACTCAATCTGTGGTACTTTATTATTATAACAGTCGTAGCAAACTAATACGTAATGCTTAATTACATATTTTTATTTCATATGTTTTTACATAAATTTTTGTTGGTAAGTCTATCCTTTAGCAACTTAATTTTAAGTATTATGTTTTTCAGTTCTAGAATTTCTACTTGTTTATAGAGCCTTCTGCTCTCTAATAAAATATTTTTAGAAAAAAATTTGAGAGTATTAATCTGAATTATTTGAAATCTCTATCTGATAATTTTGCATGTGGGTTCAATGTGCGTTTCTTTTAAGCTTACTATTTTTGGATTTTCATTACAAATAATGTCTCATTATATGCCTAACTTTTTTATTGTTATGTGTTAATAGGAAAAAATGTTAAAATTATATACGTTTTGGGATTACCCCATTAAATATTTCTGTTAACTTCTTGTATATGAGTAGAGGTGCTAGCAATCCTGATTACCTTAATCACATAATTGATTTGAACATGTGCTATAGAATTCATGAGGGCTGTTCTCTTTCAAGTTTGGTTTTGCTTCTGGGTTATTGATTTTGAAGGTTCCACATAAAGCATAGAGGCCTTACCAAAGGATCAATCCTTTGACTTGGTGCACTCAAATTAATAGACTCCCTATATAATTGTGCTCTCGGAAACTTTTAATACTTCTCATTTTCTTAGAATTTAAGTATCTCTTTCACATTAAACTCAGCTAATGCCTCCTTTAAAAAAATCATGTAAATTGCTCTTTTCCTCCCTGACTGTCCGAAGATAGGCAGCCATCATGAACGACACCGTAACTATCCGCACTAGAAAGTTCATGACCAACCGACTACTTCAGAGGAAACAAATGGTCATTGACGTCCTTCACCCTGGGAAGGCAACAGTGCCTAAGACAGAAATTCGGGAAAAACTAGCCAAAATGTACAAGACCACATCGGATGTCATCTTTGTATTTGGATTCAGAACTCATTTTGGTGGTGGCAAGACAACTGGCTTTGGCATGATTTATGACTCCCTGGATTATGCAAAGAAAAATGAACCCAAACATAGACTTGCAAGACATGGCCTGTATGAGAAGAAAAAGACCTCAAGAAAGCAACGAAAGGAACGCAAGAACAGAATGAAGAAAGTCAGGGGCACTGCAAAGGCCAATGTTGGTGCTGGCAAAAAGTGAGCTGGAGATTGGATCACAGCTGAAAGAGTAAAGGTGCTGCAGTAAAGGCTACCTGTGTCCATTTTGGATTTTTCACAAGCAGATTAATAAACTAAAAACTTTCAAAAAAAAAATCATGTAAATTATCACTCAAGCAACAGTTCTTTTTAGAATAAAAAGTGACACTAAAGGCAAATTGTATTTGCATACATTGAGAATAATTCTATATAAAAACTAGATTTCCATTTGGGTGATGACATTTATTCCATTTTTATATTTTAGCTGGTTTGTGTGTGTGCGTGTGTTTGTGTGTGTATAGGAGTGCATACGTGTGTTATTGTTAGGTAGTTTTATTTTCTCTAGGTTGTCTCAAATCCTGTGCTAAGATAGACAGACAGATAAATCTATAGGTAGATAATACTAATCTACTGTACAGTCATTTATTTTCATCTTGTTTTTTCTCAGAGGTCAAAGGTCATTTTATTGTTAAATTAACTTGCATTTTCTTGATTACTGGTAAGTATGAACATTTTTGTAAGTTGACTGGTCATTCACAGTTTGTTCTTTTACCATGTCTATTTTTATTGGTGCCAAATTTTCCTGTCATCCAATCTGTTTAAACCTATGGATTTTTAACATAAAATAAAGTGTCTTACTTTCAATTATCTTAAGAAAACTGCACAAACACAATACAGTTTAAACATAAACAATTATTTTTCCACTCAAATAAATTGTTAAAAGATAACCAGCAGACTTAGAAAGATTTGCTCATCTGTAAGCTGAGTTTTTATTGGCTTTCCTTTTTTTCTTTTCTCTTTTCTTTTTTTTGATACAGGGTTTTACTTCCCAGACTGGAGTGCAATGCTATGATCTCATCTCAGGGCAACCTTTGACTTTTGGACTCAAGTTATTTTCCTGCCCCAGCCTCCTGTGTAACTGGGACCACAGGCACGTATCCCCACGCCTGGCTAATTTTTGTATTTTTAGTAGAGCCAGGGTTTTGTCTGTTTCCCAGGCTGGTCTCGAACTCCTAGGCTCAAGTAATCCTCCCTCTTTGGCTTCCCAAAGTGCTAGGATTACAGGTGTGAGCCACCATGCCTGGCGAGCCTTTTCAGTCTAATAGGAAGGAAAGAAAATCGCCATGAGTTTACCATGTGACTTAATTACTTCATTTAAAAATTATATATCCGCACACACATCTCTTTTTAAAGATAAATATACACTTTTTTTTGCGAAATATCAGGATGACTGGTTTTTACTATTGATATGCGTTCTCAAGAGCTGATTATCTCCTTCGCTTTGCATTAAGCTGTAGAAAGTTATGGAGATGAGACAAAAAAAGCATTTTTTCTTAGTTGAGATTTATATATTGTGCTTCCTAATGGCTTTTTCCTTCCAACAAATAATGACCCAATTCTCTTTGACAGAAATTCCTTAGAGTGTTTCTGCCATCATATGAATAAATAGCATTCATTCTTAATGTAGCACAGAATTACACTATGGCGTAAATGAACTTATTGTTGATAATTTGTAACTGCTGCAAGTTTCTGTCAGAATACTGTCAGGACGCATTTGGCAAATCTTCCCAGATAACTGGCAAACAGAAAAGGCTAATTACATTTGGGATAATCGCAATGTGAATATACGCAAATCTAATCAGAGGGTAAAAGGTTTTAAAATGCTTTGTAAATCTTTAAGTGGTTTCTCCTGAATTCCATGCTACACATGACAGGAACCAATGTGGTGATGGTTTTCAGACTACAACGTGTATCTTCAAGAGTAGAAAATTCTGATAGAACAAAGGAACAGCAGTTAAAGTCAGCCACACACACACACAAAAATTGTTTTTGGTTGAATATACTGTGTTTTCAAATAGACAGGCAGTTTGGGAGGAACCTGATGCTTGTGTTTCTGAAGATCTTAAAGTTAACTGCCATGTGTGATTTTTGTCAGCGCCTAGGAAATGATAGCAGTCAAAAACATCAAAACATTTTTGTGGATATATGATTGCTTGTTGGTCTGCAACATTCTTTCATACCTTGATAAGAGGTAAAAGTGATATGTCAGAAAAGATATTTTGAGATACATCTATATCTATCTATCCATATATATATATATATCAAAAATGCTAGTGAATTTGAAGGTTAAGAAATTCTTAAATAAATTGTGAACCTTCAGTAAGATGCCATTTCAATATTGCCCTGGGAAGAAGAGTGTTTGAAATCAAGGCTAATGTAGGAATTTTAGGAAATGCAAACAGATTTTATTATGTTTAAGTTGTGATGATCTCCCTGCTATATTAGCATAAAAACAGAAACCTCTATATACTTCTAATTCTTCTGTTTATGAATTTCTTAGACCCAGAGGACAGATATTAAACGTTTCATTTATTTTTTAAAACTTTATGTATGCATGTATGTATGTATTTGTTTACTTATTCATTCATTCTTTTATTTATTTATTTATTTTTGAGACAGGATCTCACTCTGTCCCCAAGGCTGGAGTGCAATGCCATGATCCTGGCTCAATGTAGTTTCAATCTCCCAGGCTCAAACAATCCTCCCATTCAGTGTCCCGGAGTATCTGGGACCACAGGCACACACCATCACACTGGGCTAATTTTTGTTGTTGTTGTTATTTTTGGTAGAGATGAGTTATCGTTACGTTGCCCAGGCTGGTGTTGAATTCCTGGGCTCAAGCTACCCTACTCACTTGACCTCCCAAAGTGTTGGTATCACAGGCATGAGCCACTGCCCCAGCCCCTTGTTTTATATATTCTGAAATAACTTATCATGCATCTGAAGTATGAAATACTATACCGATAGCTCATACATTCAAGTCGAGGGGTCTCTGGGCTAATTAACATTTTGTCTTACTAAAGGGGCAACTGTTTTTTCTTTGTGTGAAGGGCATCTTGTCAGACTCCCAACAATATTGTTTCTTAAAATAATAGAAACCTTTCCAGTTTATGTAACAGCTTTTGTCATTCTCCTATTACTCATGCTCTGAAAGAAAATATTTATTGGAATCCTTCAGCTTTAGTGGGGTGGGCAGAAAATCCTACTATATGGATGAGATTTGGAGTTTACAATTCTTTAAACTTATTTTATAAATTCACATCACAGATTTATGACTATCAATAAACTGGCCGCATTTAATTCCACAGTGTTTATTAAACTTGGGAAGAAAAATAATAGATGCCCAATAAACCCCTGCTTACTGTAATATATAATATGTATTACTGTAAATAATGAAACAAAGACAATAATAATAATATACTCTAATAGTAACAATAATAATGACAAATCCCTATATAGTTTACTCCATATAATAGGACTTTTCTTAATTTTTTACGTATTAGTTCATTTGTTTTTCAAAATATTCATATAATTAGGTACTATTTTTAGAGTGAGGAACCTAAAGCACAAAGGTTTTAAATAATATCCATGGAAAAATGGAATAACTATGATGGCATCCCACATCCGTTGGATTGAATGCTCATGTTCTAACCTCTGTGTTATTCTAACTGTAAGAAGCTCAGTGTTCAAAAGTTCACACTCTCACAGACAGAAAAATGGCACATCTTGAGAATGATGTGTTCTTAAAAGCAGAGTGTCCTAAGACTGCAGAGAAAGAAAAGACGAAATTTTTGGAGGAGGAGAATGTGAAAGCCTTTGCAAAGGCTTTTGTTAGAAATATGTTGGATTTCAAAAGACAATGGTTACAATAAAAAAGGACAATATTGGCAATAGTGGGAGACTTGACTCTTTGTGAAATATTAAATAGTATTTAATTCTTGAGGATGATTCACTTATTCAGTGTGAGGATATGTTGGTACATTACCATTAAATAAGATCCACATTAAATTTAGATTTTCTACATATTTTCTTAATGTACTTTTTCAGCCATAATTGATCCAGGACACCACATTGAACGTAAGTATCATGTCTCCCTAGGCTTCTTTTGGTTGTGACAATTTCTCAGCATTTCTTTGACTTTGATAACCTTGATACTTTTAGAAGAATACTTTGCAGTTATTTTGCAAAATGTTTCTCAGTTAACATTTATCTGAAGTTTCTGTCATGACTAGACTAGGAGTATATATTGCTGGGAGTAAGATCACAGAAATAAAATGCCATTTGAGTCACATCATATCAAGAATACATGTTATCAACATGACTTATCCCTGTCAATGTTAACGTTGATCACCTGGGTGACAATTTGTCAGATTTCTCCACCATAAAGTCACTCTTTTCCTCATACTGTACTCTTTGTAAGGAAGTCACTATCTGTTACCCACACTGAAGTTGGATAATTATGTTCCACTTTCTCACTGGTGGGGTATCTACATAAACTTGAAATTCATTTTTTGTGGGATACTTGTCTATTCTCCCTTATATATTTATATGTTAAATATTTATTTATGTCAATGTTAATGATAGGATGCTTATTTTATATTTTGTGTTATAATCCAATACAACTGTATTGTTCACATTTTCTCAGATTTAGTTATTAGGAGCTCTTTTAGTTGACTTTTGTGCTAGCTACTTTGACGTCTTCCCATACTTAAAGGGTTTTTTGATTGGTGGTGGTGGTGTTTGTCTGTTTTTAGGACGTTCTTGCTTTTTGGCAGTACAAGATTTTCCAGGTTGATCTTGTCTATTTCCTGCCCCAGTCATTGAATAGGCCATTTATCCAATGAGCTCTGGTTTATTTTTTATGGAATAGATTTAGAAACCTAAATCTGAGTCCTAGTGTTCTCATTCCTACCAGGGTGTCATGATTTCTGTGTCCTCTCAGCTGATGCAGCAAGGAAATATATGTGTGTCTACTAACCAGTGTACAGAAAGATATCTATACATATTTCCCTGTGTAACCATCTGTACCTATACGAAGCAGATATAAGTTTAAGTTAAAGTCTCCAATTCTAATATACTATTATACAGATCAATTTAGCTTCCTCTCCTTGCTCATTTGTAACATCCTACTCCAACAGTAAGAAGCCTGGCTCTCACAATTAGTAATCCACTTACAGAATTGTTTAACTCCATTATACATGTATAGTGGTCAGAACTGTTAACCCGTAATCCATGTGAAACAACTTTATCAACTAAAGTACAGCGCTTATGTAAAGCTTCATGTCTCTTTAGTTTTGCAGACTTTCTCCATTTCAAAAGTTCCTTAGGTCAGAATTAGTTTTTCTCACTTCTTTCAGTGAGGTTGTTCACTGATTTTGTATGCAATTTAATTGATTTGTCACATTCTTCACTCCATCTTAGGTTTCTCCACCCTCCAACATAGTTTTTAAAATGTTTGCATATTAAAGTTCAATATCTGTGCCATAAAGTTTTATAAATTTTTGATATATACATAGTGTTTTATGTACACCATTTCAGTATTACAGTTTTACAACCCTAAAGAAAAATCACTGGTCCTTTAGCATTCCAACCTTTCATTTCTCCCTGAACTGCTGACAATCACTATTTATTATTTGTGGTGGCTCAATCATGGTCCCTAAAATTTATGTCTTTGTGCTAACCCTGGAACCTGTGAATACTATCATATTTGTAAATTGGATCTTGCAGATATAATTAATTAAACAGTCTCAAGATTAGGAGACTACCCTGAATGACACAGGTGAGCACTAAATCCAATGACAAATGTTCTTATGAGAAACAAACAGATAGAAGACACTCAGAGAGCAAAAGGAAGCAATATGATTATTGAGGCAGACATGGGAGTGATGTGGTCACCAGCCAAAGAATGTTTGGATCTACCAGATGTTGGAAGATGTAAATAATGGATTGACTTCCAGTGCCTCTGGAGGGAGTGTAGCCCTCCTGACACCTTGATTTCAGACTTGTAATGATGAAAGAATTTATTTCTGTTGTTTTAGGCTGCCAAATTTGTGGTAATTTGTTAGTGCAGCCACAGAAAACTAATATACTGTCACTATTGTTTTCCTTTTTCAGAATGGCATGTAGTTGGACTCATACAGTATATAGCATTCACAGACTGGCTTATTTCACTTAGCAATATGCATTTAAAATTCTTCCACATATTTTCATGGCTTAATTTTTTGCATTTCTTATTGATAATAACTATTGTATGGGTGCTCCCCAGTTTGTTTATCTATTCACCTATTGAAGAATGTCTCATCTTGGTTACTTCCCGTTTCTATCAATTATGAATAAATACCATTCATATGCATTTTTTGTCTGGACATGCATATTTTAATAAGCTGGATAAAAATATAGTAGGGTGATTGTGGGATCACATGGCAAGACTGCATTTAATTTTATTAGAAACTGATGGTCTCTCTTCCAAAGTGGGAGTAGCATTTTGCATTTCCTCCAGCAATGCATGAAAATCCTTGTTCTGCATCATCATCAGCAACAAGAATTATAATTTTTTAAGTTAGCATTTCTTAATAAGTGTGTAGTATTATCTTATTGTTGTTTTAATTTGAGATTCCCTAGTGACAGATAATTTTGACCCTCTTTTCATATGATTATTGTCATTGGCATATATTTATTGCTAAAATGTCTGTTCATATTATTTTGCCTATTATTTTTCTTCTTGTTCAATTTAATTGTTCTTTGCATATTTTGGACTGATACATTTATTAAATATTTGCCTTTAAAATATATTCCTCCATTATGTTTCTTGACTATTCATTTTTATAATAGTATATTTTACAGATGAGAAGTTTTAATTTAAAAAAATTGCAAATTATCTTTTATTTTTTATTTTTTGGTTAATGGTTTTAGTTTTACACATTAAGACTCATCATCAGTTCCAAAGTCACATCATTTCTTCCATGTTTTCTTCTAGAAGTTTTATAGTTGCATGTTCTACCTTAGGTTTATGCTCCTTTTGAGTTAATTTAGTTAAAAGTGTAAGGTCTGTGTAGGGGGGTGTGTGTGTGTGTGCGTGCATATCTTTCTATTCTACATATGAAAGTTCAGTCATTTCAGAACCATTTGTTAAAATGACTATACATTCTCTATTGACTTGCCTTTGTTCCTTTGTAACTTAACAAATTTGTGTGTCTATTTCTGGGTTCTCTATTTTGCTCCATTAATCTATGTATCTATTCTTTACCAGTACCACACTGTCTGAATTTCTATAGATTTTACTACAGAGTTACAGAAATTAGGTAGTATAAACATTCTAACTTTGTTCTTCTTCTTCAGCATTGTATTCTCTGTTCAAAGTCTTCTTTTCTATATATACCTTAGAATCAGTTTGCTAATATCTATGAAATAGATTGTTGTGATTTTAATTGGGATTATGTTATCTGTATGCTGAGTTGAAAAGAGGTGAAATCTTAAGACATACTTAATCTTGTATGTTTTTATACATAAAAGACAATCTCAAATAAACAAAACATATTTCATGTGAGATGTTATGTCTAATAAATTACAGAACTTGTATTTGAACTCTTATCAGTCTAGCTTCCAAACAAGAGGTTTTAAGAAAATGTCATTATCTTTTTTTAATTAGAGCAGTCATCACATTATTTATTTTTCTTTTTAGATGGCCTACATACATTTCAAGTATATGGCTACCCATCTCATTTTTGTTTCTCCAACACTTAGTCAAATATTTAACATATATTAGAAATACAACTGTCCACTACAGTTTCTACTGTTATCATCCCCACCCTGGAAAACACATCTCCTGAAAGACGGGTTTCAGAGAGGTGCTCATCTTCCTCTATTGTCCATTCTCAGTATAGCTGCAGGCAGTTTTATTATGAAAAAATAATTTATGAAAACAAAAGTCATTCAAACATTTCCTTCTGTGCTTAAACTCTTCCCAGAAGTGTTCGACTTAACTTAAAATAAAATTCAAGTATGTTCCATGGTTCATAATGTCCTGTACAATTTGACTTTTTGCTACCTCTCTGACCTCAGATTAAATTATTACTCTTCTCCTTTGTTAGGCTTCAGCCATATCATCTCTCTTTCTAGTCTTGAAATTGTCAAGTTCATCCTTTGACAGACTTTTACACTAATTATTCCTTTTGCTTGGAATGTTTACTCTAAATATGCACAAACTTGATTCGGTGTCACACAGATCTTAGTCATAATATCAGTTTCCCAGAGAGGATGCTCTGACCGCCTTACCTAAAGCAAGGAATCAAACTCTTGCTACTCTGTCTCCCCTAACCACTAGCATTCTACTCTCTATTTAGTTTTAAAGTTATTTTGACCTCATAGCATCTGTAATTATATAAAATTTACTCATGTCCTTTTTTCCATGTGTAATATCCATAATCCACTTTAAGTTTCACAAGGCAAAGATATTTTCTGACTTGTTCACCACTCAATAAATGTTTGTTTGAGTGAACAAATAGGAAAATGAAGAAGAAACAAAAATCCATTGCTGAATGAAGGTATTCTTTGATATTCATTCTTATTCAAAGTTTTGATATTCAAATATTTGATATTCAATGTTATTTTGAGTAACACTAAGTTGTACACATTATATATTTAGTGCACATTATGGTGATGTATTAAGGATATTGTACGTCAGGCTCTGTGCAGTGACCCTTAGTAGAAGCAATATGAGCCTTTATTTTCTACCTTTGTTTTTTCTTTTACAGGCTTTATCTGGCTATGTCTGACCTCAAATGTTGGTGCTGCAGAAGCTGGCCCATGACTCTTCTCCTCTATACACTACCTTTAGGTGACTACATCCGAAGTTTCAACTATCCCCCTATAACTGAGCAATCCCTCTATGTTTTTATTTAAAACATTTTTCTCAAGTTTCAAACTGAAGTTTTCCTCTGCCTTCCAAACAGACTGTCCTGGATATTTTACAGGTATTTATAATTCAGCATGTCAGCCATATATCTGGCCCAACTTATTTTCTATGTTATTTTGTTTGAGTGAACAGTCAATATGTGTTTTCAAATGCAAACATATGTACATAGTTTTTTTTATTATTTGCACATTTCACCTTTTTATTAATAGATCAAAACCTTCTCAAAATTTGAAGAGATGACTCATCAATCTCTCTCAAGGCTCAACAATCTGTTTGCAAATTTTAATGACACTTGTGTTCAAAGAGTTTTGGAGTATTTTGTCATAACATGCTAACCACTTTTAAATACATTGTAATGAAGTACAAGGCATTTCCTCTGAAAATTGTTTTGAAATATGTATAAAAGTTTTAGAAACTTCCCAAAAGATTACAGTCAAGTCAGTTGTAGAAAAAAATTCCTTATATTCTTTTGGGAAGTTATGTGTTAAAATGTATAAAATGTGATTCACCTTCTCTGACTCTTTTTATTATATTTAAAGATAACCTATCAGGATTTAGAAAATGTGGTTATGATAAAATTGTGTAGCAACTTAGATTATATGGATTTTTGATTTCCCTTTAATTTTTGTATGCTTAAAAAGGAACAATTTCTAGTATCATTCACCACATAAGAAAGAAACCTAAACTTGTTTGGAATGAATCAAAAGAAAGAGCAGGTGGGACTATTCAACAGGTTTTTGAGCATTCTTTTATGCCTGAATTATTTCCACTGTTATCTGTAAAGCGCTTCTCAAGTGGCACACCCTGGGAATACACAAATATGTTTTAAAGGGAGCTTTCTCTTTAATTATTTGAAATCTAGGGAAGGTGCAAGTATTTAATCCACCTCTCCAAAAATGTACATCATTTGTTACTGTGAAGATCTTTAAACTCTACGTAGGGTCTAAATTTCCTTGGGGGAAAATAAGCAAGTTTATCACAGGTAATAACAATTGAACTGAGAGTGAAAGAATGGATTAGTGTAGTTAGTGTGAAATCAAGATAAATCATTTAAAGCAAATGGTGGTTGAGCAACTGAAAAGGAAATGGAGGCCCTGGCTTGTCTTGGTATAAACATGGAATTATGAGTATTTCAGTGCTGTTGAATTTCAAGGAATAAAAAGAAATGGAAAAAAAAAAAAAAAAAAGAGGCAAAAACACCAAATCATAGATCCCTAGGGCCACATGAAACATTTTGGATGTTCCTTTCAGGAAATAAGAAGTATTTGAAAACATTTGAGTAGAAACTGACATAACTGGATTAAATACTAGAAATATCAAGTTGATAACAATGTGGAAGTTTGCTTCAAGTGAAGAATGTTATAAGAGTAAAAAAGGAGAGATGAAAATATTAAGATGATTACCAAAATATTCAAAGTTAACATCTGAAAAGTTTAACTGAAGAGGGTATGAAAATACATGAAGATCATCAAAATGAAAATAAATGGATTATTTATGCACAGCTTGCTATGATAAAGAAGTTGACTATCAGCGCTTGTGTTAGGCAGATACTCAAAGACAGCCAAGTGCAAAAGCTTTATAGTGGAAAAGAAAAAGAAGGCTTCAGGTATGCTCCGATTAGAAGTTACCAGCATGGGGAAGCTGAAGTCAGGCTAACGAAAAGTGGGACATTCTGTGTGATTGGTTTGAAGAGTGTATTTAGCTGTCTCTAGTTAGTCTTAATTGCAGACAGGGAAGCTGACAAGTCCTTACTGTCCTTGACTGCTGCAGATGTACTTTGGCTTTCTGGATTGGGCAGTGCAGAGATTGTAGGTCGGGTTTTATTGTCACATGTGTTTCATCTATTCCCTTTACTGTATTCAGTCCTTCAAGTAGGTATATATAAACGTAGAATATACAATCATATGAGCACTGATTGTATATGAATTTGTGGAAGGACATCCAGGAGAACAGAGCAGGGGAGCAGATTTAAGGAGTAAGGACAGATATTTACTGAATAATGCTCTTTTCAAGCCCTTGACTAAGTTGCATTATCTGCCCATCTCTTTTAATCCTTAACTAAAGTCTGCAAGCACTATATAGATGTGCAAAACAGACTATTCACAGCACAAGGAAACTTATTAAAGTGATGTAGAGAAAACAAATTTATGATCAGAAATGTGCAGTTAAAATTTTAAATATATACATATATATATAAAATTTGGAAAATAAAGTTTAATTATAGTGTTCAGGCACTGCCTTCTAAATTTTTATACCTTATAATTAGCGATGGGATAACTTCCTTTTTTATTTTGGAGGTAGATTTGAGAAGATGAAAGAAAGATAATAAAAATAAATTACTTTATTTCTATGTATTTAATTCTAATGTTTATTTTTTTCTTTTATCTTGGTTTGGATGTTCAATATAGAGCTCAGCGGAATTTAGAGAATGTCCCATTCTTTGTAAAGTAATTCTTCATTTCCTAAGTACAAAATAGAACTAGACTAGACAAGAAAGAAAAATGAGCTGGCTGCCCTTTCCAAAACAGGTCGACCTGTCTTCATTGCATGAATAATTGTTTATAATGTCAAGGGGACTTACACCTTATGATGATTAAAGGAAAAATTTCTTGAATATCCTTACTCAATGGTCTTAAATATAAATTAATACTGCCAAAATTTGAAGCAAATTTCTTTTAAAATACTTTCTCTCCTTTGATAATCAATTTATGAGTGTATAACTGAATGCTTTCCAACAGTTTAGTCAACAATTCAACATGTTTGTAGAAAATCTAAAACATGGCCGGGCGCGGTGGCTCAAGCCTGTAATCCTAGCACTTTGGGAGGCCGAGACGGGCGGATCACGAGGTCAGAAGATCGAGACCATCCTGGCTAACACGGTGAAACCCCGTCTCTACTAAAAAATACAAAAAACTAGCCGGGCAAGGTGGCGGGCGCCTGTAGTCCCAGCTACTTGGGAGGCTGAGGCAGGAGAATGGCGTAAACCCGGGAGGCGGAGCTTGCAGTGAGCTGAGATCCGGCCACTGCACTCCAGCCCGGGCGACAGAGCCAGACTCCGTCTCAAAAAAAAAAAAAAAAAAAAAAAAAAATCTAAAACATATACAGCATCAAGGTTGAGATCCAAATCCCCATAATACGGGGTTTTTGTCCTTGAGGAGTTTAGAGGATGAATGGTGGGTGGGGTCTTGAGGTAGAATCTATGTACAGAAAACATTAATAAGAATGAAAGATTTTAAAAATACCAATTAATCATTGAAGAAAATTATTCCTGGATTTCACTGGTTGTAGAGACAACATTGATCTTTGTGTTCAGCAAAGTCATCAGAAAGAAAATAAAAATCTTCTTTTCTAATTTTAAAGAAATTGAGACAGAAAGGACTAAATTTTCTTTTCTAATATTTAAGGGTATTATTTTTTTATGTCCAAAAAAAGAGTTTGGGAGAAGAGGATATATGTTCAATATTTATTGAAGTAATACACTTACTGAATAATACTTCCTGCTAATCATTGGACCTGATACATTATATATCCTTCTCATTTAACCTTACCGCAAGTCTGAAGAGTAGATAATATTAACCATATTGTTCAATGGATAGAAATGATTCTTGAGGATACAAGTCTCTAAAAGACTGCAGATTTCTTTAAAAGAGAGAGTTCACATGAGGGCCCTGAAGTCATCTTTTATTGCAACAATATATATTTAGAATATGTTTGGTCGTAGAAGGAGAAAGGTAAGTTCTATTAGAGGCCCAGTTTTACAACACAGCATGACAGAAGAGAGGAAGCTGAAAGAGGCACCACCTGGAAAACTAATTAGTTTCATTTATTATCTTTTCATTTATTATTTTTCTTTTAATCCTGAAGTGAAAGTAAAATTGAAAGCAAAACAAGCTACCATTTTTGTAGTTGTTGATAATAATCAATTAAATATAGAAAATTTAACCCTAAACTATTCTTCAGACAAAAAATAGACACAAGAGTACTTTCTAAGTGTCAACCATTCATCTACACACCAGAAATATCATAATGGACAAGGAATGTCTCTGAGGAACTTGTTGGAAGATTGATCAATAAAGAGGTTAACAAAAAATATCATTTGAACATATAAAGTAAGATACATCAATAAGTGAGGAGGGAAATGTCCCTACAATGTTATCCCAACATAGTTTTTATTAATTCAGGTTTAGTGAGGTGTAAGTTACATCAGTAAAACTCATTTTCTTTTTAAATTGGGAAATAACAATTGAATACATTTATGAGCTGTGAGGTGATTTTTGATATATGTATATGTTGCAGAATGATGAAGTCAAGCTAATTAACATACTCATCACATCACGTCATATTTTTTGGTTAGAATATTACCTCTTTTCAATTTCAACATTTGAAATTTACATTCTAAGAAATTACAAAATATACAATATAAAATTATTAACTATACTCATCATGCTGTGCAATAGATCTCAAAAACGTATTTATCCTTATCTAACTGAAACTTTGCACCCTTTGACCAACATCTCCCCATTCCTCTCCACCATGACCCTTCCTCTTACCAGCCTCTAATAACCATCATGCTACTCTCTCCCTCTATGTTTTTGTGTGTTTTGGGTTTTTTTTGAGGCGGAGTCTCACTCTGTTGCCAGGCTGGAGGCTGGAGTGCAGTGGTAGGATCTCAGTTCACTGCAATCTCCACCTACTGGGTTCAAGCGATTCTCATGCCTCACCCTCCCAAGTAGCTGGGACTACAGGCGCCCACTACCACGCCTGGCTAATTTTTGTATTTTTTGTAGAGACTAGGTTTCACCATGTTGGCCAGGATGATCTCGATCTCCGGACCTCGTGATCTGCCTGCCTCGGCCTCCCAAAGTGCTGGGATTACAGACGTGAGCCATCGCTCGTAGCCTGGATCATATGTTAATTCTATTTTCAGCTTTTTGAGGAATCGTTGTAGGGTTTTGTCTACAGACCTCATTAATTTACGCTCATCAACAGTGTACAAGGATTCTCTTTTCTCCACAACCTATCCAACTATTTATCATTAAAATTTTTTGACAATAGTCATTCTAAGAGGTATTAATTTACACTTATCAACAGTGTATAAGGATTCTCTTTCTCCACATCCTATCCAACTATTTGTCATTAAAAGATTTTTATAATAGTCATTCTAAGAGGTATGAGGTGATATTTCATTGTAGTTTAGTTTGTATATCCCTGATGATAAGTGACGCTGAACATTTTTTCAGATACTTGGCCATTTGTTTTCTTCTAAGAAATATCTATTTAGAAAATCTTAACCAGAGCAGTCAGGCAAGAGAAAGAAACAAACGACATTCGAATAGGAAAAGAAAAAGTCAAACTATGTCTTTTCATTGATGGTATAATTCTATACTTATAAAACCCTAAAGACTGCCAAAAGACTACTAGAAATGGCAGATAATCTTAGTAAGGTTTCAGGATACAAAATTGATGGACAAAAATCAGTGGCAATTCTATATATCAATAAATTTCCAGGCTGAGAGTCAGATCAAGAACACAATCCTATTTATAATTGCCACAGAAAAATGAAATACCTAGGGATACAGCTAACCAAGGAGGTGAAGGAGCTCTACAAGGAGAACTACAAAACACTGCTGAAATAAATCAGAGAAGACAAAAATAAATGGCAAAACAGTCCGGGCTCATGGATTAAAAGAATCAATACCTTAAATTGTATTTCCCATTATCCCCATGTGTCATGGGAGGGACCTGGTGGGAAGTAATTGAATGGGGGTATTACCCCCATTCTGTTCTCATAATAGTGAGTTATTACAAGATCTGGTGGTTTTATAAGTGGCTTTTTCCTCTTTGCTGGGCACTCTCTCTTAGTTCAGCCACCATGGAAAGCAGTTTGGAGATTTCCATAAAAACTTAAAACAGAACTACCATTTGACCCAGAAATCCCATTACTGGGTATATACCCAATGGAAAATAGATCATTATACCAAAAAGACACATGTACTCATATGTTCATCATCCAGCTATTCACAATATTAAAGACATGAAATCAACCTAGGTGCCCATTAACGGTGGATTAAATAAAGAAAATGTGGTACATATACACCGTGGAATACTACATAGCCATAAAAAATAATAAAATAATGTACCTCAAACACTAGTTCTAATTATATGTTTATACCCATTAACTAACTTCTTTTTATCTTCCCCCATCACCACTTTCCCCAGCCCCTGGTAAGTATTATTCTGTTCTTTATGAGATTCTATCACCATGAGATCAACTTTTTTAGTTTCCACATCTGAGTGAGAAAATTCAGTGTTTGTCTTTCTGTGACTGGCTCATTTCACTTATCATAATGAAGTCTAGTTTCATCCATGTTGCTACAAATGACAGAATTTCATTCTTTTTTATGGCTAAATATTATTCTACTATATACATATATCCCACATTTTCTGTATACATTCACTTGTTGACCACTTAGGTTGATTTCATATTTTGGCAATTGTAAATAGTGCTACAATAAAGATGGGGGTGCAGGTATCACTTTGGTATAGTAATTTTTCAGTTTTGGATAAACAGTAATGAAATTTCTGAAATGTAAGCAGTTTTATTTTTATTTATCTGAGAAACTTGCATACTGTTTTCCATAATGGCATTAAAATTTACATTCCCACATTCCCATCAACAGCATACATAAGTTTTTTTGTTGTTTTTTTTTGTTTTGTTCTGTTTTTTTTTTTTTTAGTTGTGTTCTCATCAGCATGTTTTATTTTTTGTCTTTTTGATAATAGCTATTCTAACTGGGGTAAGATAATAACTAATTGTAATTTTAATCTTCGTTTACCTAATGATTAGTGATGTTGAGTATTTTCTGATATACTCGCCCCTTGTATGCGTCCCTTGAGAAGTGTTTCTTCAGAACTTCTGCCCACTTTTTAATGAAAAATATTATTATTATTACTATTATAATTTTGCTATAGAGTTGTTTGAGTTTCCTGTATTTTCTTCACATTACTTTCTTGTCATATGAATGTTTTCCAAATATTTTCTTTCATTCTACCGGTTGTCTCTTCACTCTGTTAACTGATTCCTTTCCTGTGCAGAAGTTTTTCAGCTTGATGTAATCTTATTTGTCTATTTTGGCTTTTGTTGCCTATGCTTTTGAAGTCTTATTCATGAAATTATTGTGTAGGTTATTTCCCTGAAGCATTGCACCTATGTTTTCTTGCAGTAGTTTCACAGCCTCAGGTCTTTCAATAAAGTTTTTAATCCATTTTGATTTTATTTTTGTAAATGGTGAGAGATAGGGATTTAACTAGGCTTCTCTGCAAGTTGATATCCAATTTTCCCAGTACTGTTTTTTGAAGAGAGTATCCTTTCCCCAGTGTATATTCTTGATTCTTTTGTCGAAAATCATTTTGGCTATAAGTACATGCATTTATTTCTTGATTCTCTATTTTGTTCCACTTGTCTATGTGTCTGTTTTTATATCAATACCATGCTCTTTCAAATACTACAGCTTTGTAGTATATTTTGAAGTTGGGGAATGTGATGCCTCCAGCTTTGTTCTTTTTGCTCAATATTACTTTGGCTATTTGGGGTCTTTTGTGATTCCATATGAATTTTACAATTTTTTTATTTCTGTGAATAATGTCATTGGTATTTTGATAGGAACTGTATTCAATCTGTAGGTTATTTTGAATAGTATAGCTATTCTAACAATACTAATCCTGATCCATGAATATAGATATCTTTCCATTTTGTGTGTATTATCTTGCATTGCTTTTATTAGTGTTTTGTTGTATTTGTTAAGGAGGTTTTTTATCTCCTTGGTTAAATTTATTCCTAAGTATTTTTGTAGCTATTTTAAATGAGATTGCATTCTTGATCTCTTTTTTAGCTAGGTGGTTATTGGTGTATAGAAACACTACTGATGTTTGTTTGTAGGTTGATTTTGTATTCTGCAACTTTACTAAATACATTTATCAGCTCTAAGAGTTTTTTGGCTTAATTTTTAGATTTGTCTATATATGAGATCATGTCATTTGCAAAAAGGAACAATTTGAATTCCTCTTTTTCAATTTTGATGTCTTGCATTTTTTTATATTGTCTGATTGCTGTGGCTAGGACTTCAAATATACTGTTGAATAAGAGTGGTAAAAGTGGTCATCTTCTTCTTGTTCCAGTTCTTTTGGGAAAGACTTTCAGAATTTCCTCATTCAGTATGATATTACCTGTAGGTTTGTCACATATGGGCTTTATTATGTTGATGAATGTCCCTTCTATGTCTAATTTGTTGAGAGGCTTTATCATGAAGAGATGTTGGATTTTATCAAATTCTTTTTTTTCTGGGTCTATTGAGATGATCATATGGTGTTTGTCCTTCATCTTGTTGATGTGATGTATCACATTTGTTGATTTGCCTATGTTGAACTATTCTTGTGTTCCTGGAATAAACCCCACTTGGTCATGGCACATTTTCTTTTTGATGTGTTGTTGAGAAATTGGTTTGCTAATATCTTGTTGAGAATTTCTGCACCTAAGTTTATCAGGGATATTGGCCTGTGGTATTCTTTTTGTTGTTATTGTATCCTTAACTGGTTTTTGTATCAGGTAAACTGGGTTGTCTCTTTCTGGCTATTTTTTTTGCATGTATATATATATATATATATATGCATACACATATAGTGAAGATTAACCTTTTTCAGATGTATACATTACAAATACTTTTTTCCCCACATCCCTAGGTTCTCTTCACTCTGTAATTGTTTCCTTTTTTTCCCTTTTCTTTCTTTCTTTCCTTTTTTTTTTTTTTTTTTTTTTTTGTGAGACAGCCTCTCATGCTGACACACAGGTTGGAGTGCAGTGCCAAGATCTCAACTCACTGCCACCTCTGCCTCCTAGGCTTAAGCCATCTGATATGGTTAGGCTTTGTGTCCCCACCCAAATCTCATCTTGAATCGTAATCTTCATAGTCTGCATAATCCCCACATGTCAATGGAGAGACCCAGTGGAGGTAACCGAATCTTTGGGGTGATTTCCTCCACGCTGTTCTTGTGATAGTGAGTGAGTTCTCACAAGATCTGATGGTTTTATCAGGTGCCCTTCCCCCTTCACTGGGCACTTCTCCTTCCTGCCACCTTGTGAGGAAAGTGATTTGCTTTCCCTTCATCTTCCACCATGATTGTAAGACTCCTGAGGACTCCCCAGCCATGCTGAACTGCGAGTCAGTTAAAACTCTGTCCTTTATAAATTACCCAGTCTCAGTCAGTTCTTTAAAGCAGTATAAAAATAGACTAACACAAGATCCTCCCACTTTGGCCTCCTGGGTAGCTGGGACCACAGTTTCAGACCACCACATCTCGCTGTTAATTGTTTCTGCTCTGTAGCAACTTTTTAGTTAGATGAAATTCTACTTTACTTTGTGTGTGTGTGTGTGTGTGTGTGTGTGTGTCCTTTGTTGACAGTGCTTTTAGGGTCAAATGCAAAAAAAATATTGTCTAGACAAATATTGTGAAGCTTTCTTGCTATGTTTACTTCTAGCAGTTTAACAGTTTCAGAACTTATGTTTAAGTTTTTAAAATTTATTTTAGTTCTTTTAAGTATATGGTGGGAGATAAGGGTCCAATTTCATTTTTCATACTCAGTAGTGAAAAATTGAACTTTTCCTGTAAGATCATGGATAACACAAGGGTGCCTACTCTCACAATTTCTTTTTTTCTTTCTTTCTTTTTTTTTTTTTTGAGACGGAGTCTCGCTGTGTCGCCCAGGCTGGAGTGCAGTGGCCGGATCTCAGCTCACTTCTAGCTCCGCCTCCCGGGTTCACGCCATTCTCCTGCCTCAGCCTCCCGAGCAGCTGGGACTACAGGCGCCCGCCACCTCGCCCGGCTAGTTTTTGTATTTTTTTTTTAGTAGAGACGGGGTTTCACCGTGTTAGCCAGGATGGTCTTGATCTCCTGACCTCGTGATCTGCCCGTCTCGGCCTCCCAAAGTGCTGGGATTACAGGCGTGAACCACCGCGCCTGGCTACTCTCACAATTTCTATTTAACATGATGCACAACATCCTATCCAGAGGAACTAAGCGAGAAAAAGAAATAAAAGACCTCCAAATAAGAAAGAAGTAAAAATGTCTTTTTTGCTGATTACATGATTTTAAACATTGAAACTCCAAATATTCCACCAAAAAACTGTTAGAACTAGTAAGAAAATTTAGTATAGTTGCAGGGTAGAAAATCAACATACAAAAATTAATGGCATTTGTATACACTAACAGTGAACTCTCTGAAAAAAATGTTTTAAAATCCCATTCTCAATAGCTACAAAAATTAAAATATTTAGAATAAATTTAACCAAAGAGTTGAAAGATCTGTACACTGGTAAAAGAAACTGAAGAAGATGCAAATAAGTGGAAAGATATGTCATATTCATAAATTAGAAGAATTAATATTGTTAAATGTTCATACTTACCCAACAGATCTACAGATTCAAAGCAATCTATATCAAAATTCCAATGTAAATTTTCAAAAAATTAAAACAAATTCTAAACATTTTATGGAAACATAAAAGACCTTGACTAATCAAAGCACTTTTGAGTCAAACAAACAAAAACACAAACAGAGCCAAAGCTGGAAGCATCACACTGCCTAACTTTAAAATATATTACAATTATGAAAAACAGTATGAAGTCCCCTGAACAATATTAAAATAGAACTATAATATTATCTAGCAATCCCTCTAATGGGTGTAAATCCAAAGGAAATACTATCAGTATGTTAAATAAATGCCTGCATTTTCATATTTATTGCAGCATTGTTGGCAATGACCAATATATGAATCAAACTAAATGTTCATCAATGGATGAATGGATAAAGAAAATGTGAAATATATACATAATTAAATTCTATTAAACCCTTTTTAAAAAAGAAAATTCTGTCATTTATGACAACAGGGATAGAACATAATGGAAAACATTATGTTCAGTGAAATAAACAAAGTGCCAAATACACATATCACTCACTTATCTCACTTACGTGTGGAATCTAAAAAATATAATATCATAGAAGTGGGAAATAGAATGGTGGCTACCGGGGTTGGGTTGTTTGGGAGGAGCATTGGGGAATTTTCAGTCAAAGCATGTAAGATTTCAATTAGATAGGAAGAAGAAGTGCAAGAGGTCTACTGTACAACATAGTGACTATTGTTAAAAATACGTTGTATTCTTGAAAAGTGCTGAGAGTGCATATTAAGTGTTCTTAACATAAAAATGATAACTATATGAAGTAATATATATGCTAATATAGCTAGATGCAGTCATTCCACAATGTATCCCTACTTCAAAACATTATGTTGTATATGGTATTTATAAGTTTATCTATCAATAGGTAAATAAAATATATCAGAAAGCTATAATAATCAAAACAGCACAATATTACCATTAAAACAGACACATCAACCATTGGAACAAAATAGAAACCCAAGAAATAAACCCATGCATTAATGGTCTATTGATTTTCTTCCAAGGCGCTAGGAAATAATTTTAAAAGGAAAGTCTCTTCACAAAATAGTTTTTGGGAAAACTGAATATCCACTTGCAGAAGAATGAATACTCATCCATTTTTAGATTTTCATATGGTTTAGATTTGTGCCCCCCACCAAAATCTCATGTGGAATTGTAATCCTCAGCGTTGGAGTTGGAGCCTAGTTGGAGGTGATTGGCCCATGGGGGTGAATTTCTCATGAATGGTTTGGCAACATCCTCTTGGTGCTGTTCTTGTGATAGTGAGTGAGTTCTCACAAGATCTGGTTGCTCTCTGTCTTGTTCCTGCTCCCATCATGTAAGATGCTTGCTCCTTCTTTGCCTTCTGCCATTACTGGAAGCTTCCCGATGACACTGCAAAAGCTGAAGCCATTATAAGGGCTGTACTGTAACTTCAGTACAGTCTGCAGAACTATGGAACCAATTAAACTTATTTTCTTTATAAATTACCCAGTCTCAGGTAGTTCTTTATAGCAGTAACACAGATGTACACTTCCATTAGGCTTGAGAAATGTAATAGGATGTATAACAAACAACATAATCAAGATATGAAATATTTCAAGCACTTTGCAAAATTATCTTATTCCTTTTTGTAGTCAGTCTCGCAAATTCTCCTCTCAGTCCTTGGCAAGTGATAATCTGATCTTTGTCCTTAATTCTTTGCATTTTCTAGAATATCATATAAATGAAAATATTCAGCATGTACATTTTTTAGTCTGGCTTCATTCCTTAGCATAATGTTTTTAAACTTCATTCCTGTTGTGGCATATATCAGTAGTTGGTTCGTTGTTGTTGCTGAATACATTTTGCATTCTTCCAACAGAGCATTAGAGTTCCAATGGTGTTACAGCCTTGCATACACTTCGCATTGCCTGTTTCTTTCTTTAAAAAATCAGTTTCTTTAGTAAATGTGTAGTGAAATATTATTTTGGTATTTTAATTTGCATTTTTCAAAGAACTACCATGCTGAACATTTTTTCCACCATCTCTTCCTGAGTCTCTCTCTCCTTGGTGAAGTGTTTGCTCAACACTTTTTGGCAATTTATTATTGGTTGTTTCTCTATTTAACATTGAATTTTAAGAATTCTTTATATATTCTGGACATAAGTCCTTTTTTCCAGTATATGTTTTGGAAACATTTCTCTTATTAGTGACTTATCTTTTCATTTTCTTACTGATGCCTTTCAAAAAGCAACATTTAAAATTGTGAGGAAACTCAACTTACCACTTTTTAAATTTTATGATTTTTGTAAAACCAAAAGAAATATATTTACCAATATTACCAATATAAATATAGTTACCAATATTTTGCTTTATATTTACTTTTAGATGTTTTATAGTTACTTGGTCTATAATTCAATACTAGATAATGTTTTTATACGATGAGCTAAGCAGTATAAGCTGAGGTTCTTTTTATTTGTTTTCTTAATTTTACTTTAACAAAACAAAACAAAACAAAAATTGGTTGTATAATTTTTCCAGCAATTCATGATGAAAAAAAAATTTTCCAATGAATCATCTTGTCACCTTTGTTTGAATTGATTAATCGTGTAACTATGGGTCTCTTTATGAACTCTCCATTCGGTTCCATTGATGTGTATATCTACACCACATGTCACAGCATAATTTTCACATTTTCTGAGATTGTATATGAAAATGAATCCCTTTGCTAACTCAACTCTCACAGATGTCCATCCCCAATCTATTTTTAAGCAAATGGCAGAACTAGACAGGTAAGCTCCAATTAAAAAAAAAAATCCATATAAACTAAATAAGATAAATTGAATTTATGTACGGATACCACTAAAAATCTGAAAAACAAAACAAATAATAAAAATTGACCTAGAAGATACACTCTAGATGAAGTTTTATGAAAACCAAACACTGCATGTTCTCCCTCATACGTGGGAGTTGAAAATGAGAAGACATGGACATAGAGAGGGGAACATCACACCCTGGGGCCTATTGGGGTGTGCGGGGACAATGGGAGGGAAGCATTAGGACAAATACCTAATGCACGTGGGGCTTAAAACCTAAAGGATGGATTGATAGGTGCAGTAAACCACCATGGCACATGTATACCTATGTAAAAACCCTGCACGTTCTGAACTTGTATCCCAGAACTTAAAGTAAAATAAAATAGATAAATAAATAAATAAATTTAAAAATAAAAATAAAGAAAATGGAATAAGCATACTCTATATTTCCACCAAAATAACAACATTAAAGTAAATGATATTTTTAGGGAGAAATTATAAAAATGATTCAAAGAGATAAAAAAAGAGGGAGAAGATAAAACAAATGTTTAAAGTAAGCTGATAGTGATAAAGAAAACGATGAAAATAATTGCAACTCTGATAAAGCACTCATATTCAGAATATATAAAGCGTTCTCAAAACTCGATAATGTGAAAACAAAATACTCATGTCATGAAGAGCACCTGGACTTATCATGGGGTCACATCCTGATAAAACCTATCAGAAAGTCAAAAAATAACATTAAGTTCAAAAAGCTTTAAGTCAACCATCCTAAATCAGAGACCTTCTGTACATAGATACCCATGCTTGTGGGAGCAAAGAAAAATAATAATAAAGTAAAAAAATCTAAGAAGTAATTTAGTTTATACAAGAACCAATGAATTCAGAGTTCCACAAATTAAAGGGTATGATTTACTTCCATTTATGAGTCTGAGCTCCACTAAAAATAAGCCCTGGAACTTGATTAAAATTCAGTGTCTGTTATGTCACTTTGGGCCAATGAAGACACTAAACATGGAAATTGTATAATATACAAAAATAGTATAATAAAACCTAGTATCAAACTCCTCTATGAAAACTCAAGTAAGCCCCACAAATCCCGAGAAAAGGATATGAAAGTGTGCTCAGATGAGTCAAGGCCTAAGAGTAAACATAGAGTAAACATAGTACTTTGCCTGGAATCATTTAAAGAAGTTAAAACACTCTTTTTTCATTCAGGCAAAAAGCTCTTTGTGTCTCTTAATATGATCAGTACTTCTCTTACTGGCCTGTAAGAGATTTATATTACTTCACAAGCCTGGTTTGGCCAAAGTGGTCAGATTCTTTTTCTTCTTTGAAGGATCCCTTACTATGCCTAGATACATACTTAGAGGGTTAAATGACTAAGAAGCCACTTCAAAGTTTTAGTGACTGACTGGGACTAAACAAGCTCTGCATTGGATTGTTTAGTGGTTGAATCTAGGGTCAAACAGTAGTCTGTTTTCTGCCTTCTTTCTCAAACTTAGAGAAGAGAATTTCATATTCTCATCACAAAATAAAACAGTTAAAATATGAATTAAATTTCAATTAAAAATACCCGTTTATTAGACTACACTATTAAGAGGGCACAAAGGAATGCTACAGAATGGTAAAATGTATATTTTAACACAAGTAAATGACAAGGTTTACATGTGCAACATATATATATATAGGACTTACACCAATTAGTAAAGAAAAGAAAGGCAATACAATAGGAAAATGGGTAAGTGACTTGAGCAGGCACTTCAAAAACAAAATAGGAGACTCAAGTGTCCAATCACACTGTGAAAGTTGTTCAATTTTGTTTGTTATTTGACACACACTAGTTAAAATTACAAATTATAATGACAAATTATGAGGTACCACTACAAACTTGGAATATTTCATCAAAAAAAAAAAAAGACCAACAAAAATCCCAGCAATGAAGTAAATTGACAGCATTCATGTACTCTCAGTGGGAGTCGGTATTAGTACATCCATTGAGAGAACTGTTTGTTTATCTATTGTGGTTCAACATGTGCATATGCTATGACCCAATCATTCTATTCTTGTGCACACAATAGATTAATTAAATCAAAATTTATATAAAATGATGTTATGAAAACATTATATTCTTAATAGCTCCAAAGTGTAGAAACTGTTCATCAGTAGTGGAACAGGTAAAAATGCATAAACAAATTGTATCATATAATGATATAAAGGGATATAATGGAATGTTATATAGTCAAATAATGGAATATTATGTAGCACTGAATAGGAGTGGATTGCACCTGCATTTTATGCCATGGCTTATTATCACAATATAGTATTTAATAAAATAAGCTACATGCAAAATAATATATATTTCAGGCATGCATTTGTATAAAGTTCAGAACAGGTCATCTTAATTTATATTGCTATATATGGGAATATTGGAAGGGAGGCTAGTGATTGGGGAGGAGCTGGAATGTTTTATGGTATTGGAAATGCTCTGATTTTTTACTTTGTTGGAGGTTAATTGGAAATGTTTACTTTTTGATAACCTATTTCACTGCATAATTAGGATGTACGTCACTGTTTTCTTTTGTCTTACACATCAATATGAAATAATTTGTTTTAAATGAGTGTTACACAAATATCAATTTTTACATAGTTTTTGCCACGTTGTAATCTTGAATTCCTGTTCTGGAAAGTGGACTCCTGGATTGTTCTCACACTTCTTTCTCCTTTTCTTTGGAATATGGACACTTCATAAATGCTGAGGTGTTTGCCTTCCATTTGACAACCTCCTTCTCAGGTCCAGAGGCCAGATCTCAGTTCTTAACTTCCTAATGGGTGAACTTGAAGACCTATTGACAAATTTCTCTTCAGCTATTTTCTACCACTTTACATAGCAAAATACTGTTCATCTTCAATATTATTACCTTTTTAAGGCTCTGCCCACCTGTCATCTATTATTATGTATAGTTACATCAATATCCCTTTCTCTCAGGATTCATACCCATGGTATACCATGTCTGCTAGATACTATCTACTGACTATCCTTTTTTTCTGTTTCTATGACTGGGTTTATGTTCTTATTACACCTCTCTACATTGACTAGTTGTCACTATTGGGCTTGTACCCTTGCCAGACTGACCTGTATGCATAATTATAAATCATAATAAGTATAATTAATTCAGCACTTGTACTTGAAGGATGTTTGTTTGCAAACGTATTTTATTCAGTTACAGTGATTGGAATAGAAGAAGGCCAAGTGTGTGTTTTCAAACAGTAATTGGCAACTGGAAAACATGTTTGATCATAGATTTAAAAATCATTTGTTTATAAGTCTTGGCACTATAATATGAAAGCAGTTACATAGTCATGCCATATTAAAATAGAAGAGTAAAGACGTAATGTGTTCCAGGTGACTTAAAGGAAGAGAATTTAAAGTGAATACTTCATATGGGTAAGTATGGAAGCTCTATGAAGCTGGTTTCACCTAAACAGCAGAAGATACCAGAAATAAAATAGTGTCAGAGGAGCCAAATTGGAATTATGGAAGAGGAGCTTCTCAGCTAGACTGTAGTCTTGATTGACTCTGCTTGCCAAAGACAAAGCTAAGGAAGAGAAGAAGCAGTGGGGTCGGGCAGGGGATTGTCATAATCTCTCTCTCCTCCCTTTTGTGATCTGCTGCTGGTGACTTTCATTTTCCAGGCACAATGGAAGCCAGGTTTCCAAGGAATTCAAGTGATATATGCCACAGTGTTCTACGTCTCTTTGCACAAAGTAGAGCCTACAAGGGTGGGGAATGAATCTGAGGAGCAGAGATGATAAATGAAGAACTAGCATAATTACGATGTTTGCTCCTGTATTTCATACTTATCCGATTATAGTTAGAGGACTATATATATCCTATGTCAAAAAATGCCAGATTGAGTTTAAAATAATTTGAATTGAAAAATGAAGATTATTCTGGTGTACAAGTACAACATTTTTGTTTTCCAGTCTATCATTGATGAGCATTTAGGTTGATCCTATGCCTTTGCTACTGTGAATAGTGCTGCAATGATCATATGTGTGCATGTCTTTATAATAAAACAATATGCAGCCATAAAAATGAACAAGATCGTGTTATTTGCAAGAACATGGTTGGAATTGGAGGCCATTATCCTTAGCAAACTAATGAAAGACAAGAAAACCAAGTACTGCATGTTTTCACTTATAAGTGAGAACTAAATGATGAGAAGACATGGACACATAAACAGGAACAACACACATGGAGAACGGAGGAAGTAGAGGATCAGGAAAAAGAACTAATGGGTACTAGGCTTAATACCTGGGTTATGAAATAATCTGTACAACAAACACCCATGACACAAGCTTACCTATGTAAAAAACCCACATATGTATCCCTGAACTTAGAAGTTTTTTTAAAAAAGAAAACTATCCTGGAATAGCCTGTGTTTATTAATTTTTTATGTCAATTGCATGCAATGAGGATTATGTGCTTGCTATAAGTAAGCACTGTCCTAAGTACTTTGCATATAATAAACTAGTTATATATTATTCCTCATAAAAGAACAGGGTAGTTACACTTATTTTCCCGTTCTTTCTTTCAGATAAAGGAAGTGAGTCACAGATCAGTTACAGCAGATTGCCAAAGTTCACGCAACTGGTTAGTTTAAACTCCTCAGAGTTGTGCTCTGTACCACTAGAAAAACAAAAAAGGGGAAAGAAATATAACATTAATTGAACAATAACTTGTCTTAGCAATATCTGGAACACTATATATGTCTGATAGAACATTACTTTTATAATACCTCCTGCTGCATTTTCTCTTTCCATAACTTTTTTTTTCCTTTCCTGAAAATCCCTTCCTCCTTTGATGCTCAGCCGTGAGGTTTCTCATCCACAATGAAAGGCATATTAGTTAAACAATGAGGTCCAGCATGTGGGACAGAAGAATGTAATATTAGAGATATTCTCATTCAGCAGCAAAGAAAAATAAATATAAGCTCTGCAAAGGGATGTCGCGGTGGACAAGTTGATTCTGAGAGCTTGAGAATAAGGTTGAATTAATACCTTCTCAGAACACTTAGGTCTTAAGGAAACAAATCTGTAGTTTAACTTCTTAAATTATTTGCAAAGTAAATACTTGACATACAACTTCAAGTATAAAGGTAAATCTTTACAGATGTGTATAAGTCAGTTATTTATGATTAATTCTGTTTTCAGAAATCCCGAATGTGAGCCTATAGCCTGTAATTTTGTTACCTTTCCATAATTAGTCACTTATTAATAATATTTACAAAAGTTGTTTGACTTCATACAGAGAAAATAGCCATCATAGAACTTATGAATAAATCTTAACTATCTCTCATTGCAAACTCAAGATTATTACTAAAAAAACAACAACAACAACAACAAAAAATCTTTAAAAATCCATGGTATCAGTGGTTGCAAAATCTGAAGTCTTATTGTATTTGGCAAATTAAATGTGAGGTAAAAAGAAAAATGGTCTTCATCAGCAGAAAAGAAAGATAAGTGACTTTTTAGTGACAGGTTCTCAATATTTGGAAGAATAGTGAAGCAGGAAACCTAAGCATTCCCTAGGTGTTACTAAGAAACTCATTGCAGCTGTCAGTCAATGTAACTGACGTAAAGAGAAAATGAAATCTATTCTAACATAATACTGGGAGTCAATGTTAATAAAACATGGTAGAGAAGTCCAAAGAGTGCCTGAAATATTCCAAATGCAAGTCCACTGAGAACTGAATGCTTCTAACTCTTCTTAATGCATAAACCAGAATATGAAGCAGGCTTTCCTACAGGACTTTTAGGAGGAATTAAAAGTGCTGATTTTATTAAGAAGATACTGAATTATACGGATCGATATGGAAAGATGACCATGTTATAGCGTTAAGTGAACTAGAAGGCCATTTCTGATCATTGTATTAATACAAAGCAAGATTTCAGTTAAAACAGAAACAGCAATAACAACTTGAAGAACCTCCAGGGTTTTCCTCAATGGCAAGTTATATAGATCGGTGTGCTTTCAAATGTTATATTTCTCCTATGGTGAAAGGCATATTTCCAAAACTGTTCATGTTTAGTGACTATTTTGGCTGTAGAGATAGGAGTTTTAATTCACTCCCCCTGTGAACACCAGGCTACCACCTTAATAAGAAGCAGATCCAAGCTCCTAGAATGAACAAGGAGATACTTATTTTCCTTTCACATTTCATACTCATTTAGTTCAGAAAAAAATGGAAGAGAATCAGAAATTGTAAAATACTTAAAGTACTGCATGAATGTAGGTAGTGAAATTGCTGATTGCTGGCATTTAATTCTTGTTCCTATGTCTCTGTTTTTTCTCATTTTTCTGACATGTTTTGGGGGTTACCAAAGGTTTATTTTTGGCCTCTGGCCTCCCAAAGCCATTGGATATAATTTTTTGTACTCCTGCTACTTCTGAGCCTACCCAACTTCTGAGCTGATACTTGCTGTGCCATTTTTCTCTCATTTTTTAAAATGATCTCCAGTACTGTGCTCTGCCTCCCAATGTCTAGCTTGTTATGTTCCTTCCATACTGTTACCACCAGCTTCCATGATACGCTTATCTGCAAAGGGTTCCATATTTTAGACTCTCTTTCTCCATCCCAGACCTCACTTCTTAAATACATACTGCATATATCCAATTGCCAATCCTCTGAGGCTATTATAACAAAATACCTTAGTCGAGGTAATTCATAAATTCACAGCAGTAACTTTAATTTACTGTTCTAGGTGGCAGCAGATTCAGTGCCTGGTGAGGCCTCACTCTATCCTTCAAAGATGGTGCCTTCTTACAGTGTCCTCACATGACAGGAGGGCCAAAGGTTATATCCTCACATGATGGAAGGAACAGTAAGCTTTCTCAAGCCTTTTATGCATGGACACTAATCCCATTTATGGGGGTGGTCCCCTTGTGACCTAATCACCTCCTAAAGGCCCACCTCTTAATACTGCCACAATGAGGATTAGGTTTCAACATGAATTTTGGAGGAACAAAAACATTCAGACCATAGCACCAAACATCTTCTAGTTTTTATTTAGTAATTTTGCAGGCACCACAAAGTTTTACCAAGAATTATACTTTTATGATTAAGACTATGAGTTTTGAACCTAGAATTGCTAGATTTTAATCTTTATTACTTATAACTGTGTGACCTTAAAGAAATGATTTAACATCAAAGATCAAATGGTTGTAGATGTGTGGTGTTGTTTCTGAGGGCTCTGTTCTGTTCCATTCTTCTATATATTTGTTTTGGTATCAGTACCTGACAAAAACAAGCAATGGGGAAATGATTCCTCATTTAATAAATGTTGTTGGGAAAACTGGAGAGCCATATGCAGAAAACTGAAACTGGACCGCTTCCTTATACCTTATACAAAAATTAACTCAAGATGGATTAAAGACTTAAACGTAAGACCTAAAACCATAAAAACCCTAGAAGAAACCCTAAGCAATACCATTGAGGACACAGGCGTGGGCAAAGACTTCATGACTCAAACACCAAAAACAATGGCAACAAAAGCCAAAATTGACAAATGGGATCTAATTAAACTAAAGAGCTTCTGCACAGCAAAAGAAACTATCATCAGAGTGAAGAGGCAACCTAGAGAATGGGAGAAAATATTTGCAATCTATCCATCTGACAAAGGGCTAATATCCAGAATCTACAAGGAACTTAAACAAATTTACAAGAAAAAACCTAACAACCCCATCAAAAATTGAGCAAAGGATACGAACAGACACTTCTCAAAAGAAGACATTTATGTAGCCAACAAACATATGAAAAAAAAACTCTCATCATGACTGGTTATTAGAGAAATGCAAATCAAAACCACAGTGGCATAACACATCACCCCAGTTAGAATGAACGATCATTAAAAAGTCAGGAAGCAACAGATGCTGGAGAGGGTATGGAGAAGTAGGAATACGTTTACACTGTTTGTGGGAGTGTAAATTAGTTCAACCATTGTGGAAGACAGTATGGCAATTCCTCAAGGATCTAGAACCAGAAATACTATTTGACCCAGCAATTCCATTACTGGGTATATACCCAAAGGATTATAAATCACTCTACTATAAAGACACATGCACACATATGTTTATTGTAGCACTATTCACAATAGCAAAGACTTGGGACTAACGCAAATGCCCATCAATGATTGACTGGATAAAGAAAATGTGGCATGTATACACCACAGAATATTGTGCAGCCATAAAAAAGGATGAGTTCATGTCCTTTGTAGGGACATGGATAGAGCTGGAAACCATCATTCTCAGCAAACTAACACAAGAACAGAAAACCAAACACCACATGTTCTCACTCATAAGTGGGAGTTGAACAATGAGAACACACGGACACAGAGTGGGGAACATCACACACCAGCATCTGTTGGGGGCTGGGGGACTAGGGGAGGGATAACATTAGTAGAAATACCTAATGTAGATGATGGGTTGATGGGTGCAGCCAACCACCATAGCTCATGTATACCTATGTAACAAACCTGCACGTTCTCCACATGTACCCCAGAACTTAAAGCATAATAAAAAAAAAAAGAAAAAAAAAGAAATGATTTAAACTTTCCTTTTTAAATCATTTTTTTAAAATTTCCATAGGTTATTGAGGAACCAGTGGTGTTTTGTTACATGAGAAAGTTCTTTAGTGGTGATTTATGACATTTTCGTGCACCCATCACCTGAGCAATATACACGGAATCCTATTTGTAGTATTTTATGCCTCGCCCTGTTCCTGCCCTTTCTCCGAGTCCCCAAAGTCCACTGTGTCTTTCTTATACCTTTGCATTCTTGCAGCTTAGCTCCCACTTCTGAGTGAGAACATATGCTTGGTTTTCCATTCCTGAGTTACTTCACTTAGAATAATTGTCTTCATCTCATCCAGGTCATTCATTGTGAATGCCATTAATTCATTCCTTTTTATGGCTGAGTAGAATTCTATCTCTCACATATATATATATATATATATTCCATCATATATCTATCATATATATTCCATATATGTATATACATACATATGTGGAATATATATATATGATGGTATAGTTAGATGACAGTATATATGATGGAATATATACATATATATATATCTCTCTCTCTCTCACAGTTTTTGTAGTTGTTGTTATTGCTCTTTTGAGATGGAGTTTTGCTGTTGTTGACCAGGTTGGAGTGCAATGGTGCAGTCTTGGCTCACCCCAACCTACGTCTCCCAGGTTCAAGTGATTCTCCCGCCTCAGCCTCCCAATTAGCTGAGATTACAGGCATGTGCTGCCATGCCTGGCTAATTTTTTTGTATTTTTAGTAGAGATGGGGTTTCTCCATATTGCTCAAGCTGGTCTCGATCTCCCAACCTTAGGTGATCTGCCAGCCTTAGCCTCCCAAAGTGCTGGGATTACAGGCGTGAGACACCGCATCTGGCCTATACCACAGTTTCTTTATCCTCTCATTGGTTGATGGGCATTTGGGTTGGTTCCATGTTTTTGCAATTGCGAATTGTGCTGCTATACACATGTGTGTGCAAGTATTTTTTTTTTTTTTTTGTATAATGACTTCTCTTCCTCTGGGTGGATACCCAGTAGTGCAATTGCTGGGTCAAGTGGTAGTTCTACTTTTAGTTCCTTAAGGAATCTCCACACTGTTTTTAGTTTATATTCCCACCAGCATTGTGGAAGTGTTCCCTGTTCACTGCATCCACGCCAACATCTGCATTTTTTAAATTTTTTGATTATGGCTATTTTTCCAGGACTAAGGTAGTATCTCATTGTGGTTTTGATTTCCATTTCCCTGATTATTAGAGAAGTTGAGCATTTTTTATATGTTTGTTGGCCATTTGTATATCTTCTTTTGAGTATTGTTTATTCATGTATTTAGCCCACTTTTGACGGAATTGTTTGTTTTTTTCTTGCTGTTTTTTTTTTTTTTTTTTAGTTTGTTGTAGATTCTGGATATAAGTCCTTTGTCAGATATATAGATTGTGAAGATTTTCTCCCATTCCGTGGGTTGTCTGTTTGCTCTGCCAACTGTTCTTTTTCCTGTGCAAAAGTTGTAATTAAGTCCCAGGTATTTATCTTTGTTTTTATTGCATTTCCTTTTGGGTTCTTGGTTATGAAATCCTTGCTTAATCCAATGTCTAGAAGGATTTTTCCAATGTCATCTTCTATAATTTTTATAGTTTCAGGTCTTAGATTTAAGTCCCTATTCCAACTTGAGTTGATTTTTGCATAGGGTGAGAGATGATGAGAGTTTTATTCTCCTACATGTGGCTTGCCAATTATCCCAGCACTGTTTGTCAAAAAGGGTGTCTTTCCCCATTTTATGTTTTCGTTTGCTTTGTGGAAGATGACTTGGCTGTAATTATTTGGACTTATTGCTGGGTTATCTTTTCTGTTCCATTGGCCTATGCACTGTTTTTATACCAGTACCACACTGTTTTCATGACTAGGGCTTCATAGTATAGTTTGAAATCAAGTAATGTGATTCCTCCAGATTTGTTCTTTTGGCTTACTTTTGCTTTGGCTATGAGGGCTCTTTTTGGTTCCATATGAATTTTAGAATTGCTTTTTCTAATTCTATGAAGAATGATGGTGGTATTCTGTTTGGAATTGCATTGCATTTGTAGATTGCTTTTGGCAGTATGGTCATTTTCATAATAATGATTCTACCCATCCATGAGCATGGGATGTGTTGCCATTTGTTTGTGTCGTCTTATGATTTCTTTAAGTAGTGTTTTGTAGTTTTCCTTATAGAAGTCTTTCATCTCCTTGGTTAGGTGTATTCCTAAGTTTTTTTTGTTTTATTTTGTTTTGTTTTGCAGCTATTGTAAAAGGAGTTGAGTTCTTGATTTGATTCTCCATTTGGTCTATATTGGTGTATAGAAGAACTACTGCTTTGTATACATTTATTTTGTGTACAGAATCTTTGGTGAATTCTTATATCAGCTCTATTGAGGAGCTAATAAATGATTTAATGTTCCTGTCCTTTTTCTTTACCTGCAAATGAAAGTAAGTACACATCTACCTTATAAAAATATGGTGATAATTAAAGAGATGAATCACTTGGAACAGTTCCCACCCATAGTAAATTCTCAACCTCATTTACTGTTAGCCATCCCTCTTTATTTTTAGTAGGCTGGAGTGAACCTTCAGGATGCTGGTTCAGGGAAAATTTGTAAATATTTTATTTCCTGAGACATTGTATATGTGACTGAATTTGTTGAAAGGCACAGACATAAAAGAGAGTTTGGCTATTTAAATATTTACAACATGTTTCTGTTATTTTCTTCCGGGAAGAAAAACCATGAAAAACCACTGCGTAATAGATCCTGGGGGTGGACTTACAGCTGTGTTGTATGCCTCCTGCTATAGAAGATGGAAAAGCTAGAAAATGGTTTTCTCCATCTCCTTTGCATTTTGAGGGTACTAGGCCTAGAGGTCTGGTAAATGGCTTATAATAGAGACTGCCTGAGACTTTTAGGCAATATATCTCCTTAACAAGGGAGAGGGGTAATTTAAGAAAGTTATGTCATCTACTTGAACCCCCTTTGGTGGGCAGAAAAATGATCCTCCCAAAGATGTACCTTCCCTAATCCCTGGACTCTGTGGGGTTATTTTATATAACATCAGAAATTGTAAAACACTTAAAGTATTACATAAGTATATGGTGGTGCAATTCTGGACATTATAAATTATGTTTATTCTCTGTACTATGAACCACTGGTGGAGAAGTCTGTCTTGTATATCTTTTTTACTTACTGAGTTCACCACAGATTCTTACACAGAGAAAGAGATTAATATACACTTTTTCAATTGCCGTTTAAATTAATGCCTTTTATTTTTTAGCACTACTCCAGGAAACAGCTTGATAGTCTGAGAATGCCATATTTGACATGTAAAACTTTCTATATTGTCGAATTAATTCGTCAATTAATGTTTTTACAATGGTTCATAAATGTTATTAGCTGATTAATTCTGGGTCATTATTTGCATAATGTTCACAAAATATACCTGTAACATTTGAGTTGTAAGTCAAACACCAAAATCAGCATAGAGATATTTCACATTTTTAAAATAAATTAACTTATGTGGGAGCAGTTAATCCTTGATGTCAAGCAATGCTGCTTTTTTTCCCTTAAGTAATTTAAAATATAATTTCCCCTTGGATTTTAAAAGCATTGAGATATGCTATATTGAATAAAATCAACTCTGCTTGGGAAAAAGAATGACACACTTCATATAGTCTGAGAATAATTTGCCATAGACTAATGTAGTTTCTCTTAGAATTCATCACAATTCAACTTGAATATTATCAGAAAGAAAAATCTAATTCTGACATTAATTTAGAAGGCACAAGCCACTGGACTAAAAATCATTGCAATGGAATTTATAAAGTGATAAACTGTCTTGAAAGTGAAATACATAGTGAAGAAAATCAAGAGGTATAATTATTTATATTTTTCTTTCTCAATAACTATGTTGTTTATACACCACATTTATGTAATGATCATATCTGAAGCCATCAGAAAACTGTCTGTCCAGTACAGTTGATAAAGTTCGTGAGTATGTTTCTTTCAGATGCATATGTGTACTGTATGTGCATAAATCAAATATAATTTTGTATCAGAGGATTATTATTATGGTGTTAGTTTATATTTTTATACTTTTATAGTTTATAAATGCAGATACATACATAATCTATTTTACTCTTTAAAATAATCCTGTGAAGTGGTTATTGTAATGTGAAATAATTTCCACTTTTTTTTCTTTGGTGGGGGGAAATGGATTGCCAGAAAATATAAGTGACTTTCAAAGGAATACACAGCTACAAAGGGAAAAACTAAGGTAGCAAATCAATTTTTCTACATTTCAGCAGGTGTTCATTTAGAAAGAAGTAACAGTCATGTGACACACACACACACACACACTCTTTTGCATGAAAATGTAATGTAGCATAGTGGTTAAGAGCATAGGCAGTACATCTATGGTACATGGGATAAAGAAAACGTGGTACACATACACCATGGAATACTTCACAGAGATAAAAAAGAATAAAATCATGTCCTTTGAAGCAATATGGATGGAGCTGGAGGCCATAATGTCAAGGAAATTAATGTAGGAACAGAAAACCAAATAACACAAGCTCTCACAGGTAGGTGGGACCTGAACATTGGGCATGTATGGACATAAACTTGGGAACAATAGATGATGGAGAAAAATAGAAGGCGGTAGGGAGTGGTTGAAAATCTACCTGCAGGGTAGTGTGCTCTCTGGGTAGCAGGATCATCCATAACCCAAACCTCAGCATCAAGCAATATTCCCATGTAACAAACTTGTACCCCTTGTATCTAAAGTAAAAACTGACATTGAAAAAAAAAAGAAACACAGCATGGGCAGATGGGCAGTGGAGCTGCACTCACTGGCTCATTGGCTTCAAGTACTGACTTTATCACTTATTTGCTGTGTCTCAAGGAACTGTTATTTTTATGCCTTAGGATTCACATCTATAAGCTAGAGGTAATAATAATATAAACCTAACAAAGTTATTACAAGGAGGCATTGATACCTCTGAACAAAATAAAGTAAGTCTCAATAATAATAGCTACTATCACTATCATCACTGCAATTATCATCATCCTCATGTACCTTGCTGTTCAATTCTAATACATCTTCCCTCAGATGTCATTGCCTCGTTGATAAAATGAAAATTTAAAATAATGTTACTAAACTAAATGTGGGAGTTGAAACAGGTGATTTTATGTTATAGAACCTAGGAGTCATTTTGTCAAATCGTCTACTAAAACAAAATTTAATTTTTTGAAATATATTTTATATTTGCATAATATTTAATATATACAAAATAATTGATGCAGCATTTGTGTAGATTTTGAAAAGTCTACATTTATGCATCTTCCCTGTCTGCCTTCCTAAGGAACTACTATTCTGAATCTTGTCTTTATCATTCTCTTGTTTTATTGTTTTTATCTTTTCCTCATGACATATACAGAAAATATTCTGAATTTTGCGTTTGTCATTTCCTTGTGTATTAGTCGGGGTTCTCTAGGGGGACAGAACTAATAGGATAGATGTATATATAAAGGGGAGCTTATTAAGGAGTATTGACTCACAGGATCACAAGATGAGGTCCCACAATAGGCCATCTGCAAGTTGAGGAGCAAGGAAACCAATTCCAGTCCCAAAGCTAAAGAACTGGGGTCCAATGTTTGAGTACAGGAAGCATCCAGCAGGGGAGAAAGATGTAGGCCAGAAGACTAAACCAGTCTAATCTTGTCTAATCTCTCCACATTCTCACATTCTTCTCCCTGTTTTTGTTTGTTTGTTTGTTTGTTTGTTTGTTTACAGAGTCTCACTCCGTCCCTAGGTTGTAGCACAGTGGCACAATCTCCACTCACTGCAACCTCTGCCTCCCAGGTTCAAGCGATTCTCCTGCCTCAGCCTCCTGAATAGCTGGGACTATAGGTGCACACCACCACTCCCAGCTAATTTTTGTATTTTTAGCAGAGACAGATTCCACCATGTTGGCCAGGATGGCCTGCATCTCTTTACCTCGTGATCTGCCCACCTTGGTCTCCCAAAGTGCTGGGATTACAGGTGTGAGCCACAGCACCCAGCCTCTGCATGCTTTTATTCTGGCTGTGCTGGCAGCTGATTAGATTGTGCCCACCCAGACTGAGGGTGGGTCTGCCTTTCCCAGTCCACTGACTCAAATGTTAATCTCCTTTGGCAACATCCTCACAGGCACACACAGAAACATCATTTTGCACCCTTCAAGCTAATCAAGTTGACACTCAATATTAACCATCACACTTTGTTTTATTCTTTTCACCTTTTATGACACACACAGAAAACATGTTTGACATATAAAACTTGAAATTCATCACAAAGTTGAGACCATGAAATCACAACCCTACTCAAGAAAAAGAATAATACACACCCTGGAACCAAGGCTCCCCCTAATTTTTGAGATGGAGCCTAGCTCTGTTGCCCAGGCTGGAGTGCAGTGACGTGATCTCGGCTCACTGCAAGTTCTGCCTCCTAGGTTCATGCCATTTTCCTGCCTCAGCCTCCTAAGTAGCTGGGACTACAGGCACCCACCACCACGCCCTGCTAATTTTTTGTATTTTTAGTGGAGATGGGGCCTGGAAACCCTTTGATGCTCTTTCCCAATCATTATCTCCTCCTTCCCACACAAAAGTAACCTTTATCTAACTTTTATGTGAAACCATTCCTCACTTTTTCCATTATTTTAATATCTAGATTTTCTTCCCTAAATATTATAATTTACTTTTACTACTCTTTTGATATAAATTAAAATGAAATAATATAATATACGTTCTTCTTTGGTTTATTTTATGCAGCATTATGTTTGTGAGATGTAGCCATGTGGTTCTTTTATTTTCAGAGTTGTATAGTACCCTTGTAGCAATATTCCCATCTTTGTCAGCTTGAGGGACTGATCTAGTTTGTATATTTGTCCCCACCAAAATCTCATGTTGAATTGTAATTCCCAGTACTGGAAGTGGGACCTGGTAGGAGGTGATTGTATCATGGGGGAGAATTTCTCATAAATGTGTTAGTATCATTCCCTTGGTGCTGTCCTCGCAATTGTGAATGAGATCTCCTGAGATCCGGTTATTTAAAAAAGGTATAGTCCCTCCTCACCTTCCTCTGTCTTGCTCCTGCTTTTAACTATGTGATGTTCCTTCTCTCACTTCACCTTCCATAATGAGTAAAGGCTTCTGGAGGCCACACCAGAAGCCAAGCCGGTGCTGGTCGCACATTTGTGCAGCCTGCAGAACTGCTAAATTTCTCAGTCTCAGGTATTATTTTTAACAGCAACACAAGAGTGGCCTGATACAGGGGCTATAATAAAACATCATAGCCTAGGCTGCTTAAACAACAGAAATGTATTTCTCACAATTCTGAAGGTTGGGGAGTCCAAGATCAAGGTGCTGGCTGATTTAGTTCCTAATGAGGGCTCTCTTCCTTGGTTTCTCAGAGTGGTCTTCCCCTTATGTTCTCAGGTGACCTTTCCTCAGTGCTCTTTTTTCCTCTTCTTACATGGCCATTAATCTCATCATAAAGGCTCCATTCTCACTACCTCATCTAACCTTAATTACATCTCAAAGACTCCAACTCCAAATACCAACACATGGGGAGTTAAGATTTCATTGTATGAATTCTGGAGAAACACAAGTATTGAGACCATAACAATTCCATACTTTGTTAGTCACTTTTTCTATTCGAGTTTTAAAAATATTGCTGGTAAACATTCCTATTTATATTCAATGTTCTATACATGCATGTATCTCTGTTGTTATGAACTTACTCAGTAACAAGGTATAAAGTTCCCCAACTTCACTAGGTAATGCCAGTTTTCCAAATTATCAATTTACCTATTTAAACAAATTTACATTCCCACCAGCAGCATATAACATTTTTATCACTTTACAGTCTGGTTTTAATTTTAGCAATTCTGAAGAATGAGTAATGGCTTCTCACTGTGGTTTGAAATTGCAATATTCTCAGAGGTTAAACAACTTTTTATAGCTTACTTGCAATTTGGGTCACTCCTTTTGTGAGGCACATTTTGAAATCTCTTGCTTATTTTTTTGGGGTTGGCTGTTCCTTTCTTAATGATGATATAATTTCTTTATATACCCTGTACATGAGTTCCTTGTTGATTATATGTAATGTAACATTTTTCACCCACTCACTGACTTGCCTATTCTTTCTTAATTACTTAAAACAATAGAAGTCATCTCTCTCTCCACTCTTTAAATCAACTTCATTAAAATACAGTTTAAACCCAATGATATGAACACATCTAGTGTGTAACTCGCAAAGAATATATATACACATTTTTTTTTCAGACAGAGCCTCGCTCTGTCGCCCAGGCTGGAGTGCAGTGGCTGGATCTCGGCTGACTGCAAACTCTACCTCTCAGGTTCACACCATTCTCCTGCCTCAGCCTCCCAAGTAGCTGGGACTACAGACACCCGAGAAGCTTCAACATATTATACACCTGTGCAATACCACCAAAATCAAGACATTAAACACTTCCTTCAACCCAGAACATTCATCCATTTCCCTTTGCAGTCAAACTTTTCCCTACGACCATCCCACCTTCATCACTCTGGGCATTTACCTATCTAAATTTCTGTCTCCAAAAATTAGTATTGTTCTTTGAAACTTAATATAATTACACATGTTTCTTTTGGGCAATGTTTGTTTCATTTTCTTTTTTCTAGATTTCTTTTAATTCAAAATTTCTGCATTGTTTCTTTTACATATGCCTTTTAACTCCACATCTAGTTGGAATATAAGAATATTATTTTTTGTTACTTGTCTATTATCTGGAGTATTTAGAATAGTTACTCCTTCATTAGCTGTAAGGTTTCACACAAAAAATTGGAGATTCATTCTTCTTCTTGTTGGATTTAACTTAGTCATATTTATCAATCTTTTAATTCTTGACTAGAGCTTGCTATGTTTCATGTAAGAAAACTTTCCTTGTGAGTACAATAGTACTCCTTCTCTGCATTTTCCATTAATTATTGAGAGAGAGAGAGAGAGAGAGAGAGAGAGAGAGAGAGAGAGGAGAGATGCTTAAGTAGAGATGAAATTCTGGAAATTGTCATATCAGTATGTAATACTAGAAAATTTCTGTAATAAAAAAAAGGAGAACTGACCCATTTAGTTTATTTTTTACTGATGTCAGTATAGGAATCCTATGTAAAATAAAGCTTTTTTAAGAAAAATATTTTAATATTCCTGAGTTCCCATTAGTTCCTTGAAATAAAACCCTGGGCATTTGAACCTGTTCTTTCATGCCTCCAGGTATAAACTCTCGGAATTTTTATCTATTTTATATAGTTTTGCAGTAGCCATTACACAGATTTCCAGAGTGTTGATGTAAATGGTCAAAAGGGTCCAGGCAGACATAGCTGATAAGAATTCAGCATTTTCCCTCTACATATTATGTATTTACAGATTCCATCTCCAATGTTGGCAGATACCTCACTTACTGTTCATTCCAGCCAATCAGTTCCAAATATCTCATATTTCCCTCAATATATCTTCCCAAATCTATACTCAATATCACCTAGAAATTTTTAGTTGCAAATAATATAAATTCATGAACTAATTTATGGTATAATATACATAGGACTTTTAGTATCAGCTCCAATATGTAAAGAGCTTAGAAGATTGCTATCCTCACAACAAGAAAAAAGACTAAATCGACTGGAAAATCAACAACTTTTCTTGAAACCTTCAGGGAACTGAGGTTTCAGGGAAATCTGCTACTCTGAAATCTGGAAAGACAGGCAAATCCAGAGAGTCATAGCCAAGAACTACTTACTTGGAGCAGATGCCACTAGAACATTAAGTGAGGAGAACACTTAAGTGGTAGATTTGATGAATTTCTGGAGGCAACTACAATGAGTGATCACCTCACTCTATTTAGCATGGTTGTTATTAAACAGACAGAAAATAATAACTGCTGGCAAGGATGCAGAGAAAAGGAAATGTTTGTATACTGTTGGTGGGAATGTAAACTAATACAGCCACAACAAATAACAGTGTGAAGGTTTCTCAAAAAACCACAAACAGAACTACCACAGGATCCAGCTATCCCACTACTGGATATTTAATCCAAAGAAAGGAAATCAGTATATCAAAGAGACATCTGCATGTCCATATTTATTGTAGCACTATTCACTATAGCCAAGATATGGAATCAACTTAAGTGTCCAGCAACAGATAAATGCATAAAAAAATGTGATATATATATATATACACACACACAATGGAATACTATTCTACCATACAAAAGAATAAAATCCTGTCATTTGTGGCAACAGGGATGAAACTGAAGGGCAACTTATTAAATGAAACAAGCCAGGAACAGAAAATTAAACACTGCATGTACTCACTCATACGTGGAAGTTGAAAGGTAGTTGATCTCATACAAGTAAAAAGTGGAACACAGGACACCAGAGACTGCGGAGGGTGGGGGAAGAAAAGCATAGGGAAAGAGTTCCTAAAGGATATAAAGTTACAGCTCAATAGGAGGAATTCTAGTGTTCTATAGCATTGTAGGATGACAATAGGATAATTATTATAGAGTTTTAAATAGCTATAAGGGGAATATTAATGTTCCCAACACAAAAAATTATAACTGTTTGAGTTAACAGATGTGCTAACTACCTGATCTGATAGCCGTACATTATATGTACCAAAACATTGCTATGTACTTCATAAATATATACAATTATCATATATCAGTTAAAAATAAAATAAAGGGAGAAAAAGTAAAAATAAAAAATAAAGTTTCTAAACTGAACTTCAAAGACAAAAATAAAAATTAAAACATTAAAAACAGATCCAAGATCTACAGCACAATTTCAAAATATGTAACTAATATATGAGGTTGGTGCAAAAGTAATTGCTGTTTTGCCATTTTTTTTTAAGTCTTGGCAAAAAATACTATTGCTTTTACATCTATCTAATATAAATAACTGGAATAGCAGAAAAAGAAAAAATTAGAATGGAGCAGGAGAAATATTTGATATAATAATAGACAAAACCTTTCCAAAAATGACAGATACCAAACTATAGATCTAGGAAGCTCTGAGAAAAGCAAATAATATAAATCCTACAGAATTACTCTTACACATAACATATTTAGATAGCAAAAGATTGAAGCCAGAGAAAATATTAAAAGTAGTTGGTGAGAGGAGAACATCTTGCCTATAAAGGAACAAGAATAAAAATTACAGCAGACGTATCATCAGAAAATATGCGAGCAAGAAAAAAGTGGAGTGAAATAAAGTATTGAAAGAAAGAATCCCCAGCAATTTAGAAATCTATGTCCAACAAAATTATACTTTAAAAGGAAAGGAGATATCATAACTTTATCTGACAAACAAAACAGGGACTTTATGGCTAACAGATCTTCCTTTCAATAAACATTAAAAGAATTTCATTAGACAAAAGGAAAATGCTATCCATCAGAAACTTGAACCTATTATACATGAAGGAAGGATGGATTCAGGGGAAAGAATAAATGATGATAGAATAAGGTTTTTATTCTTATTCCTTATTTATTTATAAGTTAACTATTTGTATGAAGTAGTAATAGTAACAATACACTGGGTGATTATAATATATGGATAAGTGGAATGAATTGTAAGCAATGTCATAGGGATCAAAGTCTCAGGGACAGGAAAGAAGAATTAGGAATACTCTTTTATCATGTACCTGCCTTATATGTGAAGTGGTGTAATGTTATATGTAGGTGGACTTAGGCTACCTAAAAATTCATACTGGAAACTTTAAGGCAAACAATAAAAAAACTAAAAAGAGGACAGGCATGGCGACTCATGCCTGTAATCCCAGCACTTTGGGAGGCACAGGTGGCCAGATCACTTGAGCTCAGGAGTTTCAGACCAGCCTGGGGAACATGGACACCACCACCCCCAACTCTACAAAAAAAAAATAAAATAAAATAAATAAATATATATATATATAAATTAGCTGGGCCTGGTAGCATGTGCCTGTACTCCCAGCTACTCAGGAGGCTGAGGTGGGAGGATCCTTCTCAGGGCAGAGAAGGGGGTTGAGGCTTCAGTGAGTCATGATCATGTCACTGGCCCCCAGTCTGGGGCAACAGAGATGCTGTCTAAAAGCAAAGAATTAAAAATTATTAAGAAGCGTAAGTGATGTGTTAAGAGAATAGATAAAATATAATATTATAAAATGCTAAATTTTAATCAAGAAAGCAAAAAAATGAGTAAGAAAAATGAACCAAAGAACAAATGTAATGAATAAAGAGGAGTTACAAAAATCAAAGATATTAACCAACTATATCAATACTCACTTTAAATAGTCTAAATATACCAGTTAAAATAAAAAGATATTTAGAGTGAATATTTAAACTGTTTTGAATATAAAGCTTCAGAAAGATTAAAAGTGAAGGGGTGAGGAAAGAAATACCATGCTCATATTAATATGAGCAATGCTGAAGTCACTAAATTAATTTCAGACAAAGCATGCCTAAGAACAAAGAAAAGAGGGGTATTATATAATAATCTCCGAGTCATTTTCTGTGAAAACATACAACCTTAAACATGAATATGCCAAACTAATGAGTTTCAAAGTACGTGAGGAAAAACTGATAGAATTGCAAAGAGAAATAGATTTTGAGAAAGAGACAAATCCGCTACCATAGTCCATGACTTCAACACCTTCATTTTAGTTATTGATACATCAAGCAGGCAGAAAATCAGTAAGGATTGAGTGGACTTCAAAAGCACTACTAACTGGCTTCATCTAATTGACACTGATACTGTATCCGACAACAGAATGCACGTGCTTCTCAAACTTACATGAAACATTCACTAACATGGATTAAATGAGCAATAAAATGCAATTTAACAAATGTTTTAAAAAAGAAAGCCATGCACATATGTTCTCAGATCACATTGCAATTAAACTAGAAATCAATAAAAGAAATAGAGAAGAAATATATCCCATCAATAGTGCATAAGCCTTCCCTTTGCTCTGCAGCCTGTCCAACATTTGTTGTTTTTTGACCTTTTCTAATTGTTATTCTGATTGGTGTGAGATAGTATCTCATCGATGGGAGATAGTTTCTCATCTCTGATGATTGGTGATGCTGAGCATTTTTTATGTTCTTGTCCATTGTATGTCTTATTTGGAGAAGTGTCTGTTCATGTCCTTTGTCCATTTTTAAATTAGATTATTTTGTTTTATTCTTGTTGGTTTGTTTCAGCAGTTTGGAGATTTCTGACATACTTAAATTGAACTATTATTTGACTCAGCAACGCCACTGACTTGGTATATACCCAAAGGAAAATAATTCATTCTATCAAAAAGACACATGCACCCATAAGTTCGTTGCAGTACTCTTCACAATAGCATATACTTGGAATCAACCTAGGTGCCCATGAACAGTGGATTAGATAAAGAAAATGTGTTACATATACACCACTTAATACTATGCAGCCATAAAAAAGAACGTAATCATGTCCTTTGCAGCAACATGGATGGAGCTGGAGTCCATTATCCTAAGCAACCTAACACAAGAGCAAAAAACCAAATACTGTATGTTCTTACTTATGAGTAGAAAGTAAACATTAAATACACATGAACGTAAAGATGGGAAGAATAGATATTGGGGACCACCAAATATGGGGGCAAGGGGACACTGGCTAAAAATCCACCTGTTGAGTACTATACTTACAGCCTGGGTGATGTGGACTTTGCTACCCTAAGCCTCAACATCACAGTTTACCCATCTAACAAACCTTCATGTGTACCTTTAATCTGGAATAAAAGTTGAAAAAAATCCAAATACATGGAAATTAAACAACACACTGCTAAAAAGCACATAAGTCAAAGAACTTTCAAGTTAATTTAAAAAACTAATTAAATTTTGAGCTGAATGAAAACAGAAAGACAACTTAAAAATAGTATGGGATACAGCAAAAGTGTTCAGAGATAAATTTGTAGCATTAAATTTACGTATTAGAAAATATATAACTAAAATAAAAAACGTATGCTTCTACCTCAGGAAAAAAGCAAATGAGAAATTTAAGTCTAATGAAAACCGGTAGAAAATAAATAATAAAATCTGATTCACTCAAAATGGAATATACATGTTATATGTTCTAAATATAAAGTGAAAACCTCCTAGAAGATAACATAAAAATTTGAGTGACCCTGGGTCTGGCAATGACTTTTAGACACAACACAAAGATACAATCCACGAAACAAATAATTGATCAACTTCATTAAAATTAAAAACTACTCTGTGAAAGTTACTGTCAGGAGCATGAGAAGACAAGCCAAGACCAGAAGAAAAAAAAATTTGCAGATGACTTTATTCTCTATGCATAAAATTCAAATAAGTGACCAAGAAAAATCCTGGAACTAATAAATCAGTATAGAAGAGAATAAGAATGCAATATTTATGTAACTCAATTGCATTCCTATATGCTAGCCCTAATGCTTAAGTCTCCTAGGGAAGCAAAGCAGGCCTTAGAGGATGGGCATATCTAGTAATGCTCCACTGCAGTTCCCACCCCTAACACTTCTAAGCAGCAATCTCTTCCAGATTAAGTGTTCGCAGGGGCCATGTGATCTCCTGCTGCCAGGATTCCAGAAGTCCCTGGAAGAGCAGATCATTCCTTGCTTGTTCAACTTACTCCTTCCCCAGGAATTGCTGGGGGACAGGAAGGAATCCTGCTGCACAGTAGTCCCATGTAGAGTTCCCAGCTTCCTCTCCCTTCAGCCTAGCGTCTGTTTCCTCCCTCTGTCCACTCAATTCCTTCCCTCCAAAGATTTATTTGGAGTGTGCTAGTCTTCCCGACATCCCTATCCCTCAGTCACTTGGTGTCAGATATTTCTCTTGACTGGGTCTAGTCCACCATCCTGCCTCTCTTCCCAGAGCTCTCTTGATACATCCAAGTGAGGTTTAAAGAAAGTATTCAGGAGGCTTCAGTGGATGGAAAGAGGGGCCCTGCAATAGCAAGTTAAGGAGAGTCAGAATAATGCATTTTTCAAATAATAACAGCAGTATGAATGGTGGGCACACCTGCCATCTGTATAATCTATTGCCTGTTTTAAATTTTTAGAATATTAACTTATTTTTCTTTTCTGTTGATCATTTGGAGCTACATAAATAGAAGATACAAACTCCAGCACTACTATGGCTGACCATGTGACCTCCAGCCAACTTGTTGAGCTTCTTAAGACCTTACTTTATTTCCTGTAAAGTGGATGCGGTATTAAAAATATGTTGACAACAGAAAAATGTCGTACAGGTGTGACAGCAGTGTTGAATACCCGACCCCACCCTCTCTACCCCACCCAACCACTCCTCTGTAATCCCCTTTTCTAGTTCTGTTGGTATGCCCATCACCCAGCCACTGCTGATGCTTTGGAAAATGGCTTCATCTGCAGGAATTGCTCTTGGGTAGTTGAAGTCACCTCTCTGAAAGGTACCTGGGAGGTTGGCCACCTATTTTACTCCACAGTGTCTGTGGTCAAAATGTCTTGGGCAGTCAGGAAACTATAAAGGCCCTGCTCTCTTGCCTCAAGGAGTGACAGACTCAGGTTCAATTTACGTCTAGATATGTGCATGATTCCTTCCACTTTCCCCACCCCAATTCTTTTACTCATTTAACTGTTTATCTTGAAAGCACACAAACAAAATATACAAAGGAATTCTGGAGATTTTGCTTTTAGGGAACCCAATCTACGACAACATGTGTAGTGTTTGGCATAGCACTTGCCAGTAAAGAAAAAAGAAAGCTAAGTAACAGAGCCCCAAGCAGAACTGAGCTTGGAAGGCAAGTCTTTTGTTTGCTGATTTCATCCCTTTTCACTTATAGTAGACATCACAGAGCTCTTGAATAAAAACTTGCTTCTGAAGATAAGGGGCTGGGACAGAGTAGCAGATTCTTCTCTTTGTACTTAAAAATGTCTGCAAAATGTGTACAAGAAGAATTTTAAAGTTTATCTTTCAAATGCAACACACATAATTAATTTGTAGATAATATATTCAGTACTGTTTATTACTGGGATCTTAGAACACTCACCACCAACACCAATGACAGCAACAAACAGACTTTGAAATACATCAGATCGCAATCATGCAAATAGAAAATTGTAGTGTTTTTTCAGGCTTAATATTATAGACCTCATTTCTACAAAGAGCTCAGCTGAAATAATGCCAAATGCTGTAAAATTTTACTTTGAAAGAGAAAAATCTATCAAAGTCTACATTTTGATATGTATTTTCTCACCAAGTAGTCAAGGCGAAATGGAATAAAATGAGAAGTAGCATGAGATAATGGAAATGTCAATGAATGTGGAGTCGTAACACAGAATTAAGTATTTATCCTTAGATTTGCTCTTTGGAGGTTACATAGTTGTATAAATTTGTCAAAGTTCTCTAAACTATATACTTAAGATGGGGGCAAAATTATGTATCAATAAAATAGTATTTTAAAATAAACATTACTTCCCAGCATTTTTGTCAAAATTAAATCTTGTGGGTTAGAACTCTTTGTAAAGTGCACAGGTCTAAAAGTTGTTAATTACCACTCTGTAAACTGGTATCTTCTAGCCCTTCTTGTATATTTGTGGAATGGATTAATTCATAAAAGTTAATAATACATATGAAATTAGTTATTTTTCTCTGTTATCATTTGTCCTGGCATAAGTATAAAACTAATTTTGTGTTTGTAGGTAATGATGCATCAATCAGAATCTGAGGATATGACTAATTGGTTGATTTCTGTCTAGGTTAATTAATCAAAGCCAACACCAGAGCTTTCTGGTTGGCTGTTATTTGCATGTATGAATTACTCAAATTAACCATCCCATATTAAAAATTAATTTTATATACAACTGCTCAACATTCGTATCTTTATTTCATTATAGTTTATTTTCAAAAAGCCATAGATAGATGCTTTAAATGGTTTCTAGAGTAAGGACAAATGTAGTCTTTTTCCTGGGCATCTCTTCCACCGCATTCATTTATCATGACAAGGTAAAACATCTATAGTGAAGGAGATTGCTTTGGGAAAAAAGATTCATTTATTTAATATGTCTGAGTAAATGTTACCTTAATTAATTGTGATTCCAGGAAAACTAACAAATGTGATTCGACAAACTGGAATAAAATTGACTTAGCCAATGAGAAACCTGAAGTTTATGCTAGCATACTTTTTGATATGGGTATTACATTTCAACTCAAGCTCATTCAATATGGGCTATTGTGATACTTGGAATCTTAGTGTTCAAATACAGAAAACATGGTCTGTGGTATATTGTTATATATCCCTTGAAAAAATACAATAATATAGTTCTAACATGGTCACATTCTATAAATAATTATTCAAATTAAGCAGTTTTGGTAAATCATGCAAACCAGTTATTTCATATTGTTTGATAGGGGTCGACTACTTGCTAATAAATCTGACTTGAAAAGGTTTACGGTCATTTGCCTTTTCCACAATTTTGCTTCCCCAAGATGGCACTTGCTTATATCTTGTTCATTAACTGTGCCCTACACTAGACAAAAGATAGATATTTGCAGAGATTTAATCCTACTACAATGAGCCTTGACCCTACTCAACTGTGCCCAATATAATGATTCTCAAATGGGATCTAGGAATCTAGGCTTACTTGAAGTACAACACTACAGGATAAAATGCCTAACTAGAGCAGAAGATAAAAGGTTCAGATGAACCATTTCTGGAATGGTAAATGAGTCATGTGGTGTCAATCATTATGGTCACCATTATTAACCACATAAAATTAAATATTGAAATATGATCCTCACACTTTCTCTGTTTAGTCTAAGTCACCAAAATAAACAAGAATAATTCCAGTGTAATGATGTGCTAATTTAGCGGGTGAAAGGTAATTATACCTAGCAATTGGAATGCTTAACATGTGCCAGATATGTTACACACATTAACACATTTCATGCTTACAAGAGTTCTGTAAGGTGATTGTAGTGATGGTCTTCTTTCTTCAGACAAAGAGACTAAGGTATTATGAGGTTGAGTAACTTGCCTATGGCCACGCAAATGCTAGATTTCAGGCATTGCAATTTTCAATCATGTTGTACTACTCTAGAACCCACCTTCTTAAGTAATTAACCACCTACTTATACTATAGTGGCTTTCCGTTTGTGGCAGAAAATAAGACAGCATGGACAAACCATTTAGGGAGGTAGAAGTGGTGATATAATAGTATACCAGAGGGCTGTTCTCTAAGATTATTCTACTGGTAGCTAAGGAATCAGAGAAATATTTACAAAGAGAAGAACTTTCAGAATGGATACAGCCAAAAGGAAAACCAGAATTGTGGTAACATAGGTAATTTGACAATGTATTACTTTATAATCCTGTGGTCTTTAGTGATCATTACTTCGATTATGGTAAATCAAAGAAAAATGGCATAAAATTAAGAGAGTGTACTAGTGCATAGACTTTATATTAAAACTATGAATGATGATACAATGTTAAATTATGCCCTTAAAATTACAAATATAACAATGGCTTGAAAAAGATATTAAAGAGGCTTCATTTGCAGTAGTTGAATGGAGAGTTCTGTTTTCAGTCTCTTAGAGAAGTAAGAATCATCAATATTGAGGGGAAATGTTAGTATGAGTTAAAGTATGCATTGAAGGTAGAGGTAGTTGTAGTAGAAATAACATGAATGAAAAGCATAATAATCAATACACTAAATAGTAATAAACAACCTTATAGAAAAAACCCTTATTATAATAAATTTGTTTTATTATTATTACTTTTTTAATTTGGGGGAATGTGATGTTGTGTTTTTTCTGTTAGTTATATATCTCCCTGTAAACGGTATACATGTCAGTCATGTTATTAATAAATAAGTGAGGAAAAGTCAAAACAAGAAATGAAGAAAAAGCCAAGTCATTATTATTTTTATAAAAAAAACATCCGAAGCACAGTAAGGAATGATCAGCGGTGAAAGGTAGTCACACACAATAAGCAGATAGAAACAGGGCCCAGTAGAAACAGGGCCCAGTAAAGTCTATGAGATTATTGACTAAAAGGTCTGATGAGGAGAGCTGACTGCATAGTTTAAACCTCTGGCTCTGGAAAGATAAAGCCCCCTAGTGATATTACTAATTATAACACAATGTTAATGAGGCATAATAAGGAAGATAGTAAACTAAGATGGAAGTCCAATGGACAATCTCGACCGATACTAAGTAAAAAAGGGAGGCACTGAGGATGATGTAAACAGCAGGAAAGTATCTGACAGGAGACTTTCTTTACACATATATATTTATAGTTGTTCTCAAACTTTTAGTGTGCATTAGAATCACTGGGAGGTTTATTAAAGCACAGAGTTCTAGGTCCCACCCCAAGAACCTCTGATTCAGTATATCTGAGGTCAAAGGTAGATAATTTGCATTTATTGCAAATAACTGAGCAATGCAGCTGCTGCCAATCTAGAAATCACACTTTGAGAACCACTTTTCTATGTAAACTAGCAACCGTACTGTCTCATTCAGCTTCTCTAGGGTGCAGCTGATATATTCCTGAACGAACAACTCTAAGTTCTATTTTTTTGTCACTGTCACTCCAGGCACCACCACGGGGAGAACCAGGTCAACAAAGCATGCTCTTAAAACAGGAATGAAATAAGCACATACAGATTCCTCAAACCCCATCCTCTATACACTAACAAAGGCAAGTGAAGAAATTTGAGTCAAGAAAAGATGAAAGTAATATTTTAGGGAGACGATATAAAGAAGTTTCTCCGTTTTCACTGTATTTGCAAGCGATGCCTAATTGTTCCATGTCTAGTGTGCTTTGGAGATGCACTGTGATATCATTTGGCTGTGTGTCCCCACCCAAATCGCACCTTGAATTGTAGTAATACCCATGTGTCAAGACCAGGACCAGGTGGAGATAATTGAATCATGGGGAAATTTTCCCACGTCCTGTTCTTGTGATAGTGAGTTCTCACGAGATCTGAATAGGGTTTTATTTTTTTATTTTTTTATTTTTTTGAGACTGAGCCTCACTCTGTCACCCAGGCTGGAGTGCAGTGGCATGATCTCAGCTCACTGCAACCTCTGCCTCCTGGGTTCAAGGGATTCTTCTGCCTCAGTCTTCCAAGTAGCTGGGATTATAGATGCCCACCACTGCGCCAGGCTAATTTTTGTATTTTTAGTAGAGATGAGGTTTCACCATGTTGGCGAGTCTTGTCTCAAACTCTTAACCTCTAGTGATCTGCCTGCCTCAGCCTCCCGAAATGCTGAGATTACAGGTGTGAGCCACCATACCTGGGGATCGGATAGTTTTATAAGGGGCTTCTTCCTTCAATCGACACTGATTCTCTCTCCTCCTGCCCTGTGAAGAGGTGCCTTGTGCCACCATGATTGTAAGTTTCCTGAGGCTTCCCCAGTCATGCTGAACGGTGAGTCAATTAAACCCCTTTTCTCTATGAATACCCAATCTCAGGTATTTCTTCACAGCAGCATGGGAACAGACTGATACACACTGCTTGTTAAGTTTCCCGCAGGCCCTATGAATGTCTGCATATTTCTGTATGCTTTTATTAGCTTATTTCTCAAAGTACAAAGATTATTTGGTTGAAAACATCATAAAAGGGAGTGGGTTGCATTTGACAACCTCACTTTTTCTTTGGAGGGAAGGAAGTGAGCAGTGGGGATTTAATATCTATATCAATAGTGGGGATTTAAAACCTATATCATGAAGATTTGCACCAGAGAGTTTGACCAGCTTGTGGAAGATGAACAAATGTGTTAATGGGCACTGGGAAGGAACCCTATCCGGAGCCTCCAATTTTCACCTGAAGATTCAGGTGTATCTGTGCATGTCTAGAGGTCTGGTGTAGTGGTTCTGAAAATAGTCAATTTGAGAGACAGACCAGGTCATCCTCTGTAAGGAAAGTAAATCTAAGAAAAGTAGCTACTTGGACTCAGACTTACATGGCCATTTAGCAGAGATCCAGTGTGCTTTTGGAGTCCTTCCTGAGATTGTTTTATGACTGTAAGCTCTCTGAAACCTTAAGAACTCAAATTCAGGCCGGGCGCAGTGGCTCATGCCCATAATCCCAGCACTTCGGGAGGCCGAGGTGGGTGGATCACTTGAGGTCAGGATTTCGAGACCAGCCTTGCCAACATGGCAAAACCTTGTCTCTACTAAAAATAGAAAAATTACCCAGGCGTGGTAGGCACGCCTGTAGTCTCAGCTACTTTGGAGGTTGAGGCAGGAGAAACGCTTAAACCTGTGAGGCGGAGGTCGCAGTGAGTGGAGATTGCTCCACTGCACTCTAGCCTGGGAGACAGAGCAAGACCCTGTCTCGAAAAAATGAATGAATGAATAAATAAGTAAATAAATAGAATTCAAATTCACATAAAAGTACCCGAGAGTTCTTTTACTAAAAACCCACGCAATGGATGATGACTGTAAGGTGGAAAAAGGGCTTCCTTCCCACACCAGTAGGGAACACTGCATGATAAGGCCACGAGGAAATTGCCAAAAGACTGCTGGGACAGCAGCAGCAGGGCCTGCAGCTTGGCACAGGGAAAAATATTGACAGCAACTAAGAAAATTATTCTGCTATTGATAGTCCTGTCATGGACAGGAGGTCAAATGTCTTTGTTTGTGTACTATTCACAAAAGAATAGTCTGTGTCATGTTTTTGACTCGAGCACAGTAGAATACTTATGGATTTTAAAAACAAGGCATACATTTGTTATATGTATGGGCTCTATTTTAACACTGGTAACACTGCGCTCTAATTGTTGATTTTTACCACTAAACAGTGAACTCCTTAAGGAGAAGGGCTGGATTATGCACACCTTTTTTTGTTTGTTTGTTTTTTATTTTTCTGAGACGGGGTCTTGCCCTGTCACCCAGGCTGGAGTGCAGTGGAGTGCAAGCTTGGTTCGCTGCAACCTCCACCTCTCGGGTTCAAGCAATTATCTTGCCTCAGCCTCCCGACTAGCTGGGATTACAGACATGTGCTACCACACCTGGCTAATTTTTGTATTTTTAGTAGAGATGGGGTTTCACCATGTTGACCAGGCTGGTCTCGAACTCCTGACTTCAGGTGATCCACCTCAGCCTCCCAGTGCTGGGATTACAGGTGTGAGCCACGTCACCTGGCCTGCATATCATCTCTTTATCTCTGAATACCTGACAGAGAGGCAGTGCTGAAATATATGTGTGCATTAATGGGAAGAAATTAAATGTTGGTTTATAACTCTGTGTTCTGTAATATCTCAGACTGATTATTCTCCCTTATTACTTTACTAAAGAAATTGTGAAATTGGTTTCAGGTTTGTACCTCTATCCAGGTTACATCAGGATGTTTTGTTCACTGCTATAGTGTCAATGACTAGAACACTGGATCATCAATGTAATTTTATTAGAAAGTATTCACAATAAAAAACTACAACTCCCTCACTGTTTCCCAAAAGTAAGGAAAGTCATACAAAAATGTCATTTATTCTATGTGAAAAATACAATGGATTATAGAGTTACAAATGCTCCTTTAGTTCCTCCTTTATTTCATTTCTAAAGAAAGACTATTCATTTACTTTCAGAATTAATATATAATCTGAAACACTAAATACAAATAAAGTGATTATTGTTTGAAGCTGATTCATTTAAAAATGTGTAATATTCCTGGGGGATTCAACAGAATCACCCACTATCAAATCAATTATTCCTTCATTACTATGCTACTCAATGGAGAATACAACTATGAAATGAAAACATTATAGGATTTATTATTAGTGTATGAGGAATGATTTCTCTGTGTGTGAGAAATCTATTATGACTTGTCTTTATCCAGGTTTCTCTACAGTGAAAGAATACAAAATGTTGTCGTCTGACACTTGCAGACAGCTATTATTTTATACTTCTGACAGTAACATAGTGACACTAATTTGGAAAGTCCTCTTTAACAATATTTCTCAAATATTATATGCAGACTATCTACAACAAAATTACATGGAGGTACCTGTTAAAAATTCATAATACTGAGCTCCCCTCACAAGCACCCCACCTGCACCAGGAGTCTGCATTTTACCAATTATGTATTCAGAACAAACAACAACAAATTCTACTATATTTGGCTAACTGCATTCTGACTACTCAATACAGGCGGCGTATTTCATAGGAATTCAAAAGAAGCAAAGATCTGTGAGGCCTGGAGAGATGAGACATGAACTAGGCCTTCAAATTGTGTAGGGATTTCAGATAGGTGTTAAATGATAAAGCGAGTCAACAGCAAAGGGAGTGTTTGGTGGGGCGAATGTATGCACAGGTAAATTAATAAATAAATATGATCTGACATCCTAAATTCTCCTTCATACTAATCGCCCAGATATCAATATGTTTTCAGTGGGAAACTAAAATAGTTGTCTGACATTTCATTGCACATTCGAAAATAGTCCTTTATGAGACAAAGTTGAGACTTGGAATCTTGTCTTTCTTACTTAACTGCATATCATAGATACTAACTTCATATCATAGGTACTAACTGGCTGTTTAGATTATGCCATGGAAGACAAGGTGGCATTCTAAGTGAAAGAGATAGAATGCGTGACTATAGGGCAATGGGAATAAGAACACCCACTTTAAATTTATGGTTTAAAGAAGTGAATTTAAACCAGTGTGCTTTGGTAATGTGTATTGATGACACATCTTCTGATCATGAAGCACTTTCACTTCCTTAATCATTTGATTCTCACAAGCATCCTATAAGTTATGAGTTAGTCTCTTTTTAAGTGAGAAAGCTTTTTACTTAAGCTCATATATCCTAGAAAAATTGTAGTTTGACATGTTGCTGTTTATCTCCACTTAGTAATATCTGTTCACTTATACTGTAGCTCCCCCTCATTTGAATAAAGAAACGATTCAGGTTGTGAAACACATTAAGAGTTCATTTATAAATCAGATATTTATTGAATTGCTAAGTGATCGGCCTTTGTAAACATACAATTTAAATACTGGCTTCCCAGATCTCAGTCAAGACTTGACATCTGATGACAACCTCTGCTTATCAATTGTTTGACCCCTATTGCATTTTCTACTAAGTTTTTTCTCGAGAAAGTAGTACTAGGGATGATTGTAGTAAACTTTATGAGAGACAACAGGCTTTGTTTGAGAGCAGTAGAAAGCACTCAGCCTGTCTTCTCTTTTTCACTATTTAAAATTGGCCTCATATCCTCTTTACCTCAAAAACTTTTTCCTTTACCTGTTTTCCAGCCAATGCTCACAAACCAAAGAAGCTTAGTTGGAATCCTGATTCTGACTGTTCATCAGCTATATACATACTGGCTGTACACATTTTTCTTGAAATTTTTGCATAGGGTACAGCATCTTAAGACAAATTGCTACTGAAATTTTTCTTACTGTACATTTCAGAAAAGCTAATAAGGTCATTTACTACCACAGCGGTGTTGCTTCTAACTCAATCAGCTCTTCAGTCATAGGGTAAACAATGAGTAGTGAGTATTCTGAATTGATCCACTGAAGTCTAACCAGAAAAGCAGCCAAAAATAAATGATTAGTTTAGAGGTTCTCTGTAAAAGAATACATAAAAACTGGATAACAAAGAGGAAGACTAAGCTACTTCATATGAAAAGCAGCCAAAAACAAATGATTCGTTTAGAGGTTCTCTGTAAAAGAATACATAAAAACTGGATAATAAAGAGGAAGACCAAGCTACTCCAAATGGGATAAAATAACAAAGATGTTGAGCTCACAAAGCATTATATTTGGAGGAGGAAAAAGTATTTTTAAAATATCCAATTGTAAGCAAGTATAATGTGTGGCCGTTGTGGAAACATGAGACTGTGTATTTGATATCTCGTATTTGACTGTGAGAATGAGGCAATTACTAACACGAGTCCCCACATGCATTGCTCAAGGTATTATGATCCCCGTGTATAATGTTTAATAAATGGGAGTATTATAAATGAATTATTAAAGGGAGAATTCTTTAGAGGGTACATAGTTTTGTAATATTTAATGTTTAAGTATCAGGTAGGGAAAAATAGATTTCTCAAGTTGAGGATTTTAAAACAATTCTTTGCCTTTAAAAGCTCTTGCTAGCCCAGGTCAATCATTTCTCTTTGTGTATGCACAGTTCCCAGCCTGGGGGAGCACTGGGAGCAATTTTACATTTACAGCAAACTTTCATTGCATAGTGTTTCACAGATGAGTGTAAGCATTCTGGGGAGATCACATTAGATTCATTTCTGAAGCACAGCTGACTCCCAATAACGCAGAGCCCTGCTACTTACAAATTAAGAAATTACGGTATAGAACATTCAGGACTGCACTCAGCAACAAGCAGCACACAGTGCACTTCACAGAGGAAAAGAAGCAAAGATAAGGTTTTCCTGTTGTATCTGATATTCTAAACTGAGTTTAGAATGATGAATGTTTATATTCAGGAAAATGGGGATGAACACTGTGGTGAACTGGACAGGACTCTGTTATAACAAAAAGAAAATACAAAAAAAAAGAATTAGATCCCTTAGGATAGCAACCTATGTCTCCACCTTCTTCTACTGTCCCCGAGCTCTAAAAATGTTAATCAAATATTTCAGAATAAAGCCATGCAGAGCCAGGGTGGGCACTACCATTAAGGACATGGTAGGGAATAGAGGGAGATCCGGGTTTTGGAGGGAGGGGAACAAAAGATTTTGACAAATTTTATCTAATAAATATATTTAATAGTTGTAGCCTTCATTTGAAAATTCCTTGTTTACACCCTAGTTTTCAAAGGATAGCACAGAAGATTTGCAAGAAGTTCGAAACAGCAAAGGGAGCTTGAGGTGAAAGGTCAATATTCAACTCAATGACCCTAAAGTCCTTAATGAGGACAAATTCCATTACACCCATGAAGAATTAAACACCTTTTGATCTCTGTAGCCCAAGGATCTATATGCATGTTGTACAGTGCAGTGAGTTGAATGATTAAAGAAGATAAATTTCAGTGAAGTATCATGTAGGCAGACTGTGCCTAGAAGGCAGAATTATAAAATGAAGGATCTAGAAGGAACTAGTGTTTCTTAAGCCCCACTGTGACTTCAGTGGAAACTGGCTAATGTGAGGTAAACACACAGATGTCAGCAATTTTTACAAAAAGGTGAGGCACCATGAAGCAATTGCCATTTGATTAATGCCATTAAAGTTAGTGAGGTTTGGAGAGAACCCAATGCACTCTGAAGAAAGTGCATTTCTCCTGCAGCACCCGGAGGCACCCTAAATACTGTGCTGGTATTCACAGCTGAGAGACCCACAGTCAGTTCACATCATAGGACTCTGTGCAGACAACTTCCAGTACCAGCTTGGAGCCTGGTAGACTTGCTGCATAGCTAGATCCAGAAGAGAGATAACAATCACTTCAGCTCGGCTCTCAGGAAGCCACATCCCAAGGAAAAGGGGGAGAGTACTACATCGAGGAAACACCCCGTGGAACAAAATAATCTGGACAACAGCCTTGAACCCTAGATCTTCCTTCTGACAGAGCCTACCCAAATGAGAAGGAACCAGAAAACCAACTCTGACAATATGACAAAACAAGGTCCTTTAACACCCCCCAAAAATCACACTAGCTCAGCAGTAATGAATCCAAACCAAGAATAAATTCCTTATTTACATGAAAAACAATTCGGAGGGTTGGGCTGAGCATGGTGGCTCACGCCTGTAATCCCAGCACTTTGGGAGGCCAAGGGGAGCGGATCACCTGAGGTCAGGAATTCAAGACCAGCCTGGCCAACATGGTGAAACCCTGTCTCTACTAAAAATACAAAAATTAGCCAGGTGTGATGGTGGGCACCTGTAGTTCCAGCTACTTGGGAGGCTGAGGCAGGGGAATTGCTTGAACCCAGGAGGAGGAGGTTGCAGTGGGCAGAGATCACACTACTGTACTCCAGCCTGGGTGACAGATTGAGACTCCATCTCAAAAAATAAATAAATGAATAAATAAATAAGAAGATGAGTTATTAAATTAATCAGGGAAGCACCAGAGAAAGGTGAAGCCCAATTTAAGGAAGTCGAAAAAATGATACAAGAAATGAGGAAAGAAATTTTCAGTAAAATTGATAGTATAAATAAAAATTCAAAACGTCAATAAACAATGAACACACTTACAGATATGCAAAATGCTCTGGGAAGTCTCAACAATAGAATCAAACAAGCAGAAGAAAGAACTTTAGAGCTCGAAGACAAGGTTTTCCAATTAATCCAATCCAACAAAGACAAAAAAAAAAAAAAAAAAAGAGTAAGAGTAAGAAAACATGAACAAAGCCTCCAAGGAGTCTGGGATTATGTTAAATGACCAAACCTAAGAATAATTGGTGTTCCCGAGGAAGAAGAGAAATCTAAGTTTGGAAAACATAGTTGGGGGAATACCAGAGGAAAACTTTCCTGGCCTTGCTAGAGACCTAGACATCCAAATACAAGAAGCTCAAAGAACACCTGGGAAATTCATCACAAAAAGTTCATCACCTAGGCACACTGTCCTCAGGTTATCCAAAGTTAAGATGAAGGAAAGAATCTTAAGAGCTGTGAGGCAAAAGCACAAGGTAACCTATTAAGGAAAGCCTATCAAATTAACAGAAGATTTCTCAGCAGAAACTCTACAAGCTAGAAGAGATTGGCACTCTGTCTTCAGTCTCCTTAAACAAAACAATGATCAGCCAAGAATTTTGTATCCAGTGAAACTAAGCTTCATAAATGAAGGAAAGATAAGGTCTTTTTCAGACAAACAAATGTTGAGAGAATTTGCCACTACCAAGCCAGCACTACAAGAACTGCTAAATGGAGCTCTAAATCTTGAAACAAATACTGGAAACACATCAAAACAGAACCTCTTTAAATCTTACAGAACCTATAAAACAAAAATACAATTAGAAAACAAAAGCAAGGTATATAGGCAACAAATAGCATAATGAATGGAATGGTAACTCACCTCTCAGTACTAACTTTGAATGCAAATAGCCTAAATGCTTCACTTAAAAGATACAGAATCGCAGAATAGATAAGAATTCATCAACCCTCAGCTGCCTTCAAGAGACTCACCTAACACATAAAGACTCACATAAACTTAAGGTGAAGGGGTGAGAAAAGGCATTCCATGCAAATGGATACCAATGTGAGCAGGAGTAGCTCCTCTAACATCAGACAGAACAAACTTTAAAGCAACAGCAGTTAAAAAAGACAAAGAGGGACATTATATAATGATAAAAAGCCTTGTCCAACAAGAAAATATCACAATTCTAAATATATATTCACCTAACACTGGAGCTCCCAAATTTATAAAACAATTACTGATAGACCTAAGAAATGAGACAGGAACACAATAATAGTGGGGGATCTCAATGATCCACTGACAGCACTAGATAGTTCATCAATGCAGAAAGTCAACAAAGAAATGATGGACTTAAACTATACCCTGGAACAAATGGACTTAACAGATACTTACTGAACACTGTACTCAACAACCGCAGAATATACATTCTATTCATCAGTGCATGGTGCTTTCTCCAAGATAGACCATATGATAGGCCACAAAACGAGCCTTAATAAATTTAAGAAAACTGAAATTGTATCAAGCACTCTCTCAGACCACAGTTGAATAAAACTGGAAATCAACTCCAAAAGAAACCTTCAAAATCATGCAAATATGTGGTAATTCAATAACCTGCTCCCGAATGATCACTGAGTCAAAAATTAAATCAAGATGAAAACTAAAAGATTTCTCAAACTGAGTGACAATAGTACACAACCTATCAAAATCACTGGGAAACAGCAAATGCAGTGCTAAAAGGAAAATTCATAGCCCTAAATGCCTACATCAACAAGTTTGAAAGAGCACAAACATATAATCTAAGGTCACACCTAAAGGAACTAGAGAAACAAGAAAAAAACAAACCCAAACCCAGCAACAGAAAGGAAATAATCAAGATCAGAGCAGAACTACATGAAATTGAAACCAAAAAAAAAATACAAAAGATAAACGAAACAAAAAACTGATTCTTTGAAAAGATAAATAAGGTTGATAGACCATTAGCAAGATTAACCAACAAAAGAAGAAAGAAAATTCAAATAAACTCAATTAGAAACAAAACAGGAGATATTGCAACCAACACCACAGAAATACAAAAGATCATTCAAGGCTACTATGAACACCTTTATGCACATAAACTACAAAACCAAGAGGAGATGGATAAATTCTTGGAAAGATACAACCCTTGGCTTAAATCAGAAAGAATTAGATGCCCTGAACAGACCAATAACAAAGAGCGAGATTGAAATGGTAATAAAAACAATTGTCAACAAAAAAAGATCCAGAACCAGATGAATTCCCAGCAGAATTATACCAGACATTCAAAGAATTGTTACCAATCCTAACGACATTATTCCACAAGATAGAGAAAGAGGGAAACCTCCCTAAATCATTCTGTGAAACCAATATCACCCTAATACCAAAGCCAGAAAAGTACATAACCAAAAAGGAAAACTACAGACAAATAACGCTGATGAACATAGATGCAAAAATCCTTAACAAAATACTAGCAAACCGAATTCAACAACATATCAAAAAGATAATCCACCATGATCAAGTTGGATTCATACCAGGGATGGAGGGATGGTTTAACATATGCAAGTCAATAAATGTGATAAAGCACACAAACAGAATTAACAAAAATCACATGATTGTCTCAATAAATGCAGAATAAACATTTGACAAAATCCAGCATACCTTTGATTAAAACTCTCAGCAAAATCAGCATACAAGGGACATATCTCAACATAATAAAAGCCACCTATGACAAACTCACAGCCAACATAATGCTGAATGGAGAAAAGTTGAAAACATTTCCTTTGAGAACTGGAACAAACAAGGATGCCTGATCTCACCAGTTCTTTTCAATGTAGTACGGGATATCCTAGCCAGAGAAATCAGACAAGAAAAAGAAATAAAAGGCATCCAAATTGGTAAACAGCAAGTCAAACTGCTGCTGTTTGCTGATGATATGACTGTTTACCCAGGAAACCCTAAAGACTCCTCCAGAAAGCTCCTAGACTGATTAAAAAATTCAACAAAGTTTCTGGATACAAAATTAATGTACACAAATCAGTAGCTCTTCTATACACCAACAGAGACCAAACTGCGAATGAAATCACGAGCTCAGCCCCTTTTACAATAGTTGCAAAAAATATATAAAACAAAATAGTTAGGAATATACCTGACCAAGAAAGTGAAAGAACTCTACAAGGAAAACTATGAAACCCTGCTGAAATAAATCATAGGCAACACAAACAAATGGAAACACATCCCATACTCATGGATAGGTAGAACTGATATTGTGAAAATGGCCATACTGCCAAAAGCAATCTACAAATTCAACACAATCTCCTTCAGAATACCACCATTATTCTTTACAGAACTAGAAAAAACAATCCTAAAATTTACATAAAACCAAAAATTAGCCCACATAGCCAAAGCAAGACTAAGCAAAAATAACAAATCTGAAGGCATCACATTACCTGATTTCAAACTATATTATCAGACCACATTCACCAAAACAGCATGGTACTGTTATAAAAATAGGCACAGAGACCAATGGAACAGAATAGAAGAGCCAAGAAATAAACCCAAATACTCATAGCCAACTGATCTTCAACAAGGCAAACAAAACCATAAAGTGGGGAAAGAACACCCTATTCAACAAATGCTGTGATAATGGGAAAGCCATATGTAGGAGAATGAAACCGGATCTTTGCCTCTCACGTTATACAAAAGTCAACTCAAGATGGATCAAGGACTTAGATCTAAGACCTGAAACTATAAAATTCTGGAGTTAACATTGGAAAACTCCTTCTAGACACTGGCTTAAGCAAGGGTTTCATGACCAAGAACCCAAAACCAAATGCAACAAAAACAAACATAAATAGCTGCGACTGAATTACTAAAGAGCTTTTGCACAGCAAAAGAACAGTCAGCAGAGTAAACATACGGCCCACAGAGTGGAAGACAATCTTCGCAATCTATACATCTGACAAAGGACTAATACCCAGAATTAATATCCACAATCTACAACAAACTCAAACAAATTAGAAAGAAAAAAAAACACAATGCCATCAAAAAGTGGGTTAAGGACATAGACAATTCTCAAAAAAAGATATACAATGGCCAACGAACATAAGAAAAAATGCTCAACATCACTGATGATCAGAGACATGTAAACCAAAACCACAATGTGATACTGCCTTACTCCTGCAAGTATGGCCATAATCAAAAAATTAAAAAATAATAGATGTTGGCGTGGATGTGGTGAACAGAGAACACTTCTACACTGCTGGCGGGAATGTAAACTAGTACAACCACTATGGAAAACAGTGTGGAGATTCCCTAAATAACTAAAAGTAGAACTGCCATTTGATTCAGCAGTCTTACTACTGGGTGTCTACCCAGAGGAAAATAAGTCATTATTCGAAAAATATACTTCCACACACATGTTTATATCTGCACAATTCACAATTGCAAAAAGTGGAACCAACCCAAATGCCCATCAATCAATGAGTGGATAAAGAAACTGTGATATATATGTATATGTATATATTTCCATATATATTTTTTCATGTATATATGGAATATTACTCAGACATAAAAAGGAATGAATTAACAGCATTTGCAGTAACCTGGATGAGAGTGGAGATGAATATTCTAAGTGAAGCAACTCAGGAATGGAAAACCAAACATCGTATGTTATCACTCATAAGTGGGAGCCAAGTTATGAGGATGCAAAGGCACAAGAATGACACAATGGGCTTTGGGGACTCAGGAGGAAAGGATGGGAAGGGGGTGAGGGATAAAAGACTACAAATTGTATGCAGTGTGTACTGCTCAGGTGATGAATGCACCAAAATCTCACAAATCGTCACTAAAGAACTTACTCATACAACCAAACACTGCCTGTTCCTAAATAACCTATGGAAAGAAAAAAAATTAAAAGTTAGTGAGGATTAAGTTCTGGAAGTTAGAAAAGAAAATATTAAAGAGCTTGGGTGGAAGTGAAAGGTAGACAGGGTTTGGAATAATAAAATAATTTGAAAACTATAATGTAAACAAGACATTTTGAAAAGAAGGATATGACTATCAAATGTTTTTATTAGATGACATCTGTCATGTATCATGCTAGATTGAGAAGGAAGTTAAAGGCACAGATAACATCATACCTGATTCTCAACTGTTATACCCTAAGAGGAACAGAGAAGGTATCAAATATTTACATAATTAGTTGAAAGCAAGATGCTTGAGTAGAAGATGAGGTCTGCAAAGTGAATAAGGTTCTCTTCTATGCTAGAAAGTATGTAGAAAGTGAAAATTTGGCTCTAAATTTAAAAGTATTTTAAAAGGCAGAGCAAAAAGTAGATGTAAGGAGAGAAAGACATGATGCTGGAAAGGGAAGAAACAGAAGGTTTTTTGCCTTTTACTAGGATCGAGAGAGAGGAAGAAAAGGAAAGCTAACTGCATTTGAGCAGTTTTAGCAACAGAAATGATTTTATTTATAGACAAGTAATTGCTGAAGAGACTGTATAATTTAATTCCTTGAGAGGTTTTCTCTTCCTTAATAACACACTTATACATGTTTTGAGTGAAACAATATTTGTAAAACATCTGGACAAATTAATATGAATTCTAACATCTTGACGTATATAAAGGTCCTTGAAACATTATCAGGGCATAGATAATAGAGATTCTAAGTAGGTTTGCTTCACCTCTCTAGACATCCTAGAAAGTCATAAAGGAAAAAACAGTTTAAAAATATAATTATTAAAATGCTAATGTGATTCACATATTTTAAAAATCTGGATCATTATAAAACTATTTGATTATGACTTTTCCCAATAACTCAGCAATGGGGCCCTAGATGCTTCTAGGCTTAGTTTTGCAGGTGAGAATAACATATCTGGTCATGACAACTTTCTCTTTGTAACTTCAATACTCAAAATGACAATAAAGTGAAATGATTTCAAACTAGAACAAACGCATGTGGGTAGTAAGAAAATGCGCATGAAATACAAGAGAGAAAGAAAAGACATTTTTGCCACCAAAATTAAAAGATTACTTCTGAAATGTAAAGGAAGAGTAATTAGGATGATTTGCCATGGCAAAAAGCAAAATGTAGGTTTCTGAAAGAAAAGAGAGAAAGGGAATAGCATATGATACTGTTTGAATTGTCAAAAAAATACCTCATGAAATAAAAACAATACTTTTAATTTGTAAATGGATGCTAATATTGCTCGTATTTATACAATGTATTTGATATGCACCATTGGGCTTATTCTTATTTTTTAAAACAATTAATGTAATTTATTAATTATTCTGAACACAAATGAATTGTTACCCGCAGGTGTAGTTTTGTGGAAGCAAGCTTTCCTTTTCTTATTTATTAGATTTCACTAATATAATTACGTTGTTATGGAGCTTTAATGTAACTATTTAAATTCACTCCCATTACTCATGAACATATAGAACATCTTTTGTGCATGTGAAGCTAGAGACACTGGATAATTTTAAGCAAGCTTACCTTTTAAATGAATCACATAACAATATCTTCTGATTTTAAACATGAATGCGATCTACTCTGATTAAAATGCAGAAACTTTTCAGTATGTCATGGGATTGGCTACAGGAACTTAGATGGGGAGAGAAGAGCTGGGCTGGAATTGAGTTCAGAAACATATGCTATTTAACTTTGGATAATCACTTTAGTTTAATTCATTTATCTTTAAATTTAAGGAAGGTTTTAATTTTATAAATGATCACACTAATATTCTATGTGTTTTTAACAGGTGAATATAATCTTATTATCTACCTTGTATCATGCTTTGGAAATACGACTTGTGAAATTTTGATCTCCAGGTTAACATAATAAATACATGTGCACACACACACAGAGTTTAAGGATGCTGGTCACCTTGAGGAGTCAAAAATTTACATATAGATTTATGAAGCTAAGTCTACATAATCTATATTTATATCTCATAAGCTATATGAATCTATATGTTAGTAGTCACGTTTTGAAAAAATCAAAACGTGACTACTAACAGCCTATTGCTGACTGGAAGTTTTCTGAATAAGGCAAATAATTGATTAACACATATTTTCATATATATATATTATATACTGAATTCTTACTATAAAGTAAGCTAGATAAAATAAAACGTTATTAAGAATATCATAAGGAAGATAAAACATGCATACTATTTATGAAGTGGAATTTGATCAACATACAGGTTTTTATTGTCATCATCTTCAGGTCAAGTAGACTAAGGAGGTGGAGGAACAGGAGGGATTATTCTTTCTGTCTCAGGAGTGGCAGAGATGGAAGAGGTGGAAGAAGTGGAAGGAGGAGACAAGAATAGGCAGGCACATTTAGTGTAAATTTACAAAAATGCATCATGATTTCTGTCTGACTTTTGCTTTTTTATTTCTGTAAAAATATTTCTATATGGTACAAACCTTTCTTCCATCATTTGCTTTAGTTTCAGTGCCCATATCATAGAATAGTTGATGTCATGAGAGAAGTCAAAAGCACTCTAAAACAATTACAGCCTGTCAGCTCTGATCGCTGTTAGACACTTGATCATCTTCTGTTACGTCATTAGACACTAGGTTGTCTAATGTCAATTTGTTTTCTGGCACTGCTTTTTCTACATCTTCTTCCTCATCATCTGGCACTAGTTCAGAAGCACTCAGCTCCATCAAGTTGCATTGTGTTAATTCCTCTGGTGTGATGTCTATTCTAGAATTTCTCCAAGAACCATATCTTGAAACCTTTCACTTCCCTTTTTTTGGCCAAATCCATAATCTTTTTCATGATTTTATTGATTGACCCTATTATAAATCCTGTAAAGTCATGCACAACATCTGGACAAAGTTCTCTTCAGCAGGATTTGTTGTTTGGGGCTTGATACTTTTTCTGTAACAATGATGGCATCTTCAGCACTGTAATCTTTCCATAATTTTATAATATTCTTGCTATTGAGATTCTCTTCCATAGCACTGACAATCCTTTTCATAAAGTACCATGTGTAATGACCATTAAAAGTCTTTATGATCCTGAGCTAGAGACTGATATAGAGCTGTTGTGTTTGGGGACAAGTAGACAACTCAGCACTCATGATGTTGAACTCATGGGTTTCTGGGTGGCTAGGGCATTGTACAGCGTCAAAAGAGCTTTAAGAAACAGTTCATTGCTGGCCAGTTACTTCCTGACTTCAGGTACAAAGCATCAATGGAACCAATCTAGAAAATGGATTTTCATTGTCTAGGCTTTCTTGTTATACAACCAGAAGACTAGCAGCTTGTGTTTATCTCTTCCTTTCAAGACTCAAGGGTTAGTAACTACATAGAAAGGCATAGATAGGGATAGTCCAGATCATAAACCCAACTGCATTTGCACAAGCAGTAGAATTAGCCTATCTTTTTCTGCCTTAAACTCTAATACTCATTTCTCTAACTAGTAAAGGTCCTTTGTGACTTTTTTCTCCCAGAATAGGGCACTTTCATCTGCATGAAAAACCTATTCATGCAGATATTCTTTCTTCTCAATGATTTTGTTAACAGTATCTGGAAACTCATTGCTGCTTCTTGGTCAGCAGAAGCTGCCTCTCCTGTTACCTTGACATTTTTAAGACCAAACCTCTTACTAAAATTATCAAACCATCCTTTGCAGGCATTGAATTCTCCAGCTTTATATCTTTTGCTTCCCTTTTGCTTTAAGTTGTCATATGATGACTTTGCTTCTTCTCAGGTTATACTAGAGTCTGTAGGTATGCCTTTCTTATAGCTATTCTGCAGTCACATAAAAGCTGCATTTTTAATACAAGATTTTTTAAAAAGTATTTCACAAAACAATGCAAGATTTTTGTCCCTATTGGGTAGCTGCAGAAATGGCTTTATGAATTTCTTTATCTTTTTTCTACTTTTTTTTCTTTACAATGGTCCTTCTGTGGGACCCTTTTATTTTGAAATTCTGGACAACTGCAGCTATATACCCCAATTTAATGTACATATTAAGCAATTCAGCTTTTTCTTGATGTCATGACTTTTCTCTGCTTCTTGGGAGCACTTCCAGAATCACTAGTGGCACTTTGCATGGGTTCCACAGTGATAGTCAAGGTTTGTGGTATTGCACTTAACATGATGAAAAATATGTGAGAACCAGGAGAAATCACTTTTTGCTGCAATATGCAATTTACTGGAGAGACAAATTGCTCACGCAGAGATGATTAATATCACACAGCATTTTAATTGGATACCTACAACACTTCAGCTCACCATAGTAGCAACAGGAGGTTGCTACAAAGTTATTACAGTAGTAGGATATACATTACAGTCAATTTTATGTAGTTATGCTTTAATACTGCATCTTTACATTTCTTTACATTGCTGTCAACTGTAAATGGTATAATGTATGGTCGGTGTTTGTGTATGTTTTAATACATTTTAACATTTTATCATAGATTTGTAGATATTTTATAGTAGTAAATGGCAAAATAAACTATCTACATGTATTTTATGCATTCATGTCATAGTTTACTTCTTAATTTTTCAAATTTATAACCCATGTGATTGATCTGTGAGATTTTTTGCAAATTCTCACAAATCTCCAAAAACTTTTCCAATATATTTATTGAAATAAATTCACATTTAAGTAAATTTGTACCACTTAACTCAATGTGTTGTGTTGTTCAAGGGTCAACTGTATATATAAATAATATTATAAAAGTGTATTATTCCAAAATAATTAATTGCTATGTCAAGCTTGAAAGCAAATATAAAAGTTTTATTTTAAAAATGAAGTTCACATGATAAACATGAAGATTAGGTTATGATTCTAACACAAAAGTGTATGAATTTCTTTGTGCATCTCTCTGGATTTTTCACAATGATATGGCATTGTGCATATACATTATCAACATGTCTTTGATATTTCAGCATGGATCCAATTTCAGATGTGTTTTCTTACTGGAAAACCATGTGCCAGGTAGACTTTCCGTATAATTGGCTTAGGCAATCTGACTTTTGTTTCCACAACATGTAAATCTACCTTGAACTCCTTTAAGGCAGCTAATTACTAGAAATGAGAGGCATGCCAATTACATTTTGTATATATCCTGAGAAGGGTATTCTAATTTGTTTCCTGTGAATTTTACCCTGTATATGGTGATAAATGCCAACTTCTGAAATCTTTCTGAGAGTTAAGCGTGGTTTAAAATTTTTGAGAGATGTATTCGGAATACATTTGGAACTCTTTTAGGAAAGTAAAGACCTTCTACAAAATAATGTAGCTTAAAATCAATCAATCTTTCCCTATGTTTGTGTCAAATAAACACAGACAGCAACATTGATTCAAGAGAGTTTCATTAAACACAGCTTAAAAGAAAAGGATATAGGTTTAGTTTCTTTTTAAAATCTGCAACTTTTTAAATGGATTAAATAACGTTTATTTAGAATATGAGAAAATAAATGTTGAAGTATTTTTACAGTTGAAATGCCTTTATGTTACTGAATTCATTCACTCATAATTTAATGTAAGGTATTGCAATATAATTTTTAAAGCAAGCCATGGATGTATACAGAAATATTTAATAGCATCCACCTATTTTGCTTTGAGATTTGTTTTTCACAATGAATAGCAACATGTGATACAGTAATAAAAAAAACTACAAAAGGCAAAAGAAAAGCGTTTCTGTATAGCACTTCAAGGCAATTTGGAAAGTCATAGGTTCATCATATAAATAATGGCTTCTGAGATTTGATCCTTAGAGTTTCATAAAAATAAATTGCTTTTCAATAGTTAGTGCTGAAGCATTCATTAAGAGAAAGAATTCTACAACAAGGCTCCAGTTCCGTATTACACAATAATATTTTTTAAAGGTACATGGACTGCAGGGGCCTTTGAAAACAGTATGCTGAGAATAGATAGGACTCAAGGACAGTATCTCCAGTTGAACTTTTAATGAACTCCCGTAGGCGCCAAGAAGGCGGACAAATAAGGAAGAGCATAGAAACAAGGAACTAAGCAGAAGGTTACATCTGGGTAAAGAAAGTTTGTTTTGCATTGTGTTCTTTCTGCTGACGTGGGGTTTATGGAGTATAAATAAAGTGAGGCGGAGGCTCTGGGTGCGGCCGCCATGTTCTCTGTTTGTCTTTGTCTTTTGTGTCTGTTCATTCTCCACCACCCCCGGCACGGACCCCAATAATGGACTAAATGGCAAACGTAACTACTTGACTTGATTTTGAATAATATTTGAAGAAGTTTTAAGGAAAAAATAATTATGATTCCTAGGTGGTGTTTCTGAGACAAAAAAATAGTCAGTACTCCATTTTTACCTTTCCCTGACTGTGCTGACAATACGTGTACAATTTCAAGCTACTTGACTTCAAGGAAAAGCATTATGCAGTATCAGGTTTAAACCCAAGGTGAAAACAATATTTATAAGGAACATAAGTGTTAAAAGGACCCATCACTCATATTGAATCACAAGATAAAAGGTGTTGATAAAAGATGGTTTGCTATATTCTTTAAAAGATGGTTTCAATTTATTACAATAAGTAATAGCTAGCAGGTGACACATAACAATTGTATTTTAATGTGATTTCTGAGTTCCTAAGAGTTGGAAATCTTTCTTCTCGTTCTTAAAGAGCTGGATGTAGTGTTGGTTTGTGTAGAGGGTGGTGACTTTGAAAACTGTCAATCAGTTACCAATTCAACAGTTAGAAAGAGACCTTCACACTTCCTACTGATGGACTGCAAAAAATTGTTTTGTATCAGTACTCTATGGAGCAATGCAAAATTCCTTCCAATGGGCTGTCAGTAACTCAGTTGACCTCGCTAGGGTATTACAAGGAGTTTTTTTTAATCGCACTTTGAAGCATAGTAGAGTGCCATTGTATTCCGAACACAGACATTAAAAAGAGATAGAAGCATTTACATTACCCTTTTGATCTGACAGTCTTTAAAAAACTAGAAAATAACTTTGCTAGTTTTCCACAGAGATCTAACCAGACATTCACAAAGCATTGGTTTTCACCCAATGCTACTGTCAGCCTTTCATGAATTAAGTATAGCGCTTGAATCCTTAGTTTTCAGTCCCTAGTTGTAATTAAAATATCTGCAATCACTCTCCCCCCGGCATCACCATCTTCCCTTCCTTGCATCGCCTCACTTTCCTTACAGTAAATTCTGTGTGATTGAGAATGAAAAGCAAAAGCCAAAGTGAAACGGGAAAAAATAGGGCAGGATAAACTTTATCTATCTTGTTGCTTTCTTAAAGAAATCACAGATCAACCCGCTGGGACACACGAGAGTTGGAAATTTCACTTCAAAGCATGGAATAAATGTTATCTCATTATTTTGTCCCTCGCTTTTGAAGGTATTTGGTTTAAGTGATGACATATAAAAATAAAATGAAATCAATTCATCATTCTGGCTATGTTGCTGATTGTCCTGGTAAGAAAATTGATGTTTTATACCCTGATTAGAATGTTTTCCATCTTGGCCTAGGATCATTTCATTTTCTTTTAGGAAATGGAAAAAAGTTTTTGTATATGCTGTCAAAACTTCACATTTTCTAAGATGTATTTGGAGGCATTTTAAGCTCATTGTATTAGATTAATTAGAGGATATGGTATATATGGTAAGATCTAACCCTAAAACTATACACTGTAGGTTATCCAATTTGTTAATTTTCATTTCAAGGTTCAATTAATGTGATTTCAGTTTTTTTCTTTTAACAATGCTATAAATTGCTTGGTGTTGGTTGCAATACATGCAAGAATAATAACCTCAAGGAAAGGAGTATAAATTAGAACCTAAGGTGGAGAGTCAAGGATAAAATTAGTGAATGGAACAAAGGTCCTAATAACACTAGAAGCAATTGCCATTGGAAATAGAAAAGCTTTCCAATATTCCAAATGCCACTGGAAATATCTGTATTTTGACTTCTTGGTTAGAAAAATCATGATAATAATTATAAATGATAAAATAGAAGCAGAGAGCTTTTCTAGCCTAATTCTGTGATTTGTTTTATATGACACAGTTTAATAGGTGTATGTGCCCTGTGTATAAATAATCTATACATTTCAGTAAATAGCTTAAGACTACACATATAGAACAATAAAAGCAAAAAGTGTGATATGACTAGGAGTAACATATTAAGCATACTCTAAGTAAGTATGTCAAGCCATGTCTGTTTTCTCCCTTCAACACTAAGATGGGCAATCAGGTGGTTGTGCTTCTACTGCAGAATTCTACAGGCAGGGTCAATGTTCATGAGTTGGGGGATAATGTCTGTTTTCCTAGGGAGTTCTATTTAGGATTAAGTGAGATTCTAAATATCTAGAGACAGTAGACAAAAGGTCAGGGAATGATTTAAATTTTTATCAGGATTGCAATCAAATAGAGAGATGTTTATTGTAGCATTCCAGTCCAAGTAAATCAAGAAATAATGACAAAACAGAATACGAGAAATTGACGCAATATTTTACAGGTTGAGATGGTGGGGAAATGTGTGCCGTGTTACTGCCCAGAACCCTACTCCAGAGCATCCTGTTTTGACTTGGAAAAGTAAGAGTAGGTAAGAGTTCCCAGCTGGGTGAGGCTAGAACTCCCTTTTCATTTCCCAGCTTGACTGCCAGGTATTCACTATCTGGGGGAGGCTGAGTCTCCAAGTGGAATTTCTTCAGTAGGTGAGGCTCCAGATGTTTGAGGAACTTAATGATGGGCAGATATCATTCAACAGTGTTCAGTTCTTAAGAATATAGAGCTATTTACCAGAAATGCATCACTGAAGAGCCTGTAGTTCCAGAAAATATTTATGAGGATTGCATATTGGTGGCCTGATGGTCAAATTCAATCTGTATAAATGCTTTACTCAGACTCCACAGAGCTTTATACATCTTGAAATAATTTTCTATTTTAAAAATCAGAGTGTTTTCAAATACATATGTGGATGGTAGGTGAGAAATTCATGGTGGTGTACTCACATCTCTACATGATAAGGATCAACATCACCAATATTCATGCTCTCTACTTGACCATAAACCCATCGTCCTTACACCTAGCCTGTTTTACACACTTGTATTAATTTAACTACCAGCCACTTGGGCCTTTGTGTTTTTAACTGTAGTATTACCAGACTCTCCTTCTCACTTTATTTCTTTTAAAATATTTTTTGCCTTTTTTGAACTGGAAATGATTTTTGTTACTTGCTTCTTCGAATTATGATATATGCCTATTAGAGAAAGAATCTCCTCTGGAAAAACAGAGTATGTGTTCATGGTTCAAGTAGTAAAGCATTATCAAGGTTAATTGCTATCAAGGTTAATTAATTAGCTCCATAACACATATCCCTTGTGACACTGGAAAGTTTCTTAACTTTCCTAACCTCAACTGTTTCGTCTCTGAAATGAAAACAATTACTCTTATAGTATAATATTATGTAACACATATATGTGTGCGTGTATACATATGTATATATTCTTATAATATAGAGTGTTTTATATGAAAGTATTATAATGGGACAGTAGAGATTATTGCAATATAATATAATACAGTATAATAATGATAATGATAACAATAATATTTAAGATATATCTATATGCTCACCACTATTTTTCTCTATGCTCACCACTCTTGGTGCTTTGTATCTATACTTTATTTATTCATTATAATAACCCCATGAGTTTGGTATTGTTATAATTGTCATCTACATTCAGATGATATTTTAAAGCCATCATTCCAATCTCAGAGGCTCTATTATTAATCCTTGGAAATAATGCAACAGGGTACCTGGCACATAGGAACTGATTTTCTAAGGAATACAGCCTAGGGTATTTTTTTTAATTAACTACACTAAGCAACTGGGCAACGCCAAAAATTTTGGGCAAATCAGTAGCTGAAGAATTTTATTATAGCAGTGCTTATGTTTACATAGTAGAAGAAGGGAAGTACGATGTCTTAGACCTATGTTAGTGTCAAGATGAGCAGACTCTGTAAATTAGGAGAATTATTATATTGTTTAGTCAACTAAATGTTATTGTGTGTTAGCTACTGTGATATTTACTTGCATAGTATTCTGAGATTGAAGCTATGCCTGTATGACAAATCTAAAGTCAATTACATTTTTTTTAAAGAGAAACAATAGGGGTGGGACTAGGATCAATAAAGCAGTGATCTGCAACAATGTTTGCCTTGACAACTGACAAAATCCAGGAACTCTAGCTTTTATCACCCCAAAGAGCAGGCAGTCAGCCCACCTTGACAGGTTGCACTGTCTTCTCTTTGATAAATGCAGTTGCATTCAGTTAAAGTAAAATAGCAGTTGTGTGGACAAATGCTCTGCAAACTCAGTGAAGATGGGATCACACTCGAAGCTTCATTCTGTTTTACTCAAAAGGGAGCCAGAATTGCCACTAATTAATTGATTTACTGTATGAAAAGACCTGCTCCAAGAGCCCTTCACCTCTTGAAAATAGTGATTTGAACACTGGGTAAACAGAGGTCCTAGAAAACCTCCAACAAAAACATTTGATTGAGCAGCTATGTGTGAATGCAATCTAAAAACCCTATGTTATAACGTATTATTAAGCTAATTATACTGATAATGGTAATGCTAGAGGCAGAACAATTAGAAGAAAAGAGTCAGAGGACCCCTATCGTTTTTCCCCTAACTAAATTCTGTGTTTCTGCCATTACATTACATATGGTGCTTGACATTATTTTATAACCCTCTACCAGTAAGAAGTTGAAAAATCAGTAAACAAAACAAGATCATACACAGGAAAAAAAAAGTCTTAAGAATAATTATAACATTTTGAGCACATATTAAGCACTAGGCATTGTGATAAATGAGCTTTTTACTTTTAAATGTGATATTCATTTAAGTCATTCCAAGGGCTGTATATATTATCATAGCTTCCATTTTATGGTTGTGAAAACTGAGACCCAAAAGAGTTCCATAGCCTTCTTTAGAATGGACAGCTCCTACCTGGCACAAACAAGATCCACATGCCTGCAGTCTGACTAGACCACAGTCTCTCAACCACTGCCCACACTATTATAAATGGTTTTGTATAATTTTATTTAAGTATCCCCTAAATCATATTTAAAGGATTATTGAGAAGTATAGAAGTTAACTGACTTGTCCATTAGAAGCAGTGTAGATTCCCTGTATAAAGTACATTCTCTCTTCTTGATATCACATTTCACAGTAACTATAGAAAACCTAAAAAAAATGAACTATAACATCATTCAACATCTACCATAGGCAATATGTCCATGAAGTCTTATGAATGGAACATGGAAAGAAGACAGCACATGCTCTGAGTGAGAAATCTCAAGGCAAAAGCAAATTTAAAGGTGGACCTTCAAGACATTATGAGGGCCTGCGTATTCTGAAAGGAGGGTGCTTGGGATTCCCTGTAGTTAACCCAGAATGCATAACAGCACTGCCTCAGGTAAGAACATGGCATGCTCCAGAGCCATTGATAACTGAATGCTGTGTCTTTACGCTTTCTTTGGAAAGCTGTGTCCTGCAGAACTTGGCAAGATACTGGGCATTTAAATAGGCTCTTAGGTGCTATTTCCACTATACTAGGTTGGCTTATTAGCTAAGTGTGCTTTAAAAAGGTTCCATGAATTTTCAGGCCCAGTTCTGAACTTGAGCCCAAGTAATCCCACAGTCCAAGTCAGAGCTACCACTAAATGTAGTACTCATAATTCAAGGTGCTGAGAATTTTTCAACAAGATTTTTGTTTGTTTTTGAGCATTCCACATTATTGTTGTGGGCTCAATTTGTGATATGCCACGTTCTCCCTCAGAGCTCTTTTGTTCAAAAGGGGTGCTTAGGCAGCCCTCCCCTATCATACAGTTATGGACTATATTAATATTTATTGAAAATAATGTTTCCATGTATGTTCTGTTTGAATTTCATCATTGTTTAAAAAATACTATTCTTTTAAATAAAAGGTAATTTACCTATAATGCTTCTATTACAATTCAAAACAAATCTCTGTAACTGCAAAATAATTGATAAAATATGGGGTAAAAATCACTATTCTTCTTTTGGTCCTGTTTGTTTTCAAATTTTAAATCAGGGCTTGTAATTTAATTCTGTGATTCTGGAAAGCATGATGATCTGATGCTATTCATTTGCTTTTAAATAAAATCACATTGATGAATATGTATTGGGAATTAGTTATTTTCCAATTTTATGCAACTCTTGTAGAACTCAATTGCTAACAATTAAGTCAGAAACACTGAGAGGAAAAGTTTAAAGAGATAACAGCAAATTCTAGAGAAAATGGCAGTGGTTGGGGGTGTATAGTAGTCAGCTGAGTAGCAGACTATCTGAAAAGGGGATTAACATGTGGAGGCAAAATAAATAAGATATTCTGCTGAGGTACATATCATCTGAGTTGAACAACACATCCTAATTGGATGTGTCTTCTGAGCTAGGCACCATGCTAAGGAGTAGAATTATAAAAGTGACTGCTATGCCCACCATCTAGAAGAAGCTTTTGATTTGGATTCTTTTATGGCATTTGTTCCTAGTAGTAAATGTCTGCAAAACTCACTTCCATTTACCAGCACTCTCATTTGATAGAAAAAGAAAACTTGGCACCTGATTCTGCTCTCTTTCTGACTTCCAACTGGAGTTCCTCCTAGCTTTCTAAATTACTTGGCACCGAGCAAGTCTCCTCTGCCAAAAAGTGAATAGCTCAATATTTGAAACTAGGCACATCAGCAAAATCCAGATTGAACATCGAAATCACTTTGATTCAAATAAAGTGAGTCACCTGTACCTGGGAGGAAATTACTTATTACAAAAGAAAATAGATTTTAAAGTGAAAAGAAAAAAAATAGAAAATGGGCTCTAAGTAGCTTTAGTAAGGTGAATTTTTTATTATAGATATTGTTGTTATGTTCCAGAAGATGACGTATATATACCTAATAAATATATTTAAGAATAAAATGTATGAGTCCTAGAAAATAGACAAATATATATCTAGACTAATATGCATATTCTATAATGTAACTATAATGGATTGTGGCCCACTGGCATTCTAAACAGGAAGAGAGAAATGGGGAAAAGCCACTGCTCTTTTAACTCATTAATTATTTAATTATTCCATTTATTCATTTATCCACCATCCAGTCATCCATTTAGTGAAATATATTTGTATTGAAAGCATACGATATATCAGTAACCTGAGAATGTTGAGGATAATGAAATGAATAAAACTATACTCTTTTGGTGGAACATAGTCTAGTGGTAGAGGGTAATTGGTAAGTAATAATTTGCAACATGGATGTGTCTATATATAGGCATTTTTTATGTTTTATGGCATGTCAAGCAGGAAAATTAAATTGCCTATTGTCTTGTGCCATGGGAACCTGAGGTCTCTGCTGCATCAGCACTCAACTTCTGCATACACACTCCCATACAATACCCTCTCAGAGACATAAGCTTTAGTGTCATCTTCAAATGCCTACCCAGTTACAGCAAGATGGCAAAGCATTGTTACTTCTTACTCTCATGGATTACAGTATAATATATAGTAAAATTTCCATCAAGGTGAATACATGTTTGAGGAATACATGAAGTAGTTTGGGACATTAAATTTTTTCCCATGAAGTTACAAGAAATATTTCATTATAGTTATGGTATACTACTGTATATGTTTATATTTTATTATATTTTTTGAAACTCATTTTCTAAGTTATTTCCCATATCCTCTTTTTTTAAGTTCTACAACATCAATTAGTAAAATGTGATTCTCAAAGTGTTAAATGCAATATTGTGGAGAATATGATTTTCAAAAGAACAAGAATATAGAGAGTAGTATTTGATTATGGGTTCATTTACGTACTAGCATCTATACAAATAGAATTTCATATTATGGACTCCTTTTCATGCCTTGGGGAAAATTGTTCAGAGTTTTTTGTTTCTTATTTTTCTTGTAAAGTACTTTTTCATTATCCTTTTTATATTTACACACAGTAAAATAGATTTTTCTATGTAGAGTTCAATGAGTTTTAACATATGTATAGATTCACATAACCACTATCACAGTCAGAATACAGAAGAGTTTGATGTAAACCCCTGAAAATTCCCTCATTCTGTTCTTTACAGTTAAACCTTCCACCATTAATAATTCTTGACAATCACTGATCTGTTCTCAGCTTTATCTTTTAAAAAAAGTCATATCAATGGAATCATACAATATGCAACGTTCTGAGATTGGCCTCTTTCATTTCATAATGTTTTTGAAAGTAATCAATCAATGTTATTGTATGTATCAATAGTTTGTTCTGTTTTATTGCTCTTACAACTCTTTATGCATTTTCCTGTGAGCATATTTGGAGAGTTTCTTGTTTTCAGCAATTACAAATAAAGCTGTTGTAAATATTCATGGCCAGGTTTTTTGTGTGTATGTACATGTGAGTAGGTGTGTGCATAGAAAAGTTTATTTCTCTAAGATAATTCCACAGAGTAGGATCTCTGAGCTATATTCATGGGTTTTATCTTCCTAAGAGACTACTTAACTGTTTTTCAGGGTGTCTATACCATTTTGCATTCCCACAAGCAATGTATGAAAATTCCTGTTGGTCTATACCATTGCTAACAGTTGGTATTGTAAGTTTTTTGGTTTTGTTTATTTTCTATTCTACTAATTGTGTACCAGTGTATCATTTTGGTTTTAAATAGCATTGACAAGTTTAATTTTCATCCATATTACAAATATTTGCTCTTTGAAATACACTGATACAAGGATGAAGAAACAAACTAGTTATACCAAGAGAAAAATACAGCCAGCCTACCATATCCATGAGTTACTCATCTGTGGATTCAGCAAATTTCATAATAAAAATATTGGGAGAAACAAAGGATGGTTGCACCTGTACTGAAAATGTATAGCCATTTTTTTCTTGTAAGTTTTCCCTAAACAAGACAATATAGCAAATATTTACATAGCATTAACATCGTATTAGGTATTTTACGTAATCTGGAGATGATTTAAAGTATACAACAAAGTATACATAAGTTATAGACAAATACTATACCATTTTATATAGGAATCTTGCACATTTGCAGATTTTGTTATCTGCAGAGAGTTCTGGAACCAATCACCCATGGATACAGAAAGCCTAGTCTATCTGCAAATCACATAACTGACAAAGGTGTTGTAACCAGAAGATTCAGAACTCAGTATCAAGAAAAGAAACAATTCAATTTAAAAATGAGTAAATAATTTGAACAGGCAATTCACCAAAGAAGATATACAGATGGGAAATAAGCTCATGAAGAAATGATCAACTTCTTTAGTCATTAGAGAAGCACAACTTAAAACCACAACACAGTTAGCTGTGTTTTGTCCCAAGGTACAGGTCTAATCAGAGATGCTTTCTGAGATAACCCTAAATTAGTTTCATCCACACTGCCCATAATTATGCTCATCACATCCCTTTGCTTATTTTTTTCAAAAAATTGATAAAACATTTGAACTGGGCTATATATGCACCTACTTAACTTGTGTCTCTTTGTCCTGGAAGGAAGCAAATATGTTTCTCTTGCTCTCTATTGAAACTTCAAAGGCCAGTAAAGTATCCGACATGTAGTTGACCCCAGATAAATACATCTTATGCACATGTTCAAATACTCTGATTGATAAAGAAAATAATCAGGTCCCTCTTCTCACTATTAGACCCGCTGGCTTGTGTACATCAATAATTTATTATAAGATCATAATGCTCCACTTTACTGTAAGATCGCCATTATCTTCAATGAAAAGTTGTTTTGAATTGAAGGTTGCTCTCAAGTGAGTATTAATAGACAATACTAATCATGCAAGAGGTGAGGGAGAGCAAAAATTATACTAAATGGGTTCTAAAGCCCTAAGGCAAGGATGTGTTTTGCAGTTTTTAGGGTCTATGCTATACTAACAATTACACATAATTAACAAAGCAATGGTGGAGGGTAAAAAAAATATTTTGAAAGACTGAACCAGAGCTAAGGAGGGAGATAAATAGAAACATAGAACACATGGAATGAATTGAAAGTGAATGATAATATGGAAGATTTAATCACAAACAAATTAGTATGACAAACTGACTAAATACTCGCATTAAAAGCAAAAGTGAAAACTAGCTACAGTAGTAACAATATAGTGTTTATATGAAGAATGCCTTAAATAAATGGATATAAGAAAGAATGGAGAAGAGTTACATCACATAAACAATTGCAAAAAGAAAGTCCTTGTAGTTAATTAAAGGTAAAGGAGACTTTAAGAAAAAAAAAGTAATGGAAAAAGTTTCTATTTTTCAATGTTTGAACTCACCAAAAGTATCTAACAATTCTAAATTTTAAATAGTAGAATAACCTCAACCTAGATAAAACAAAGGTTTACAGAACTGAAAGGAAAGCCACACAAAAGCAAGGTAGTTTGAGAAATTTTTCATGTACCTCTCTCAGTATTTTATAAACAGACATAAAATGTTAAGTTTGAGATGATTTGATAAACACGATTAAAGTTAATCTAACTGACATATACATAAAATTGGCAAGGGCAGTGGAGACAGTTGTTTCAAGCGCACAAGCAACATTTCCAAAATTGTCCATATGCGGGATCATAAACCAAAACTCAATAAAATCCAAAGGCCTGATGTCATATAATATAGTTCTCTGCTAATAGTGGAATTAAGCTTCTAAACAAACAGAAAAACACTGCTGAAGCCCTGTGTGTTTAGGAATTAAGATACACTCATTTAAAGATTGCTCTGATTTCCCTTGGAGAATTCATTTTCTCCACTGCCCTAATCATTGCTTTATATTTTTGACTAGGTTTGAAGATAAAACACAGATCATCAGCAACAGGAGACAGTGGTACAGCATAATGGGTTATACTATGAGTTAGATGTACTTAATAATAATTTAAAAAACATAACTCGAACTCTTTCTATTTTTATCTCCTTCTTTTGCTCCGGTTTAGTCTTTTATTTTTTATTTATTTATTTTTATTTTTATTATTTTGAGATGGAGTCTCGCTCTGTCGCCCAGGCTGGAGTGCAGTGGCGCAATCTCGGCTCATTGCACGCTCCGCCTCCCGGGTTTACGCCATTCTCCTGCCTCAGCCTCCGGAGTAGCTGGGACTACAGGCGCCTGCCACCTCGTCCAGCTAGTTTTTTGTATTTTTTGTATTTTTAGTAGAGACGGGGTTTCACCGTATTAGCCAGAATGGTCTCGATCTCCTGACCTCGTGATCCGCCCGCTTCAGCCTACCAAAGTGCTGGGATTACAGGCGTGAGCCACCGCACTCGGCCTCTGGTTTAGTCTTTTAAAGGTGTTACATTCATTTTGGTTTTTGTTTTGTTTTGTTTTGTCTTTTTGTTTTTTATTAACTGAATTACCTACCTCTAATCACCTAACCAAAAACTTGATTAATGTAGGTAGATTGTCTTGCATCAATATATTTCATAGTAAAATTAAGATTGAGTATTTATTCACAAAATTGTCAACAAAAATTGAATCAGATAGTGCTTATTAAACACTTAGAAGTGTTTCTGGCACACATTAATCACTTTATATACTTAAACTCTTATTATCGTTATTGTTGCATTATCAACATTAATTTGCCTTCTGGGAAAAACAAGGTCATATGTCTGTTAAATATTACAATCAAACGGTACACACTCTCGTCTCACTTTTTATCAGAAGAGCCTCTTCTCCATGAGTGTTACCTTCACCTTTCTTACAATAATCCAAAAATTTATCTGGGTATTTCCTTCTTTTATTCCCCGTAAAGATTACTGTCTTGCCCTTGGGCCTCTTCTCATCATATTGGTTCTTTACAATGCAAGAGAGAATAAATTCCTCACATTTCTGTGACACTAGCTTATGGTGTCCCGGGTCAAAAAATATTACCTTTTATTGTTTACTTTCTTGGGACTTTTCCCTAAAGAATGTCACTGAAACTTTTGTTATTTATTGATTCAGAACAAGACCACCTTGATTACCTGATTTGTCCAGAGAGACTACAGGTACCATTTCTTTCTAGCCCCAAATTATCTTGCTATCTTTCCCTGACACTAGGTCCTGATTCATTTTTTTAGTCCATAGATGTGATGGAGATCTTGGTCCTCTCATTTACAATACTTCTGGGATGCTTACGTAGTTTTCTGACCATCTGACTAACTTCCTAAAAGCAGGAGGAGTAAACAAATTAGCATTCCACATGTTAAAAACACACATAGCCAGTCCCCTGAATGAGAATCTTCAGATACCTGGAAATCTATATTTATAACATAGGCCTACCTTTTAGAATGTTTTAATCACTTCCTAGTGAGATTACTTCCACCTGACTTATTCCTTTTTCTACTCATTTACAAAACTGCTACAGGAGTTATTACTCTCTAGATCTGAGTATATATTCTACTCCCCTATTTAAAAAACTGTGTCCTCCTACTACCACAAACCACACTTGTTAGTGTGGACTTTATTTGCTTGAGTAACTTAGATTCATATATCAAAATGTATCTCAATACTGTTGGAACTTTCTTTGACTCACTCCTTATTTTCTCATTGAAACAGAAACATAAATTACATTTTTATATTGAACTGCCATGGTTTACGTGCAAATACTTCCAGGTCAAGAATCTAAGCCTTATAACCTGTGTAAATCAATCATGTTAAGGTATGTTTGTCTTCTCCTTAAGATCTAATTTTTATAAGTCATCAACTTCTTTTGTGGGAGGGTCCAGGTAAGATGTGTTGGGTGATTGAGAAGTCAGAAAATATCAGCCAGCTCTTAATCACCAGACATATTTACATAAAAGAAGACATCTATTCCAAAGCAAATTTGTAGGGATTCAGGATTAAAATAGGGAGGTGGAGTCATTTAAATTATCATCTGATTTTATGTCACCAGGGAATTTGTGTCAGGGTAGCTGAGGCAGGAGAATTGCTTGAACCCAGGAACTGGAAGTTGCAGTGAGCCGAGATCGCGCCCCTGCACTCCAGCCTGGGTGACAAACGAGACTTGGTCTCCAAAAAATAAAATAAAATAAAATAAATAAGCTGAGTAAATGTGCAAAAATAAAACACTACTAAATTGAGATAATCTACAGTCTAACAATAAAATTTAACATGATTGGGAGGAAGGTATATATGCCTGATTTAACCCTAGCCACTACAGAATACTGCTTATAGCAGCGTCAGCCTGGAAACGACTGAGAGGAAATGACAGTAGCAGAAGCTGCTGCAAGAGAATTGATGCCAATACAAAAAGCAGAGGACTTGTGCCCAAGAATTGTTAGCACCAAGACTGGAAAACAATCACGTGAAGTAGAAGAAAAAGTCATTTATTCACAGGGACTAAAGTGAGCTACTTCTTAAATAAGAATATGATGATGTAGTGGTGGGTGGCTCTGTGTCCCTTGTGGTTTGTGGTGTTATAAATTTCATCTCTTTGTTTGTTTGTTTGTTTGTTTCTTACCTCCTTAATGAAGGTTTCCCTAAACCCTCCCTCAAACCCAACTTCCCAGTTTAAATTTTTTCTAACCCTAAGTCATTCTTTTTCTAAAAATTAATTAATGTATTTTTTATTATACTTTAAGTTCTGGGATACATGTGCAGAATGTGCAGATTTGTTACATAAGTATGCATGTGCCATGGTGGTTTGCTGGACCCATCAACCAGTCATCTCCATCAGGTATTTCTCCTGATGCTATCCCTCCCCTAGCTTCCCATCCCACCGACAAGCCGAGGTGTGTGATGTTCCCCTTCCTGTGTCCATGTGTTCTCATTGGGAGTGAGAATTTCATCTGTTTTAACATTTGCTCTTGATTTCTTTTTTACTTTTTATTAATCATTGAATTTAAGTAAATTGAGAAGCAATTGATAAATACATATGCAATGAAAACTTTTTATCTTAATGTGGTTAAATCAAAATGACCTTTACCCTACTAACACCTTCATGTTTAGGGAAGTATGCAAGACATCTACTGATACAGCAAAATAAGCTCAGAAAAACACAGTTAGGGATACCAAGTTCGTTCCCATAATGGGTGGTAGCAGAAGGGGTATTTAATGCTGCTGTTTCTGTCAGATGCTTGTTTACTATTCAGTTGTACCAAGGCTTATGCCATTGATGCTCTGCAATAAATGAAATCACCAGGCCACTATTCAAGAGTTAGTGAGAAACATGAAAAATATATGCCAGGAAAGAAAGACAGAGTGGGCCAGTTATAAGACACATAATGGGTAGATAACTTTCCTCCCATGGTGGGTTTGGCATGTCTCACGTAAATCTATAACTATACAATATAATTATACAACCTTTAAATTCATATTTTGGTTCTATAAAAATTTTTCCTATTGTAATAAACCCTGAAGAATCAGCTAGAAAATGAAAGTTTATTTTATGGTTAAAAAGTAAGTACTGGATTTTATTTCAATGAAGTAATGATATATTTGTACTATGCACAAAATATTTGTTTATATTTATCATCTTCCATGGGGCTAATGGAGACACCAGCCACAGAACAAGAGGAGAGGAAGTAAGTCTGCCAAAGACAAAGGGACAATGATATGGTTTGACTGCATCCTCACCCAACTCTCACCTTCAATTGTTAACTCCCATATTCCCCACATGTTGTTGGAGGGACACAATGGGAGGTAATTGAATCATGGGAGTGGGTTTTGCCTATGCTGTTCTCATGATAGTGAGTAAATCTCATGAGATCTGATGGTTTCATAAAGGGTAGTTCCTATGCAAATGCTTGCTTGTCGGCTGCCATGTGAGATATGCTTTTGCTCTTCCTTGGCCTTCCGCCATGATGGTGGGGCCTCCACAACCATGTGGAATTGTGAGTCCACTAAAGTTCTTTTCCTTTATAAATTACCCAAACTTGAGTATTTCTTCCTAGCAGTATGAAAATGGACTAATATGGACCTATATCTCCAAATATTCTTAGTTACCTAAAGAAGGCTGTCTCAGAAAACAATATTTTCATCTTTGTCCTTACTAAAATGTGTTGATACAATGAAATTCTGAAGTATGACTTTACATTTAGATCAAATAACTGTTGTACGTTATTTTTTCTTCTTTCTTAAACAGATAAATTATGCCAGTTTTATCAATTATAGAAAAGCTTCAAATAGAATATTATTTAATTCTGATAATGGTTTAATTGTTTTATCCTTCAATATTTTGCCCCAAATTAATTTTTTTAAAGTTTACTTTATTGAAGCTGGAACATGAGACATTGCTATGAATGCTCTTGTGAATTCTGTTAAAAATTTCAGCTTTAAATACAAAATCTTTATTCTTTGTTTTTATAATGACAATGTAAATGCAAATTTTGACATAACATAGAATAATGCTAAAAATATTATTTTTACATTAGTATATACATACATTGAATAGGTATTGGGGCACACATAATTCATTAATCATGTTCACATAAGCTGAGACAATCTACTAGTTAAACTAGAAATATAATCATTGCTTATTAAAATACACACATGTATATTTGAATTTACATATTCACACAGAATTAGAATAAATAAACTATACTTTCTGGCACTGAAAATGATATTGAATAAAACAAACAAATGAAATTCTAAGCATGACAGATATGAACACGTGCTTTCTCTTTTCCCCATATAATTACATTGATTTTTGAAATGTTTGGGCCTGTTCCTTTGAATAATTACTTCATTAATCAAATGACATTAGATTTTTTTTAAGTTACAATTCTAAATGTTGGTAGTATTTGGATCAAAATCAGTAGAAATTTGTAAAGGACTGAGAATTAAAAATAAAACCCTAAAACCCCCAACTGACTGAACAGGCAAACACCAATTGGCCAAGGGAACCCCAGAGAAACCTTAAAAACTGAGTTTCTGGCCATGGTTCGATGGGAGGTTGAACAGGCTTCATTATGCTCTCTCACTTTTGTGGTTTGGACACAACTGACCATCACTAATGTTAAAATAGAGATCATAAGACTGACCAATTGCTACTCAATATGCTACTCAATATAAAGGAGGCCTAATTATTAGACAAAGGTCTAATATCCAGCATCTATAAGGAACTTAAACAAATTTACAAGGATAAAAAAACAACATCATTAAAAAGTGGGCAAAGGACATGAACAGACACTTTTCAAAAGACAACATTATGTGACCAATAATCATATGAAAAAAAAACTCAACATTGCTGATCATTAGAGACATGCAAATTAAAGCCATAATGACATACCATCTCACACCAGTCAGAAAGGCTACTATTAAAAAGTCAAAAAATAACCAGTGCTGGCCAGGCTGTGGAGAAAAGGGAATGCTTCTACACTGTTGGTGGGAGTGTGAATTAGTTCAACCAGTTTGAAGATTCCTCAAAGACCTAAAGACAGAAATAGCATTTGACCCAGAAATCTTATTACTGGGTATATACCCAAACGAATAGAAATCTTTGTGTTATAAAGACATATGCACACATATGTTCAATGCAGCATTATTCACAATAGCAAAGACATGGAATCAATGAATCAAATGCCCATCAATGATAGACGGGATAAATAAAATGTGGCACATATACACCCTAGAATATTTTGCAGCCATAAAGAAGAATGAGGTCCTGTCCTTTGCAGGGACATGGATGGAGTTGGAGGCCATTATCCTTAGCAAACTAACACAGGAAATGAAAACCAAGTATCACATGTTCTCACTTATAAACAGGAGCTAAATGATGAGAACATATGGACACACAGAGGGGAACAACACAAAATGGGGTGTGTCAGAGGATGGAGGGTTAGAGGAGGCAGAGGATCAGGAAAAATAACTAACGGGTATTAGGCTTAATACCTGGATGATAAAATAATCTGTACAACAAACCCCAATGATACAAACTTACCTATGTAACAAACCTGCATTTGGATCTCTGGAATTAAAATAATTTTTTTAAAACTTGAAAAAAACCTTCCTATTTGCTTATTTATACTTACGTATCTTTTTCTATGATCAATAACAAAATATAAAATATAACAAAATATTATATTAAGTACTATTTATTATTTATTAGCAATTTGCATATGCTAGGTCATTTAATGTTCATCAAACAATATTGAATTGATAATGCTTATATCTGCAGAGCACACATTGAAGAAAGGATGCTCATAAGCATCAAATAAATCTAATCAAGATTTATTACAAATATTAGATCAATAATTCGAGTCAATGCCCTGCAATTCCAGAGATTTTGATTTTAGGTTCTACACTTGATTTAAACTCATTTCCATGCTTGAAATGTGTTTCTTTATATTAAATCAAAATCTATTTCTGCATCACAGTGGATCTCAAGCTTTAGAGACCTTAAGTATCATCTACGGAAAAAAAAAAATCAGTTTCCAGCTGTGATGAAAGAATTTGTGATAGACCAATGATCCTGCTGAGAACAACCAAAACAGTTTATTAAAATTAGAAGAAGCCTAATGAAAGAAATAAGAAAGATCTAAAGAAATGAAGAAAAATCCAATGTTCATGGCGGGGGACTTACTATTTTTAAGATGTCAGTTCTTTCATACTTGATCTACAGATTCAATACAATCCCAATCAAAATCCCAGAAAGTTATTAAGTTATTTTGTGGATCTTGACAAAGAGAGCTACAATTTATACGGAAGGCAAAACAAATGAACAAACAACAACAACAATAACAAACACACAGAATTGTCAACACAATATCTGAGATGAACAAATTCTGCTGACTGACACTACCTGATCAAACACTGTAGGAAACAAGGTACTGTGGTATTGGTAAAAAGATAGACAAATGGATCAAAGGAACACAGTAGAGAGTCAAGAAATAGACTCACACAAATGCAATGAACAGATCTTTAACAAAGGCACAAAGGCAACTCTTTTGAGAGAGAATATTCTTTCCACAAATGGTGCTGGAACAACAGAACATTCACATGCAAAAAAAAAAAAAAGAGAGAGAGAGAGAGAAGGAAGAAAACTTTTAAAAAGACAAGAATCTAGGCAAATCCCTTTGCTTCTGAAAAAAATTAACTCAAAATGGATTATAGACCTACATATGATGTCAAACTATAGAAACTATAAAATATCTAAAATGCAACATAGGACAAAATCTAGGTGACTTGTATTTGGCCATAACTTCTTATACACCACACTGAAGCAAAATTATGGAAAAAAAAAACGATGTTGGAATTCGTTAAAATTAAAAATTTCTGTTCTGTGAAAACACTGTGAAGAGAATTTTAAAAAGCCACATATTGGAGAAACTATTTGCAAAACCTCTCTGATAAAAGATTAGCATCTAAAATATGAAAGAACTCTTAAAATAAACAAGGAATTCAAATTAAAACCTGGGCAGAAGGTCTGGATACCTCACCAAATAAGATATACAGGTGAGAAATAAACATGAAAAGATGTAACGTTAAATATCACGAGGGAATTGCAAGTTAAAATAACAATGAGATACTACTAAACATCTATTAAAATGATGAAAATGTGAAACACCGAAAATATCACCTGATGTTAAGGATGTGGAGCAACAGGGACTGTCACTCGTTGCTAGTGAGACTGTACAAAAGCACACTCACTTAAAAAGACAGTCCATCATCATCCGACAAAATTAAATGTACTCCTATCATCGAATCCACCAATCACGTTCTTTTGTATTTACCCAAATGATTTGAAATTCTACAACCACAGAAATACCTGCGCATAAATGTTTATAGCAGCTTTATTTATAATTGCCAAAACTAGGAAGTAATCAAGATGTCTTTCAATAGGTGAATGGATGAACAAACTCTGTTATATCATATAATATAATATTATTCAACAATAAAAGTACATTAACTATCAAACCAAAAGAGACATCAAGGAGCCTTAAATACATATTGCCAAGAGAAAGAAGCCTATCTGTAAAGGGCGCTGATTGTATCATTCCAACTATATGACATCCTGGAAAAGGCAAAACTATTACAGATGGAAAAAAGATCAGAGGTTGCCAGGGATTTCTGGAGAAGGAGGGATGAATAGGTGGAACACAGGTGGATTTTTAGGTCAGTGAAACTGTTTTGTAGGATGCTGTAATTATATGTACATATCAGAATTCATTTGTCAAAATCCATAATATGTATAACATAAAGAGTTAACCCTAATGTAAATCATAGACTTTAGTTAATAATGTATCAATATTGGCTTAATAATTGTAACAAATGTATCAGGCTAATTCAAAATGTTAATAATAAGAGAAACTGAGCTAGGAGGGGTATATGGGGACTCTATACTTTTCTCTCATTTTTTTTCTATAAGCCTAAAGCTACTCAAAAATAAAATCTATATATAGATTATATATAAGATTATCTATATTATATGTGTGTATTAAATACACATATTATATACACATATATAAGATTATATATATTATATACACACATATATAATATGTGACTCTATTATATCATTATAAGATATACTGGGGAAACAAGTAAACAGAAGTGAGAGTTTGAGATCCTTTTGGGAAGGATTTGGGAATAAAATATCCAAGGCATTATTTGAGACAACAGGAGGGCAATAATTAAGAGAAAGCCTCTGGAAGTGTTGGCAATCTTCTCTTTCCCCTTCTGAGTGACAGTTACAAAGTAGATCATGACTTCTGAAACTACATGCATGATATTAGACTTGAGTAAAATACAAAGAAACATGCAAATATAACACATATAAAGACTTTATGGTATTGGTTAGCTGTGGAGAGGGAAGAAATAGCATAGAATGGGAGTGAGGTTTAACATTCACCTAAAATATTTTGTTTAAATTTTAGTTAACTCATGTATGGCAAAAATGAATGGCCGTGTACTAAATTGGGATATTATATAAACTAACAGGTCCTTTTAACTATTTCTTGAATTTTTCTTTTTTCTTTTCTTTTTCTTTTTTTTTTTTTTTTTTTTTTTGAGATGGAGTCTCCCTGTGTCACCAGGCTGGAGTGCATGGAGTGCAGTGTCATGATCTCAGCTCACTGCAACCTCTGCCTCCCGGGTTCAAGCAATTCTCCTGCCTCAGCCTCCCGAGTAGCTGGGACTATAGGTGCGTGCCACCACACCCAGCTAATTTTTCTACTTTTAGTAGAGACGGGGTTTCACCATGTTGGCCAAGATGGTCTCAATCTCTTGACCTCGTGATCTGCCTGCCTTGGCCTCCCAAAGTACTGGGATTACAGGTGTGAGCCACTGTGCCTGGCTGAATTTTTCTATTTTTGATACAGTTTATACGTTCAATAACAGTAAAATAACTAATAAATAGAATGGAGAGCATTGAGGGGTATCTAGTCAACTGGAATGCTTGCTAAAACTATGTTTCCTGACATCCGCCCCAGAAACTGTGTTCTCTGTTGTCAGAAAATCTCGTTAACACTCAGGAATCCTTATTTCGGTATTTTTAGTGAGTTACACAAATTTTAAAATCTAGATTTTATAAAGTTTCTGCTGTTTATTCTTACTTAGAAATGAAAAGGGAGTCAACCCTCAGAAGCTTTTTTTTTTTTTGTCCAGCAAACTCAGGAACTCCTTTATACTCAGAATATTTGTAATTATCTTATCTGTAGTGAAGAGAGAGGGGAGCAGGGGTTTTCAGGGAACTAATTGCAGGAAGGGGAGGTCACTTCGTTGGGGAGTGAGAAGTACAGAAGAAGATGCCAATATGTCAAAGACAAACTGATCTATTTCTAGGGAATATTTGTGTAAGGCAAGTGCTTGGTTACTTAGGGAAAAATGTCCATACAAATGCAAATAATTAAATTACTAAGTGGGCTCCTCTACCATAGTTCTCTCACCTTTCCCTTTTGTTGCCAGTCACATTATTGGATTGGGCAATGAGGGAGTAGAAGTAAAACACCAGTTTTCCCCTAGAATAAGGAGTGCAGTACTCATGTAGCAGGACGAGCTGCAGACAAAACCCCTCAGACACCGACTTAAAGAAGGAAGGGCTTTATTCGGCCAGGAGCGTCAGCAAGACTCATGTCTCAAAAACCGAGCTCCCTGAGTGAGCAATTCCTGTCCCTTTTAAAGGCCTGGAACTCTAAGGGGGTCCGTGTGAGAGGGTCGTGATCGGTGCTCGATTGAGCAAGCAGGCTGCACGTGACTGGGGGCTGCATGTACCGGTAATCAGAATGAAACAGAACAGGACAGGGATTTTCACAATGCTCTTCCATACAATGTCTGAAATCTATAGATCACATAACCGGTTAGGTCAGGGGTGGGTCTTTAACCAGGCCCAGGGAGGGATGCTGGGCTGTCTGCCTGTGGATTTCATTTCTGCCTTTTAGTTTTTACTTCTTCTGTCTTTGGAGGCAGAAATTGGGCATAAGACAATATGAGGGGTGGTCTCCGCCCTTACTCACAATGCACAAAGCTTCGTGTTTACCTACATCATCCCCCCCACTCCCCATGCTCACATATATTCATGTTATTTTAAAAGTCACCTTTACAAATTGATTATTTGATTCTTCCCAGTTACATTGATGTTGGTGTGAAAAACAAACAAAGATATTTCAAACAAGCAGGGAGTTGTACTGATAGCCAGGTGCATAGGGATTTTTTACATTTTTCTGACCATCTTTAATATTGAAACCCCATGGTCGAGGTCCCTTCATTTTTTAATCCTGAAAGCATTTTAAAAATCATGCAGACTGAAAGATAAACACAATCATTAAAATTCTCCTGTCATGTACAGCACTATCACCTAGTATATTGCAATGGGAAATCATCTATAAGTCTAAGAAGCCCGGATTGGTAATTTTTGGTTAAATAGTTACCTTTCAGTACAGGTCCCTTTAGGATCCAATTTACATAATAATGGAATAGATACAGTGTGCCTTTTCTAATTTAGTCTAAAGTGGTCCATGAGAGGGCAGTATTTTCATAGCTAGCTTTAGAGAGCCAGGGCCACCGGTGTAGAGAGGGTTAGGGAACTCATTCTAATTCAGTTTTCTTGTTTCCCTATAAATTGAGAAATATCAATTTTCTCATATATACTTTATGAGTCTATTCATTTATGTATTCAATAAATATTTATGAAGCATATACTATACTTCAGGAATTGTGTAAACTGAGGACAATACATCAGTGAACAAAACGGACAACAGACTGTCCCTTACCCTTGTGAATTTCACAAACATTACACAGAATAATTGCATATATAATTACAAATTGTGATAATCTCTCTATGGAATATAATTAAAGGAAATGAAGAGAACTTAGATTTTATTCCAGCTGTGTTACTAGCTAGAATCTGTATCAGATAAGAAAAAGAAAATCTACTTGAATAAATATAGGTAGAAAATTGTCCTGAGTGTGTCCTGTGTGCTGGTAACTGTTACGGCCACTGAGGTTAGAGTATTAAAAATGTCTCTGACTTATAGTGTTATGTTCCATGGGGAGACACTGATCTTTAACAAGAAAGTATATAAATTATGCAAATTTCAAATAATAACCACTATTAAAAAATTAAAGTAGGTCAAAGGATAGAGATTTATAGGGGAAAGGTATTTTATATAAGAAGATCAGAGATCTCTTAGAGGAGGTATCGTTTGCACAGATATTTGAATGAAGTGAGCAAGTCATTAGATTTCAGAGTCAGTGGCTTCCCGGGAGATGGAACAGCAAACATAAAGGTCTTGAATCTGGACGAAACTCACAGAGTTAAAAAAACTTCACAAAGGCCAGTGTAGCTGTGATTGAATGAGCAAGAGGCACTGGGAGAAGATGAGTTTAGAGGAGCTGGCAGAATGTAGACGGTGCACAGCCTTAAAATCCAAGATAGATGTTCCATTTTTATTCTAAGTGTAATGGAAAGCTTTTGTAAAATTTTGCCCCTTAAGAAATAATATTCTCTTATTCATGTAAACTCTATAGTTACTCTGGTTGCTCCAGGGCACAGTAATTGAAGTAGGAACATCAGTTTATTGAACTCTCTTAATAAACTGGGTGAGAGAAGCTGTTGGCTTGATGAGAAAATGAAAGGTTCAGGTGGAAAAATGTGGTCAGATTTGTCATATATTTTTCTATTAAAGCCCACAAAAATTGCTGATGGCCTGAGATAGGGAGATGATTAAGCAAATAGCAGATTCCCAAGTTTTTAGTTTGAAAAATTATTTAATTTATGGTTTCACTAATTAAAATGAGAGACACGAAAACTTCATGGAAGTTCTGTACAGGGAATCATGATTTTATTTTTCACCAAAGCAGCTCAACCTAACTGGAGAATCATCCAATTCTATTTGCTGATTCCCCTTTACATTTATACTATTTATTTCAAATAGGGTCATCTTATTACCCATCAATACTACTATTCACAATTAACTACACTTGTATATTATATTTACTCCTCACTTTTTCAAATTATTATTTTCCATGTTTCCTTCTCAGACTTCCAGGGCCCTTTTGCTATTCCTCAACCTCAGTAATTATTTGCCTAATATATTTTATAAATTAAAAGCAATCAAGGAAAAATAATTTTCTTATCTATTTACTAACAAAACTATAAACCAACCTACTTTGTTCTAATACCTTCTGACTTTTGTTCAATCGCAGCGGAGACAGTATCACTTATCCTAATAAAAGACGACACCTCCAATTATTCTCTGGATCCCTTCTGACTTGAAATTTTCAGACTGTCCTCAAATAATCATCCCTGCTTTGGCAACATTTTTTTCCTCCTCTCTTTACAGAATTTGTTCCAATGAGTATGTAAGCAACCTCGATTTCCTTCATTTACAGGAATAAAAAATAAGTAAATATATTCCTCAAGCTTGCTTTTCTTGCCAATCACTATCTTTTGTATTTAATAACCTTCACCGCAAATCTTCCTGAAAAAGTAGTTTGTAATTGATGTTTCTACTGCCTCACCATCAACCCTTGTCTACAACTCCAATCTGGCTTTTGTTACAATCACTTAACCAAACTGTTGTCAAGGTTATCAGAAAGATCCAACCTTCCATACTTTGTGCTCGTTTTTTCTTTTTGTCCTGATGTTTTTAAAGCTCTCAGCACACTTCCTTCAATTCAGCACTTAATCCATTTTAAACACTCACGCTCTTCCCAACTTCTGTGACAGCACAAAATCCTGATTCTTTTCTTATCTCACTGATCACCTCTTTTCAACTACTCCTTTACTAGGTCATGTGAGCATCCCAAATTATGAGGCACCAATGGCTTTGTACTTCAACTTGTTCTCATCTTTTCCTGTATGCCAGTGCACTTTATATATCATCTGGATGCTCAAGATTCCATATTTTTTTTATCTCTAGTTAGATATCTTCTTCAACCTCCAAAATAATATATTTAACTGTCAGTCAACATTTTTCCTTAAATGTGAAATAGGCACTTAAAAATTAACACATCCAAAAGAGAACTCTCCTACCAACCTTCTACATTCCATCATATATCACCTCCATTCCAACAATTGCTCAAATTAGAAACCAAGAGGATCATCCTCGCTTCATCTTTGTTTCCTCCTCTTCGTAATCTAATTCTACAGAAACTTCTGCACTATAACCCAATCTATTCACTTCTCTCTATCTCCTCTGAAAACAATCAGGTTGAAGTCACATTTATTTGTCACCTGGATTATTGCAATTCCCTCTAAACTAGATTCCCTTGCTTCCCATCTTAATACTTTCTAATCTACTTCTCATGTAGCAATCTCATATTTTCTCCACATATAAATCAAATATCATATTATACTTAAGACTCTTAGTTATCATCCTATCATATCTTTATAGTATAGCATCTATACTCTTTGCAAATTGCCCACAATAGCATCTGCATGTAGCCTTCTGCATCCCTGCATTCTGCTTCCCTGAATTCCACCAGCCACAGATAAAAATATTTCAAAAACAAGTTTCACAGTGTTCCAAAAGAAGAGCAAAACTTGAATTTGGCATGCAGTAAATACTATGCTGAATCCATGCAAATGAAGTGATGTGTAGGCATTATGTTAGGTATTGCAAGTAATCTAGAGATGATTTAAAACATATGAAAGAGGGTACATAAGTTATATGAGAATATTTTGCCATTTTATATAAGAAGCTTGAGTATTCCTAGATTTTGGTAACTACAGGGTGCCTGGAACCAATCCCCCCATAGATACCATGGGATGACTGTATTTCATAGTAGCAGTATGGGTATGATGCTCACAATAGCACCCTATTTCCTTGTGGTCACTCTACTTTAGCCCTGTGCTGGTTATTAACATACCATGTCTCACCTTGGACTGAGACTATGCTAAGATATTTCTGCCTTACTATGTGGCTACCAGTTAGGTTTTGCCAATATGATGTACAAGAAAGACAGTGGAAAGCTTAAAGAGGGAGACAGAGAAGATCTTTTATGTTTTCTGGCAGTTCTTAACAGTGTCACCTCAGCAACACCACTTCCCCCTGACAGTGGCAGGTTGATTCTAGTTTTCAGGGTTTATTCATATTCCCAGAGCTAACTTTATTATACCCCTCGGAGAGTCCAATACAGCCATATGGGACCCTCAAACCTTTAGCCCCAGCCAGGGCCCTTCCTCCAGACCTTGAACTTGAATGAACCCTACTTCTTTGGTTCTCACTGCCCTAAAAGTAGAAACTGCCTCCTGCAGTAGCTTCCTCTGTGTTAATACAGCAATTCCTTTTTTCCTGCATAGTCTTCTACCACACCAGTAGACAATTTCAAAATTAATTTATACTTGTTAAAATAATTGGTATACTTCCTATTTTCCTGACTAGACCTGACTGATAAGAATGACAAACACCAATGGTATTTGTCCTCTTTTGTAACGTGAACCAACCTCAACCCTTTGTTGGAAATGTTTTCTCCAAGTCTTCACATTCTGGTTTTTCGTAGAATTTAGGTGTCAGCCAGAATATCTCTGCCTAAGCAAATACTTCCCTGATGACCCAATTTAAATTATTCCTCACTCCCTGCCAGTCGAACTCACATTTCTTTATTTTATTCTTGTCTTTATGAATTTCTGAAATCAATGCATTAATTTATGTACACATTTGTTTTTCTCTCCCTTGATAAAATGTAAGCTGCATGAGAGCATTTTTATTTTCTAACACTGTGCTCAGTACTTAGTAGGTAATCAATAAACATTTGCTGAATAAATGAATTGAGTAAATAAATTCCAGAAAATATGTGATGACCTAGAATGTTGTTTTTTGTGAGACTAACTGTGGGGTCCTTTACTAAGGGTAGAGCCCTTAAATTTGGTTTTGAAAATAAATAAAATTAATTTATCATACAGATTGCCACACAACAAGGGGAAATAAACTGAGGCATAAAATATAATTTATGAGTATAAGCATTTATTGAGTATAAGTGTTGGGTTTGATTGTTTTGATGAGTGGCAGAAAAACCATTTGGATATTTTTACTTAACAAATATTTTGGTACTAAGTGCCTAAGTAAATGTTAGGTACTATTCTAAGCACTTATTTTTGATGATATATATATGTGTGTGTATATACACATATATATACATATATATACTTTATATGTAATTATTTATAAATAATTTGCTTTACCCTGCCTCGTTTCTCCATATGCTCACTCATCATGTCAATTTTTTCTTTAAATCTTTGAAAGTATTTTATATAGTTGAGTTAACATCTTGGTCCATGAGTTTCATTACCCTTATCACCTGTGGGTAAGTTTGTCTTGACTCTTTCCTCCACATTATGGGTCAATTTCTGATTCTTACCTGTATGTTTTATTGTAAGCTGGGCATTATGTATGCTGTGTTACTAAGATTCTGGATTTTCCTGTCTTTTACTAAAATGAATTAACCTTTGTGTTGGAAAGCACTTAAGTCACTTGTGAATCCACTCGATCCTCCCAAGACTTAGTGTTAACCTTCATAAATGTAAGTTTGCAGTAGTATTGAGTCTGAAGATATTCCTGGGAGCTGACTACATGTTTTTAAAATATTTTAGGAGTGAAAGGATGATAATAAAAATACAGAAAACAGTGGGGGATATTTTACCAAATCTGGTGAAGGTCTTTGTTATGTAAAAAGTAATGTGATGTTTTAAAAATATAGGAAAAAATAATTGACAGCACTTAGAGAGCATTTGCATTTAGAGAATGCAGAAGAAACTCATGTTCCTTCCCTTCACTTTCCCAATATCTACATGGTGTGAGAGAAGCAATGCACCTACAACTAATATCATTTTCTCATACTAATCATGTTAAGAAAAACAGAGTAATTTATGCTAGTTAATACATTAAACTCATTGTTTCATTGACAAAACAAAGCAGTTTCATTCTTTGCTCAGAGAACAGATCCAAACAAGTTAGCAGAGTAAGGCTAGGAAGGACCATGATTCACAAAGTCATTCAGGAATCCAAGGTGACATAAAATTCCATTATCTGGTATACGGGTCTTCCTTTTTAAGTCAAGAAGGAATAATGGGAACTGGATTTGCACAATTATTTGAAACAAACAAAAGAATGGGACAAAATACATAAAAGTTTTCAGATATTGCAAATGAGGCAGCACAGGACAGTGATATCTGAGATAGAGAAAATAAACAAAGTAAGCCCAATTATTGACCCAAATTCCTGTCTAGAAAGAGTTTGAGAGTTGCAGTTCAGAAAGAGGGAACTCATGAGGGGCCTCATGGTCTCACACAGTTGAGCAAAAGGAGTTGGGAGTGTGTGGAGATAGCTAAAATTTTCACGGAAGAAAACCAGACAGGAGAGAGCAACACAGAAGAGCTTTGAATATCTGCCTCCTCAAATCAGTACATGAGTGCAATGATCAGGTTGGAGAAACAGCTGCCTGAAACAAACTGGGGGCACAATTCTCAGAGCTCACTCAAAACTAGCCACTCTTTGTACTGCTGCAAACCTTTAAGGAAGTAAAAGTAACTCATAGTCTAGCGAATTCCTTTTACACTGTATTAGAAATCATCAAACTACATTGTGGTTCTACTCAGCAAGAAGCATGTTACTATTTCTTTTAGTTCTTACTGTTAGTCATTTCCTACAACTAGAGAGATCCCAATTTACCAATTAAAAATCTGGGTATCGGAGAGGATAAGTAATTCTCCAAGAGTATGCAAATGGAAGGTTTCCAACAAGGGGCTTTTAACTTAGTGTTTTCTAAGTTCAGTGTCTAGTGTCAGGAAGTCACATGATTTTGATTTTTATGCTTTGGTTTATTTGTCTGTTTTCTCAGTTAGAAAATCAAACTTCTTATGGGCAATAGATTTCTTCCTTCTTTTCTTTTTTGTTTTAAATTTGAATGTCAAATTTAAGCTGAAATTTTCCATATTATATAAAAATAAAGAATCTTCATAGTACACCTGAACCAAATACATTTTAAATAAGAGTCTCTTTCTCTTCCAATTCATAGAAAATGTGAATGTATTGAATATATAATTGCAGACAGAGAGTCACAAACAATCAATGAGAAGCATTAAATTGCAATTACAGTACTTTATATTACCAACCAGGAATTGTGTTGGTAATTTTCAAGTAATATATACGAGGGGCTTTTTGGTATTCAGGCAATAGGAGTGGAAAGATCATCATCAAAGATAATAGCTTTGAGTTAATAAACCTAAAAAAGAAGTCTCTTTTCAACATTATATGAATATAATTTAACAACCAAATATCTTGCATGTTGAATCAGTCAATTGTTTCAATAAAGCACTATTTGAAATGATGCAATTTTACTCAAAAAGTCCCTCCCATAAATTTAGGAAATGTTATAGATTTTCTCACCCAGAAGATAATATTTACCTGAACACCCTACAAGGAGAAAGAATAGTAATATTCTTACAACTGCTGTACTAATTTGGGATTATAGCTCTATTACTTTGAAAAATAAAAGTAAATTTCTCTTTATATATTCATCACTCAACATGTATTTAGTGTCTACTGTGTACTGGGCATTAAGCAAAAGCTTAGAATACTTAAATGGAGGATGATTTATTTTTTGTTTTTGAGGATTTTAGAGTACGGTTGGGGAGGCAGAGAATTCACAAGAGACATGAACCTCTCCATCACACCCTTTCTCCTGGGAGGCTGAACTTTATGGACTGCCTCAATGGGAGTCACTAGCAGGAGATGAAAGGATCATCAGCAATTACAGTCAGCGTATTTGTTCTCGCAGTCACTTTCTTGCTGAGTCACTGCAGACTGGCTGTGCTGTGGTCTACTCTATACTGCTCACAGATTTAGAGACAGCCCATGGTCTTTTTGGGCTTCGGGGTGAAAGGTGGCCCAGTAAAGCTAGCGTTATGCCATTGTAAAGTACCTTTTCAGTTTCCTTAAATCATAGCCACACCATTGTATATGGTTGCTTTACTAACCTCTCCAATTATCAGTGTGCTGCTTCCTGCTGGGACCTTAATAATGTTGGCATGTGCAAAGTGCCAAGGGCAAATAAATGAGGCACAAGCATGAGTGAGGACCTAGTACTTTCCGGGGAGTCAAACAAATCTAAACCCCCTCCAGAGTATATAAAAGAAAGAATCCTGAAAAATTGAGAGTAGCTTAGTTGAATGCAAGGTGAAAATACATAAAATTGCATAGATTGTTGCAGGAGAGGTAACTGGTAAAAATTAAAGATCATTATCAGTTAATAATAGCATGTTTACAACCTCATTAACTACATGTTATAAAAAACAAATATTCTGTAAATCTCAAGAAAACTTTTTTATGGATATATTTGCTTTTCCAAAATAAAATCAATGCCAAGTTGAGCATTTGATAATCATATCCAAATTTCATTTTGAAATGAGGCAATTTTTCATCATCCAAGTTCACCAATTTTGCCAAGAATTATGCTTATTAGCTAAAAACCAAAAGCTCCATTTGTCAGTCTTTAAGCTTTTCCTCTACTTTTCTATGAAGGGGATTCTTGGTATCACTTTCATGACAGAAGGCTCTAAAATGAGTTATAGTAATAATTTAGAAACTTTTATCATGTTCAAATTTCAGAAAAGAATTATTTCAAAAAGGAAGAATACAGATAAAACTATCTTTTGGTGGCTTAGAAATTTGTGTATATGCATTAACATAAAAGATAAATTGGAAGGTGATTATTGTAGTAGCATCATCTGACACATACTGAGGCTGGACAGGGGTTCAGAGAATTGGCTGCTATAGTCAGCTCCAGAAGGGCATTAATTCAGGCCAGTGTGGAACAGAGTGAAAACATGTCAATCCTAATTCTGGAAATGGTCTTAATTGGTGTATTCAGCAACACAGGAAACATTTGGAGTCAGTTAATATTAAGGGATAACACAGATGGAAAAATATTGGTCAGAGGGTATGAGCTCTGGGTCCAGTCCAGGAAAGAGGATTATTCTCTTAGAAGGTAAGTAGGCAGCCTTGGTCATGGCCAACAGACTGGAGTGCCGAAGAGGGCACTGCTCCTATTAAGGAATGGGAGTGAGTAGAGAGGGTGATGTGGATTCTGGACTAAGTCACAGGCAAGAAAACTGCTCAGGTCCAAGGAACAAAACAAGTAAAAGCTCAGTTGTGTCTAGTTTACATTGAGGTGAGAAAGAATACAATAGAGAGGGGAAAAAATTAGTTCAATTGGAAAGATAATAATGTTCTGTAGGACCAAGTCCCGAATAACCAAAGCTGGGCTTTGGTTGTTAGCCAAGGAAAGGGTAGGAAACCAGTATGTGAATATGTTAGAGGCAAAACTCACCTAACTGTGGAAAATGAGGCAGAGATTACAAAAGGATGCTATAAAAATGCCTGTTGCTTCTGTTTTATGGGGCCCAAGAACTGAGGTAAGCCCAAAGGCACACGTAGGAGATGAGACAGATTACAAGGCAGTAAATGCCACTGTTAAAGAGATAAGCTCATGTATTTGCAGACAAATGTACCTATCACTCTGATGGAAATGTCTTTTTAGTGGAGAGTAGTAAGCTTTCTTTAAATGCTATTCTATAAGACAGTGGTTTAGAGCCCTTCAGAATGAGTGGAAGATTAACAAAAATGTCCAATGAATAGATTAACAAAAATGACAACAAATTGCCTTTTCAAGAAGTATTTCTGTTTATTTATTATGTGGTTGTCTTGGATCTACAATTTGGTCTTTACATTCTGGGCACAGTATAATGTCTGAAAATTACTTCCAGAACAATCACATATCTATATTCAAAGATGTGAGCAACAATTTTAACAGAAAGAATTAGGTGTAATGACTGACGCTGAAATAAATTATGCAATGTAGAGATAAACAAACTGCTTTTCTAAATATAAGCAAACATATTCAAATGACGAATGGAAAGTATAAGCAAATTGTACATGATACCCACTGTGAATTTAATCTCACCTACTCAAATGCTTTTGAGTCTGTGTGGTTAAGAGAAATGATATCCATCAGATAGCATTCAGATCCCCATCTTCCTTTCGGCAGTTTTCTTTTCTATCCTTTACTTGGTGACTATCGTCATCTGCTCCTGTGTGGTGACTTAATCTATCAAAGTCCTTATCCTAATTCTCAGTCTCTTCGTTTAAAGCCTATGAAGTTTCATAAATTGTGAATAATTTTTAACAATGCGCAGATTTTTCAGCCATGCTTCCATAGCACCAGTTATTTTTGTCATAGCTCACTTGTGAAAATATTCTTAAGAAACTGGTGTGCTCTGTGTTTAGGCTATTCATTGTACAGGTATCAAATGACAATTCTTTTATGTCATATATTCTCCCTGTGATCTCTTTTGTGCCTCCAGATAGAAGGTGTATAATCTTAAGCTGTTACTTTACCTTTGGAAGTCTCAGTTTCCAAATCTCTATAGTGAGACAGTAATTTTTAATTACGTCTGTGCTGTTATGCAGATAATATTAGAATAAGACATATAAAAAGTATATCATAACCCATAGAAGATAAAAAGTTAAAGTTAGCTGTTATTATTATATGTGTTAGCAATAATGTCTGCAGAATATCTAACTTTTTTTATTATTGTTTGATATTTTAAAGTTTATGTGTATGCTACATATTTTTCTGCAGATGGAAAACAATGAAGATAATATGCTGAGAAGTAATTATGTGTCAACTATACATAGTAAGATGATCATTTTGAAGTCTTGGATGCTTTGTATACCTAAATATTTATCTAGAGACAATATATATGTTACACTTCTAAGCACTTACATGCTAGGTGCATTCTAAGTAATTCGTGTACATTATTATCACATAATTTGCACAATAGATATTGAAGAGAGATACTCATTGTACAACTTTTATACCTTAGGAAGCTGAATTACAAATCAATAAAGAACTAGACAAAAGTCCCAGGTTTGTTTGAAATAGAACTCCCTTTTAAATCATGTTGTGTTGGCTCCAAAGCACATATTCTTAACAACTGAACTTGGGAGGCTGATGTGGGAGGATCACTTGAGGCCAGGAGTTTGAAACCAGCCTGGGCAATATAGCAAGATTCTACCTGTAAAAAGATCCACCCAGGCTGGGCGGATCACTTCCTTATATCAGAGCCCTTAGTTCAATGTCTGCTTAATCAGTTGTTCAAAGTATGCCTTGAGCAAAGACTTTATCAATTGGATATATTATGAAGTTTTGATGGGCAGTTAACTTATTTCCAGAACAGATCCTGTTTACTTTCCCTAAGTAGCTGCACTGCTCTCTAAACTTAGGTCTATAACCATGTCACACTTTGTCTGTGGAAGAAAAAGATGATCTGACAGCAGATTTTCTCATTAAACTGCTCAAGGTATAAATTGTAAATCCTTACACAAATTTAAAATGAATAGGTGCCAAAGATTTTATTTAATTCATTGGTAAGATTACCAGTGAACTATTACTATGGATTCCAAGGAAAATTCAAACACACACATACACACACACACACGCACACAGAAACACACATGCCATCATGAACACTGAAATGAACGTCAAATTTTCTACAATTAAGAGTGAAGAGATAGTTCGAAGACAAATAGGGGTTCAGGTTAACTCAGGAAGGTATGCTATAAAAGGCATTTAGTAATATATTTCTTACCCATTTCACGTTTTTTTTTTTTTCACCAACTTTCCTTATAGAACAATAACAGTGATGCCATAACACTTCTTATTTAGTACCATTGAAATATCTTTCCAGCAGCAGCAATGCAGAGAGGCTAATTGTTTAATCCTTTCATATACATTACAGAATATGCTACATGGTATTTGTTCTTTAGAGACAAGTATATTTCATTACTGTATGTGCATGCATTTAATTTGCCTCCTTAGTAGTGATTATTGCAAGTATTAAAGGGACTATTTATCATCATTTTAAATGCTCTTTAGAAATCCTGGCATTCTCAGTCTGCCCTGTCACATTAGGACTTCCCTAAAGGACATCGAGATTAGAAAAAAATGTCTTAGTCATATTGTTCCTGCTTATTACTTCATTAATTTTGTTCATTCTTTTCATCCCTGTCATTACCTGTTTTCTTCTACTCTAAACCTGACATATTTTGTATAGTTCCCGGTTATTGGTGCTGTGCTTACAGCTTATCACCAGTTTACTGTAGCTTTCCCTTTTGGGAGGAATATTTTCATAGTTTGACCTATTAGTAAAGATGCTCAGTTATAAAACTTCCACTTCTTGTGTTTTCTTTTAATGGAAATCCCCACCCATCAAAGCCAGTTTCAGGCATTATGCCTGGTTATCATTATTACTAGTTTACTAGGTTCCCTATCTGTGTTATTTTTCATGCGTAAAAACCAGCATTTGCTTTCCCTTTAAATAACAGGATTCCAAATAAGCAATGAATAACTATCTCTACAACCTCCACTGGGGTAAAGGAATCAGAGGGCCAGAACGAATAAATAACTTATCCTGTTAGTTTTTGGCTTGGTCTCTATAATTCTAGGCAATTTTTCCAGCTTGCCAGATGGAAAGAATTCAACATTGTGTTAATGAGATAAACACCAGGGGAAGAAAACATTTTTTAAAAAGGAGAATAAAGAAAGAAAGTAAAACTTAGGATAGTCATGCATTTCTTTGAAATAGGGTGGTAAATACTTTTATTTCTCCCAGTGACATCTGACACATGCAGGAATCACTGCCAATTAGCCTGAAGTGATGGAAGATTTAAAATATTGACATAGATCTGAAAGGCCTGTATAAAGCCAACACGTTGTTGAGCAGGGTTCCTAGTGGGACCTTTCGGCAAGGAAGAAAACTGCTTTGCCTAAATGAGGTATTTCATGGTTTTCTTGATTATTAGATTGAATGCATCCAGTTAGATTGCTACAGAATTTGTGTATAGACTTAAATATTCCTTTCCTAGCAGCTGGGACATTTAAATCTTTTACAAGAGTGAGGTGGCAACAATCGTTCAATAAATGCTCTGCGTATTCAGATCAGCGTCCCTTGTTAAAACGTATTTCACCAATCCCCGTCCGATCAAGAAGCTGGAAAGAAGGCAATCAAGAGTTTTATAGCAACAACATTTGGGAGAAATAAAACGAGAGCTGAAAGACAAATCACCCTTTTCTATCTAAGTTATTAGAGCATATTTTAAAATACCACCCTATCCCTCACCTATACGAACTGAGGGAAAACTAGAATGTATACCTAGGAAAGAGTAGCATAAATAACAGTATTTTAGAACAAAGAGAAGAATAGTGATTTCCCCCTAAACCTAAGATTCAGCCCAAGTCTAGAAGGCTGGTGGAAAAAAAAGTCTTTAATTGTCTCACGTGAATACACATTTGTACGTGACACATCAAAAGAATTAAGAATCTTTCCTCGTGTGATTGCCTGGAGGGAGAGAAAAATTCCAAGGATAGAGGATGAAAAGAAGGATTTCATTTGTAATAGGAAAAGTCTTGTGATATGACTTCAGCTACTTTGCTCTGTAATCTTTTCTACTTAAGCGGAAGGGTGAACTAATTTGATTACCTTCTTGCTGGAATTTTTCTGTTTGCGGCATGAGAGGTTTAATGGAGCAGTATTTTTGTGTGTTGTCATTGTTTTCAAACCAATGTGATCCTCAGTTTTGGAAAGCTATGGTGACAAAATAGAATGATGTGCAAGTTACTGAAAAAGAATTGCATATGAAACCTTGCCAGAGATGGAGAAAGACTTCTGTACATTTATGGAGAAGAAGAAATAGGGTAAAGGAGAGAACTAACATGTTTCTGGGGTAGGAGAGAATGTTACTTTTTCATGTCCAATGAAGTTCATAAATTTGAAAAAGAATACAGAATTAATAAATACATGGTGATTTTTTTTCAGATAAGTAACCAAAAGAGGTATTTGTGTGCATTTTAGAATCAAATTAAATAACGTAAAATCAATTAAGGTCTCCTCCTGTAGAGACTTAACACAGAGATTTGCATTTGACATGAAAGTTAAAACTTGATCCTAATTTTTTATTGAAATATAATACATTATTATTGAATAAAATACCACTTAGTAGATTCATGTCACAGTTAAGAACAAAGTAAATTGTTTGCTTTCATGATTTGATATTCTTTCTTGAGAGTTAACTTCCATTTGCTTGCTATTTTCTGTAGCTTTCCACTAGTATGAAAACTTACACTGCCTGAAAATGAGTTTGCATTAGAACCCACGAACCTGTGGCTGAATTTCCAGTAACCATATATCACAAAGACAAGAGAGGAGATAGGGTGCCCCAGTGTGGGATTTTTATTAATTTAGAGCGGATGCTGCCTGACCATTTCCCCTTCGGCAAATAATCCTAGCAACCTGACTAGAAATCTGAGACATTTTCTAAATCTTTGCCTGAATGTATCTGAGCTGGAAGTAGGCTTTTTGTCAAGCAAATGAGTCTGGAGGATATCCTGACCATTTCATGGCACAGTCCTGGCTCCCTGCTAGAAATTGGGGCCCTGTGATCAACCAAACAGGGTCTCTAAAATGGGGATGGAAGGGAAAAGCAAACCTTGCTTTATCTTAAAATATTCAGTAATACGCACTACATAATAATTCTCTAACAATGGTATTTTAAAGTAATGCTACACATAATTCTACTTAACTAGTCCACATTTTATTTTTTTCCTTTTCCACTTATTCTCACTTTTCTGTAAGTTACCTTAGATTTCAGATATAACCTCAATATAGTACTTTAATTAGCTAATTTCTTTTCAATTTATATCTTAATTGTATGTCATAATTTACTAAAAGTCTTTCATGTAACAGCAATTAGGTTGGTTTTAATCTTTTACTGCTGATAACACATGTTGCATATAAACACTTTCTGATTATAAATCTCTACTTACTTCCTTAAGTTAAATTCAAGGGACCACATGACCTTGATAAAATTGATAGATTGCTTTCTAAAAATGTATGCCGGGTTACCAGAAATATATGATTTTTATCAATTTCAAGAAAAAGATAAATTTTCCTGTATACATATTTTCTCATGAACCCCTTCCAACAATACTGTTTCCTAATGAATAACTCTTTGGCTATCAAGTTACTGTATTTCTTATAGCCTATTAGGAAATTGCTAAATATATTTGATACATAGTAGAAATTCAATTATTATTTTTTAAATAAAATTAATCTGTGCCTTACTGGAAGTAATATAAAATTTTGCTTAGCTGTAATACTACTTACTATCATTTTTATTTTAGCTTAAAAGTAAAAATATAAAAGTTCTTATCATTGATGTTAACATTTATACATGGCATGTCTTGGGAACAGAACCTTCCACTCTTTTTCTCCTGGTTCTAAGGAAAATAGTGAATACAATACAATCATTGTTCACAAAGAACAGTCATACAGAAGTCTGGATAAAACTAGTACTAGAAATAGCAGCCAGAAAAGGCACAAAGGGACTGTGGGTCTATCTGCTCATTATCAATTGTATATATAACAGCAGCGTAAGCTAAAATAAGTCAAAGTTACCCAAGAGATTTGATCCATTATATCAACAATAGAGTTTACACACTTCTGTTTTTGCATTAAAACTTTCTGGTTATCTAGAGCACAAGCTTCTCAGGTATATAAAAATGTGCCTATATTCCCAGGCAATATGAAATGAAATGAAAACAGCAAACAACAAGTGATTCTGTGGGAGAAATCACTGAGATTATAGCTGTGTAAACAACACCTTTGGTTTAATGACCCACTCTGTGTTCCGTTTTTCCCTTGCCTCCTTTGGCAACAGGTTAAGGTCACTGAATGTGTTTCACCTGGTTGTGATTATTCAGAGATGTGGTCTGCCACACAAGCTGTAAAATCTGGGATACGTGTAACATAGCTACACTCAGAGGTCTAGTTTACTGAGAAAAGGTAAACATATAATTTATTTCTATTTATTTTTCACTGTAGCAATACTAAGCTATCTTACTACAACTGTTACTTTTATCATGTACATCTAAATATGAGTGTGTATAAAACAATGAGTTATTTAAACAGAAATAGAGATATAATATTTGTGACTCTGTATTTTGTTACTTTCATTAGGTTCCTAACAGCATCAGCAAAGTACAAATTTTCTTCACCACTGACCAAAGGCTTAGGGCATAATTTTTCATCACAAAGCCAATAGGGAACATTTTGAGTCAGGCAGTGCCAACACTAGCTGGGCTCTCAAAACCAAAGTTGCCTATCTTTTCATACAAAAAAAAAAAGAAAAAAATTCAGCTGTGCACAATTAACAAACTCAGTAGACCAGGCGAAAGTACAGCCCCCATCTACACAATTCAGCTGGCAGCACTACTTTGACAGCTATATAATTACATGGGCCATAAATTATGCTCAGTAATCACCTTGTTTATAATTTCATTCCCTGTAAATTAGTAGTGTAATGAAATGAGATTTCATAACCACCAGATGCATAGTGAGCTTCTCACCAGAGACTCTGGCAATGGCTAAGAGGCAACCCCTGTCCAAAGAATGAGATTGTGGTGGGCTGTTGTTTGCTGGTGAATCCATTGGCAAGTGACCTGACTCTCCAAGGTTGGGGTTGCCAGTGACATTCAAGCAGCTCCAGCTCTGAAGCTGAATGATGTACTGCAGCTGTGAGAAGCATGGCATTCTGATCGAAAGACAAGCTTTTAACAGTCTATGAACAGCAACTCTCACCTACCATTACATGTCATGTAATGTGTTCACATTGAGATTACTCAAGCGTCTATCTTAAAAGTAGTGAAAATAGGCAAAGTTTCCATTAAAAAGGTATACACTTCACTGTCGGCCAGAAGGTATTTAATTTTTTCAACATGGTTGATGCTGAGCAATGAGAGACAAATATCACCAAATTTCCTAAGGTGTTTTTTTCCTCTATACAGAGAAATATTTTCGAAAAATATTTTGTATCATGCTCAGTTACCATAAAAGAGAAAGAAATAAGACTGGAAATAATAAAAATGCTGCTCTTCTTTGCTTTAGGGTTTTCACCGGTAACTTGACTTCTGGGACAAAATTCTCTATTACTTCATAATAAAACAATGACAAATTATAGTTTTTAGAATCAATAGCATACAACTGGGAATTATACATTTTTGAGAAAAAGAAGAACAAATGAACAATTGATAATTTCTGTCTCATATTCCACAGCCCAGACGAGTTATTTGCAAGAGATTTATTAGAACTTGAGCCATTACTGCAACAGGAATTGTGCTGCAAGGAAAAATACAAATTATCTGTCACTGCTTCTAACAGAGCTGGGAGGGGGAAAATGCATGAATCTAGAAGCTTTAATTACCTGCAGAAATGTGAGTTGGTTATGCAGCGCCTATTTTAATTACCATCTGATTAAAATTAATCTTAGCTAGGAAAGGAGAAAGTGAAATAAGGAAACTGCAGTCTGCAGGTTAATGTTCCAAATGTCACCAAATGCAGACAAGTAAAGAGGAGAAGATTGGGATGAAGGGCACGTACTGTGAGTGACTATCTACAAAGTAAAATATGTTTTAAAATTTTATTGTGTCAACATGCTTTCATTCTTTCTGAACTTCTGGAAAAGTTGCATTCATCATTTTTCTACCAGAGGCATCTAAATATGGCAATACTTTCCTTAAGTAAAAGCATTCCCGGTGAAATGAAATTATTCCAATTGTTCCTAGGACTTTGACCCCAGTTCTCTGTGGCTGTTTCTTTCAATGGCAAATCTAGAATATAGTTGAACATCATATCGTTCATTGTTTATCATTCCAGTATTTCTACTTAATTTTTCAGAGCTAAAGAAGACTAAGAGGATCCTTATTATGTTCTCAAAATTGACCATTAGTAACTTCTTTGAAAGTCATGACAAATGCCCCAAAAACTCACGTTTATGTTTAATAATGTGTATGTGTGTGCATGTGTGCTGATTCATACCACCTGCCTTGATGGCGTGCATCAGCAAACCTGGGAATATTACCCATGTGTTAAGTAGTACCTTGTCAACATTGAGACCTTAAAAATTATCTTTTACACACACAGGTAATTTGCAACTGCCTTACCACCAATAAGATTTAAACTTTGAGTTGGTTTTACATTGAAAATGATGGACCTATACTCAAACAACTGTCCTCAGTCACTGGTTTAAATATTTGAATGTTTAGTTGGCACATCATAATTGCACATATTTATATGGTATGGTGTGATATTTCAAGGAGTGTATACCTAATGAAATCATGGCTATCAACATATTCGTCATGTTACAAATTTACTATTTCTTCCTGGTGATAACATTGAAAGTCCTTCTAGTTATCATAAAATATATAATACATTGCTACTAGGTGTAATAACCCTACTGTGTAATAGAACACAATAACTTATTTTTCCTGTCTAACTATAACTTTTTTACTTATTGACTAACATCTCCCATATCTCCATTCCCCTTACCCCCCTTCCCAGCCTCTGGTAGCCACTATTTCACTCTCTACTTCGATAAGATAAACTTTTCTGGATTCTCTGCAGAAGTGAGATCATGCAGTATTTGTCTTTCTGTTTCTGGCTTATTTTACTTAACATAATGTCCTCCAGGTACATCCATGTTGCCACAGATGTAAAGACTTCATTCTGTCTTATAGCTGAGCAGTATTTGTGCGTGTGTGTGTGTGTGTGTGTGTTTATATACACTTATGCATGTGTAGAGATATATACTATGTATTATATGATTGTGATATATATGTATATATATCACAATTTCTTTATCCATTCATCTGTAGATGGGCTCTTTGGTTGATTCCATATCTCGCCTATTGCAAATAGTGCTGCAATACTTTCATTAGCAATGTTTGATAATGCTCAATGAATAAGTATAAAGTATGTCAAAACTTAATCATTCGTTTGTGCTCTGGTGCATCTGGACCAGACCAACCTGGCTGTGGTTGTGGTATGAGGATATAATCTGTCATAAGTTAGCATTATCATTTCTTAAAATTTAATTTAATTTTCATTTATTTTATTTTTTCCAGCATGCCTCTCCCACGTAGAAAGACAAAATACTGAGTGGAGATTCACACTGTGAACTTTTTTCCAGGAAGCAATGCAAGAACTTAACAGGAAAACAGAAAGAAACCACAGGCCCTTTGAAAGACGTGGCAGGCTGCAGTCTATACTGTGAGCCAAGTGAAAAACCCCAGAGTGTAAGAGTGGAAGAGACTGCCTCCACGATACATTAAAACATCCCCACTGGGGAACATGGTAATCCAGCCCACGGGGGAAGGCCTTAACCCTACCCAGCACTGGGACTGATATAGGGAGTCATGGAGAATATAAAAAGTAGGAGCAGTGGCCGGGCATGGTGGCTCATGCCTGTAATCCCAGCACTTTGGGAGGCCGAGGTGGGCGGATCACAAGGTCAGGAGTTCGAGTCCAGTCTGGCCAATACGGTGAAAAACAGTCTCTACTAAAAACAAAAAAATTAGCTAGGCATGGTGGCACACGCCTGTAGTCCCAGCTACTTAGGAAGCTGAGGCAGAAGAATCACTTGAACCCAGGAGGCAGAGGTTGCAGTGAGCCGAGGTTGTGCCACTGCACTCCAGCCTGGGTGAGAAAGCAAGACTCCGTCAAAAAAAAAAAAAAAAAAAAAAAAAAACAGGTAGGAGCAGCAGACAGAAGAGCCTTGCACACATTTGCAGTCTCCAGTGTGAGCCAAGGGAACTCATTCCTGATTTTATGTCACAGGGGACCTCGTGATGTCTGCCAACTAACTCAGGCAGCGGTGGTAGGTTGAAAGAAGCTCCCACTGAAATTCAGGATATTATCTCAAGTGAGAAAAAACTTCCTTGACCAGAACCAGCATGCAAGCAGGAAGTGTGCTACAGCCACAGGCACAGGAACTAGGTGCCCAGCTTTGCAGGTAGAAGGGGAGAGGCATAGCCTGAAAACTGAGGTTCCTGTCTCTAAGAGGAAGGCTTATGGCCTGGGGCACTTTTGAGTTCTGAGGGTAGATGAGAGTAGACTGCCTAAAATTTAGCTAGCTGCTACTAGAAAACACTGTGGGTGAGAGACCTGCCTTGCCAAGTGAATGCAAGCTGGGTGAGGCTTACTGCTACCTGCTACTCCACACCCCCTGCACAAACTCTGTGCAGCAGAAGCAGTTATATTCCTTCCAGGAAAACTATCACAGTGGCCGGAAAACAGACTATCCACACACACAGATCCCAAAAGGGTCTTCTGGTTGCCTTGCAAGTGTAGAGCCAGAGTTCAGACCTGCCTGACTCACCATCCACCTGGCTTTGCCACTCCAACCACCTTACTAGCTTAACACAAAGGATGGAAATTTTTGGGAGCTCTACATCCCCATCCATTGCCTGAAAAACTAGTGCCTCCACTGGGTAACATAAGGCAAGCACTAATCCCACTGCTACTACTACAGCTGATACATGACCTCAGCTATCGCCTTTGCTTGAGGCTAACTAGGAGGTGCTGAGCCTGTTCATGTGACCAGTTCATTAATAGCACAACTGGCATTTGAGACAGTCACCACACTAAGGCTATCTATAAGCAAGGAAACTCACAGAATCTATGTCACTCTCCTGCCACCCCAATCAGAGTGAGTGCTAGTACCTGCTGCTAGAAGATTTGAAGACAGGACACATACACATCACTGGATCCCTTGTAGATATTCCCCAGCACCAGACTGGAGTGTGGCAGCCCCACTGAGAAGCTAGAGCCAGAGGAGCAGCAGCATTCATAGTAGTTTGGCTCTCAGGGACTTCTGTTCCTAAGGAAAGGGGTAGTGCACCATATCAAAGGTACAATCCAAGGGTCAAAAGAATCCAGACAGTAGGATTCAAGCCCCAGATCTTTCTACTGGTTAGAAGTTTTCTTCATCAGAGGCACAGTTGCAGTGTTGGCCTCAGCAGGGAAAGGCTGCAGCTCTAGCTTAACAGACAGGCAGACCTGGTACTCATGAAGGGTCTTAGACTCTTTTCCCCCACTTTTTCCCCCTTATCCACCAGTGCAGAAACAACTGGTGTTTCTACTGCAGGAGCTCAGCATGTGTGTACCTATAGGCAGCCTTTCTGGAACACTTCAGGATGACTGCATTCCCAGAGATGGGGTATTCTCCAGGTTCCAGCTTACACAAGAGGTACAGTCATAATTCCTCTCTACGTGGAACATCAACATTCCTGCAGGTAAAAAGAGGTGCCTATATGACCTGAATAGCCAAACACTGGGTCAAGAGTATGTCTGGCTTGACCTATCTCCTGCTGGCCTGACAGCGGAGCTGAGGTGACTCCCACCTTTCCCCATCATAAGAACTCAGTGGGTTTCACTGCGAGTTCCCCCAGCCACCTTTGTCAAGGCTGGGACCCTCTCCCCACCATTGGGTATTGTGTGCACCCACTTGAGTTAGCCACAACCAGTTTCTTCCCAGGGACACCTCCCCTATTGGCTCAAAATCTGAACTATTCAAACCAGTAAATAAAATACTAGGGAAAAAAATAAGTAAAAAGTGTACTTCATAGGGGAATGAGATAAATAAGCTTCAAGACACTTCTACCATTCCAACCCAAAAGTAGACAGTGAACTTACTCACACACCAAGTACATTTCTACAACCAGTATCTGAGAAAACCATCATAGAAAGACTCTCTATAACCAAGAATATCATACAGTCTTCATCCCTGAAAGCACCAAGAGCCAAATTAGGCTACAAGAAAGTATAAATATTAAAGTCATACCTTTAGGGAGAAAAGAAAAATTTTTTAAAAACCACACAGTCAAATAAAAAATAAATTCAAGAATAATTAAAAGAAAGAATCCACACAAATGAGAACCAGAAAAATAATTCTGGTAATATGAGCAAACAGGGTTCTATGACACTCCCAAAAGATCACACTAGCTTTTAGCAATGGATCCAAACTAAAGGCTAATCTTTGAAATACAAGATGAAGAATCCAGAAGGTAGGTTATTAAGCTACTCAAGGAGATACAAGAGAAAGGTGAAAACTAACATCAATAAATTTTGTTTTTAAATCAGAATATGAATGAAAAATTTTCTAAAGAGATCAACACTTTAAATAAAAACCAGTTAGAACTTCTGAAAATGAAAGACACACTTAGGAAATTACAAAATGCAATGGAAAGTTTTAAAAATAGACTTGAACAAGTAGAAGAAAGAATTTCAGAACTCGAAGACAAGGATTTCAAATTAACCCAATGATACAAAAAAAAAGAATAAAAGACATTAACTGGCCAGACACGGTGGCTCATGCCTGGAATCCCAGCAATTTGGGAGGCTGAGGCAGGCAGATCATGAGGTCAGGAGTTCAAGACCAACTTGGCCAACATAGTGAAACCCTATCTCTACTAAAACTACAAATAAACTTAGCCGGGTGTAGTGGCAGGTACCCATAATCCCAGCTACTTGGGAGGCTGAGGCAGAAGAATCACTTGAACCCGGGAGGCGGAAGTTGCAGTGAGTGGAGATTTTGCCATTGCACTCTGGTCCAGGTGATAGTGTGAGACTCTGCCTCAAAAAAAAAAAAAAAAGGAAAAAGAAATTAACTAAGTCTCCAAGAAATATGGGATCATGTAAAATGGCCAGACCTAAGAATAACTGGCTGTTCCTGAGGGAGAAGAGAAAGTAAAAAGTTTGAAAAATTTATTTGGGGGAATGATTGAGGAAACTTTTCCTTGACTTGCTAGAAATTTAGATATCCAAATACAAGAAACTCAAAGAACTTCTGGGAGATCTGCATGAAACGGACTTCACCAAGTCATATAGTCATCAGGCTATCTAAAGTCAACATGAAGGAAAGAATTCTGAGAGCAATGAGACAGAAGCACAAGGTAACTTATGAAGAAAAATCTATGAGACTAACAGCACACTTCTCTCCAGAACTATAAGCCAGAAGAGATTGGAGTCCTATCTTTAGCTTCCTTAAACAAAATAACTGTCAGCCAAGAATTCTGTATTCAGCAAAAATACGTTTCATAAATGAAGGAGAAATAAAGTCATTTTCAGAGAAAAAAATGCTGATGGAATTTTTTGCTACCAGACACTACCAGCCCTCCCAGAAATGCTAAAAAGGGGTTATAAATCCTGAAACAAAAGGTTGACTTGCACCAGAATAGAATCTCTTGAAAGAGTAAAACTTACAGGGCCTATAAAACCATAACACAGTGTAAAAAACAAAGTATCTAGGTAACAACATGATGACTGGAACAGTACCTCAAGTCTAAATATTGATTGTAAATGGCCTAAACACTCCACTTAAAAGACACAGATTGTCAGAATGGATAAAAAATCAAATATCTGCTCTCTTAAGATACTTACCTAAGGCGTAAAGATTCAAATAAACTCAAGTAAAGGAGTGGAAAAAGATATTCCACACAAATGGAAACCAAAAGTGAGCAGGAATAGCTAGTCACTTTGAAACAACAGTAAAAAAAAAAAAAAAAAAAAAAGACAAAGGAAGTCATTATATAATAATGTAAGGATCAATCCAGCAAGAAGATGATGTTACAATCATAAATGTATATGCATCTAGCACTGGAGCTCCCAGATTCATAAAACATTTACTAATAAACCCCCCAAAATGAGACAGATACCAACACAATAATAGTGGGGTGCTTCAATACTCCACTGACAGCACTAGGAGGTCATCAAGACAGAAAGTCAACAAAGAAAACATGGACTTAAACTACAATCTAGAACAAATGAACCTAAAGGGTATCTACAGAACATTACACCCAAGAACTGCAGAATACACATTCTTCTCATCAGCAAATGGAACATTCTCCAAGATAGACCATATGATAAGCCAGAAAACAAGTCCATATACATTTTTTAAAAATTGAAATTATATCAAGTATCTTCTCAGAGCACAATGCAATAAAATTAGAAATTAACTATAAAAGGAACTTCTAAAACTATACAAATACATGGAAATTAAGCAATCTGCTCCTGAATGATTTTGGGGATAATAATGAAATCAAATTGGAAATTACAATATTCCTTTTCAATGAGTGATAGCATTGACACAAGTTATCCAAACTCAGAGATACAATAAAAGCAGTGCTAAGAGGAAAGTTTATAGCACTAAGTGCTTACATCAGAAAGTATGAAGGATTATAAATTGATAACCTAATGTTACACTACAAGGAACTAGAGAAACAAGAACAAACTACACCTAAAGCTAGAGGAATACAAGAAATGACAAAGATCAGAGCAGAGCTAAATGAAATTGAAACAAAAAATACAAAACATGAATGAAACAAATAGCTGGTTATTGGAAAAGATATGCAAAATTGATAGACCATTAGTTGTATCAGCCAAGAAAAGAAGAAAGAGGACAATTAGAAATGAAACTGGAGACATTATAACTGACATTACAGAAATAAAAAGATCATTTGATACTACTATGAGCACCTCAGTACACACAAACTAGAAAATCTAGAGGAAATAGGTAAATTTCTGGAAACATACAACCCTCCCAGATTAAATCAGGAAGAAATAGATACCCTGAACACGCTAATAACAAGCAATGAGACTGAGTTAGTAATTATAAAAATGCAAACAAAAAAGCCCAGTGATAGAGGGATTCACAGCTGATGCTTCCAGATTTTGAAAGAAGAATTGGTGCCAATTATCCTGACATTATTCCAAAAGACTGAGAAAAAGGGAATCCTCCCTAACTTATTCTATGAAACCATTATCACCCTGTTACCAAAATCAGGAAAGGATGTTTTTAAAAAAAGAAAACAACAGACCAATATCCCTGATGAACATAAATGCAAAAATCCTCAACAAAATACCACCTAACTCAATCCCATAGCACATCAAAATGATTATAATACACTATAAGCAGAAGGGTTTCATCCCAGGCATTCAGGAATGTTTTATCACACTCATGTCAATAAATGTGATGCAGCACATAACAAGAATTATAAACAAAACTGTATAATCATGTCAATAGATGAAGAAAAAGCATTCAATGAAATCCAGCATCCCTTTATGATAAAAACACTCAATAAACTAGGCATAGAGGGAACTTACCTCAAAATAATAAAAGCCATATGTGATAAAGCCACAGCCAGCATCACACTGAATGGGGAAAAGTTGAAGGCATTCCCCCCGAGAACAGGAAAAAGACAATGATGCCCAATTCCACCAGTTCAATTTTCAGCGTAGTACTGGAAGTCCCAGCCAGAACAATCAGGCAAGAAAAACAAATAAAAGACATCCAAATTGGAAAAAAGGAGGTCAAAGTATTGCTGTGTGCAGATGATATGATCGTATGCCTAGGAAATCCCAAGGACTTCTCCAAAAGACACCTAGATTTGATAAACCAATTCAGTAAAGTGTCAGGTTATAAAATCAATGTACACAAATTAGTAGCATGGCTATACACCAACAACCACAAAGCTGAGAATCAAATTAAGAACTCAATCCCTTTTACAACAGCTACAACAACAACAACAAAAACCCTCAGATTATACTTAACCAAGGAAGTGAAATATCTCAACAAGAAGAACTACGAAACACTGCTAAAAGAAATCATAAGTGACATAAACAGGAACACATCCCATGCTCATGGACTGGAAGGATCAATATCATGAAAATGACCATGTTGCCCAAAGCAATCGATTGATTCAATGCAATTACTATCAAAATACCAACATCATTTTTTACAGAATTAAAAAAAAAATCCTAAAATTCATAGGGAACCAAAAAAAAAGAGCCCAAATACCCAAAGCAATCCTAAGCAAAAAGAACAAATCTGGATTATCAGACTTTAAATTATACTATAAGGCTATAGTTTCAAAACAGCATGGCACTGGTATAAAAGTAGGCACAAAGAACAATGGAATAGAATAGAGAACACAGAAATAAAACCAAATACTTAAGACCAACCTACCTTTGACAAAGCATACAAAAACATAAACAGGGGAAAGAACACCCTATTTAATAAATGGTGCTGGGAAAACTAGCTAGCCACATGTAGAAGAATGAAAGTGGATCTCCATCTCTCACCTTATACAAAAATCAACTGGAGATTGGTCAAAGACTTATTCTAAAACCTGAAACCATAAAAATTCTAGAGGATAACCCAGAAAAACTCTTCTGAACGTTAGCCTAGGCAAAAACTAACGACTAAGGCCCCAAAATCAAATGTAACAAAAATGAAAATAAATAAATGAGACATAATTACACCAAAAAAGCCTCTGTAGAGCAAAAGTAATAATCATCAGAGTAAACTGACAACCCACAGGGTGGAAGAAAATATCTGTAAAATATGCATCCAATCAAGGACTGATATCCAGAATCCACAAGAACTCAAACAAATCAGCAAGAAGAAAACAAATAATCCCACTCAAAAGTGGGCAAATGACATGAGCAGATATTTCTCACAAGAAGATATCCAAATGGCAAACAGACATATGAAACGATGCTCAACATCACTGGGAAATGCAAATGAAAACTGCATTGAGATACCATCTTACTCCTGCAAGAAGGGCCATTGTTAGCAAGTCAAAAAACAATAGATGGTGGCCTGGATGTGGTGAAAAGAGGACACTTACACATTTCTGATGGGAATGTAAATTAGTGCAACTTCTTTGGAAAATGGTTTGGAGATAGCTTACAGAACTAAAAGTAGATCTACCATTTGATTCAGCAATCCTGCTACTGAGTACCCAAAATAAAAGAAGTCATTACATCAAACCATACCTGCATGTATTAAGGTGGCGCAAAGCACAATTCACAATGACAGAACAGAACTCACTGGAAGATTCAGAATCAACCTAAGTGCTCATCGACCAATGAGTGGATAAAGAATATGAGGTACATATACAACATGGAGTACTACTCAGCTGTAAATTACAATGAAATAATGTCTTTTGCAGCAACTTGGATACAGCTGGAGGCTATAATTCTAAGTGAAGTAACTCACGAATGGAAAACCAAATATCATATGTTCTCACTTACAAGTGGTAGCTAAGCTATGGGTACACAAAGACACACAGAGTGATATAAAAGACTACGGAGGGTTGGGTGTGGTGGCTCATGCTTGTAATCCCAGTACTTTTGGAGGCTGAGATCTCTCAATAGATACTGAGTATCTACTGGGTAGATACTACTGGGTAGATACTCAGTAGCAGGATTGCTGAATCAAATGGTAGATCTACTTTTAGTTCTGTAAGCTATCTCCAAACCATTTCCCAGTACTTTTGAAGGCAGATTACTTGAGGCTAGGAGTTCGAGACCAGCCTGGCCAACATGGTGAAACACTGTCTCTACTAAAAATACAAAAAATTAGCTGGGCATGGTGGCTGGCACCTGTAATCCCAGCTACTCAGGAGGCTGAGGCAGGAGAATCACTTGAACCCTGGAGGCAGAGGTTGCAGTGAGCCGAGATTGCACCATTGCACTCCAGCCTGGGCAACAAGAGTGAAACTCCATCTCAAAAAAGAAAAAAAAAAAAAAAAGACTATGAAGACACAGAAGGGAGAGGGTGAGTATGAGGAACAAGGGATAAGAAACTGCATATTAGGCTACAATGTACATTATTACTCCAGTGATAGTTGCACTAAAATCTTAGACTTCACCACTATACAATTCACCCATGCAACAAAACAGTATTCCAAAAGGTATTGAAATAAACAAAATTTTAAAGAAGTTAGTATTGTCATAGTTACATGTATTTATAATATGGTATTTCCAAAAACCCTGCCACCATTGTCTTTTCTTTCCAAATAGGCTCTTGGCCCTCGTAAGCCCTTAAGCAAACATTGTAGGCCATAACCTAATTTCCTTATATAGGAAACCCCAAAAAGACGAGGCTTCTCCCTCACTACTTTACATTATTTCATCACAAACTATCAGGTATATCAAGAGAAATGTATATTTTGGGGGCATTATTTATCACTTTTCTACTCTGTGTTAGATGGTGATTCAGCCATTGGGGGTTGGGAGAGGAATGATCCATATTTAAGGATATTAGAAAATTTCACAGGAGATTTTCTGAATTTATTAAGTCAACATTTTCAGCCCACCCTTAGTACTACTGACATTTGTCTGCTTCCTGCCTATACAACATGCATGGCTATCTAAACTCTCAAATACCCTACTACCTGGCTAGTTGAAGAGGCAAGCACTAGCAGACTTGTTTAGTTTGTTTAGATTGCAGCTTCTGTCTCCCTAATGTAAAGGTAATGCCATGACCCCAAGTATCTAGGATACTGTCATTGGAAAAGCTCTGCTAAGACTTCACTGACTGGCCAGGCGTGGTGGCTCATGCCTGTAATCTCAGCACTTTGGGAGGCCGAGGCGGGCGGATCACAAGGTCAGGAGATCGAGACCACGGTGAAACCCCGTCTCTACTAAAAATACAAAAAATTAGCCGGGCGCGGTGGCGGGCGCCTGTAGTCTCAGCTACTCAGGAGGCTGAGGCAGGAGAATGGCGTGAACCCGGGAGGCGGAGCTTGCAGTGAGCCGAGATCTCGCCACTGCACTCCAGCCTGGGTGACAGAGGGAGACTCCGCCTTTAAAAAAAAAAAAAAAAAGACTTCACTGACATACTTAAAAGGTTGGACTAAAGGGAGAAATTTTGTTTGTTTGTTTTGCAAGTATGTGCACAGGCAAGGTCTGCTTTAATTCCTCTCTGCTGCATAAAGTGCTGTACATCTTTGACAGCCCCTAAATAAACAACATGAGGAAACAGAATAGAACTCACTGGAAAATTCAGGCCCTTGTTCAGCTCACCCCTTTAACCACATGTCTCTCCACCCTACCAGACAGGTAGAAGCCTCAGCACTCTGGGGAATTTGATTCACTTTTCTCAAGGCTGAGTCTCAATACTCATGCACTGTCATCCACTTAACCTCCTTATTGCTTCTCAGTGTCCACATGCCCATTCTATTATTAATAACAATCTATATAAACTCTATTTGCAAGTACAGATAAAGTAGTGGCAATGGTGACAATGGCATAGTCTAGTGGATGAGAATAAAAGATGCACTCAAAGACTGGTTAAAAGATCTTGCTCTCTTTTTCACTAGCTGTGAGACCTTAGGTATATTAATTTTATTTTTTAAGGCTCAGGTTTATCATCTAGAAAATAATGAGGAATAATTGTAATTACACCATAGGGCTTATGAGAACATTAAATGAGATAATGCACATAAAACAGTTCAGAGTATGGCAACAGTGAATTATCAACAAAGAGTAAGTAGTGTAATTAGAAGTTACAGCCTAGTGTACCAAAAGGAGATAAACTCTTCCAGATTTAAGACCTAGTCAAATGTTTTATTACATTTTCCATATCTATTACATTAGAATGATCAAGTCCACATCTTAAGATTGTTAGGTGATATGCACAAGATTGAAATTGGACCCACTTCTTACACCATACACAAAATGTAACCGAAATTAGATTGAAGACTTAAATGTAAAACCTAAAACTATTAAAACCCGGAAGATAACCTAGGAAATACTATTCTGGACAAGGGACCTGGCAAGGATTTCATAACAAAGATGCTGAGAGCAATTGCCACAACAAATCGACAAATGAGACCTAATTAAACTAAAGAGCTTCCATACAGCAAAAGAATCTATGAACAGAGTAAACAGACAACCTACACAATGGGAGAAAATATTTGCAAACTATGCATCCAACAAAGGTGTAATACTCAGAATCTGTAAGGAGCATAAACAAATCAAGAAGCAAAAACTGACCAGGCGCAGTGGCTCACGCCTGTAATCCCAGCACTTTGGGAGGCCGAAGCAGGCAGATCACGAGGTCAGGAGATGGAGACCATGGTGAAACCCCATCTTTACTAAAAATACAAAAAAGTAGCAGGGCGCGGTGGCGGGCGCCTGTAGTCCCAGCTACTCGGGAGGCTGAGGCAGGAGAATGGTGTGAACCTGGGAGGCGGAGCTTGCAGTGAGCCGAGATGGCGCCACTGCACTCCAGCCTGGGCGACAGAGCGAGACTCCGTTTCAGAAAAAAAAAAAAAAAAAAGCAGCAAAAACCAAATCCTGTTAAAAAATGAGCAAAGGACATGAACAGACACTTTTTAAAAGAAAACATACACGCGGCTGACAATCACATGAAAAAAAATGCTCATCACTAATCATTAAAGAAATGCAAACCAAAACCACAATGAAACACCATCTCACACCAGTCAGAATGGCTAGCACTACAAAGTCAAAAAATAATAGATGCTGGTGAGGTTTCAGAGAAAAGGGAATGCTTATACAATGCTGTTGGGAATTTAAATTAGTTCAGCCATTGTGGGCAGCAGTGGCAATTTCTCAAAGAACTCAAAGCAGAATTACCATTCAACCTAGCAATCCCATAGTTGCATGTATATTCCAAGGAATATAAAACATTCTACCATAAAGGCACATGCACACATATGTTCATCATAGTGCTTTTCACAGTAGTAAAAACATGGAATCAACCTAAATGCCCATCAACAGTATACTGGATTAAGAAAATGTGGTACATATACACCATGGAATACTATGCAGTCATAAAAATAGAGACCTTGTTATTTGCAGCAACATGGATGGAGCTGGAGGCCATTATCCTAAGCAAACTAACACAGGAACAGAAAACCAAATAACGCATATTCTTATTTATAAGTAAGAGCTAAACACTGAGTACATATGGATACAAAGAAGGCAATACTAGACACTAGAGCTTACTTGAGAGTAGATGGAGGGAGGAAGATGAGGATCGAAAGCTACTTATCTGGGCCTGGCACAGTGGCTCACGCCTATAATCCCAGCACTTTGAAAAACTGAGGCGGGCAGATCATTTGAGGTCAGGAGTTCAAGACCAGCCTGGCCAAAATGGTGAAACCCCATCTCTACTAAAAATACGAGAATTAGCCGAGCATCGTGGCATGTGCCTGTAGTACCAGCGCCTGTAGAACCTGGGAGGCTGAGGCAGGAGAATCGCTTGAACCTGGGAGGTGGAGGTTGCTGTGAGCCAAGATCACATTGTACTCCAGCCTGGGCAATAGAGCGAGACTCTGTCTCAAAAAACAAACAAACAAGCAAACAAACAAACCTACCTATCAGGTACAATACTTATTACATTGCTGACAAAATAGTCTGTATACCAAATCCCTGTAACATGAAATTTACATATATAACAAACCCTCTCATGTACCCCAGAACCTAGAATAAAAGTTTTTAAAAAACTGTTATTTGAAGCATTTAGTCTGACATCCAAGAATCATTAAAATTCGTAGGGTTGGGGATGGAAAAAATAAGCCACACGTAAGTATTTTTCTTTGGCCATAACTTAAATAAATACAATTTACATTATCTTTCCAAAGGTATAATTTATCTTACCTTGTGGTAACCCTGGAATTAGAGGCCTCATTTATCTTACTTTGTGGTAACCCTAGAATTAGAGTCCTTATAGTAAAATTATCTCTCCATGCTCAATAGCTAAACATGCGAATTGTTCTTTGGATTGCAAGAGAGTTGTGAATTAATACTAAGTCCTCAGCCAGAGAAACTTAACAGAGACTTCCACTGGGAACAGAGACCACTGATAAAACTTCTCTATGTGTTCTTCTTAACTGAGTTGGCTGTTTAATTGATTCCAAAATCAATTTTCAATTAGTGGAGGTTTGGCATTTCATATTAGCTGTTAAAATTGCGAATAATGGTGAAAAAGAAAAGCATGTGACTAATGGCAGCTAAAAGTTTAATGGAGACTCTGTGATCCTTCAAATGATGCAAGGCTTTGAACAGACACAAGGGACGGGATCAGATTCACTTACAGGTGACAAGGATGTCAGCTGGCAGCCCTGATAATCATTGATTCTTTCCTTGCCTTCATTATCTTCCATTTCTCAGTATTGGGATCCATACTATAGTCTCTTGTTTTTACCCTAAATAACCTTGAGGAAAAGAAGGAAAAAGGATTGAAAAATTAACAAGGAAGAAAACCAGTTCCAGGTTTGCAAGATATGCCAGGGTAGGTCACCCTTGTTCACATATTTGCGCACCAGATTTTTTTCAATCTTAGCCATTCTGAATGCCTCCTAACAGTGTTGTAGCTTGTGTGATAGGTCTGTATCAGCTGTCCTTCAGACCAGAGGGAGCACAGAGAGTTTGAGGGGATTCCTTAGAAAGAGTAACTATAGCCAAGATTATGAAAACTGTTCTCATGGCATATCTAAATATTCAGGTTTAGTACCAAATAGCTGATAAAAAGTACTAAAAACTTTACTGATATTAGAAATATGCATGTGTGTGTGTGTGTGTGTGCATGTCTGTATGCACACGACCCTTGGGTAGAAGAATTACAGGAAATTGTTTCTTATATTTTTTTAACATGCTCTTTCTTGCCTTTTTCTTCTCATCCAAGCAAATACAATTGTGATTAGGGTAAACAAAAATCCATTTCACAAAATGCTGGGGTCATTAGGCACAAGCTTAAGTAAACAAAGACACAGTTGTGTTTTAGAAAGGGTAGTTAATTCCTTATGCTATGTTACAAAGAAAGCACCAGTGTCTTGCATTTAATAGGAGATAATCATTGTGAAGGAATGAATAAATAAGTGAATGAAATAAGCGAATGACTAAAAGTGATCTTTTTTCTTATATATACTTTAAGTTCTAGGGTACATGTGCACAATGTGCAGGTTTGTTACATAGGTATACATGTGTCATGTTGGTTCGCTGAACCCATTAACTTGTCATTTACATTAGGTATTTCTCCTAATGCTATCCCTCCTCCAGTCCCCCATTGCCCAACAGGCCGCAGTGTGTGATGTTCCCCACCCTGTGATCCAGTGTTCTCATTGTTCAATTCCCACCTATGAGTGAGAACATGTAGTGTTTGGTTTTCTGTCCTTGTGATAGCTTGCTCAGAACAATGGTTTCCAGCTTCATCCATGTCCTTGCAAAGGACATGGACTCATCCTTTTTTATGGCTGCATAGTATTCCATGGTATATATGTGCCACATTTTCTTAATCGGTCCTATCACTGATGGACATTTGGGTTGGTTCCAAGTCTTTGCTATTGGCGGATAGTGCTGCAGTAAACATCGTGTGCATAATGTCTTTATAGTAGCATGATTTATAATCCTTTTGGGTATATGCCAGTAAGGATAAGCTGGGTCAAATGGTATTTCTAGTTCTAGATCCTTGAAGTGCCACACTGTCTTCTACAATGGTTGAACTAGTTTTACAGTCCACCAACTTAGTGTAAAAGTGTTCTATTTCTCGCATCCTCTCCAGTATCTTTTGTTTCCTGCCTTTTTAATGACCACCATTCTAACTGGTGTGAGATGGTATCTCATTGTGGTTTTGATTTGCATTTATCTGATGATGAGGGATGATGAGCATTTTTTCATGTGTCTGTTGGCTGCATAAATGTCTTCTTTTGAGAAGTGTCTGTTCATAAGAATGATTGGATGCAGGCATCTGTCATAGAGTCATAGATTGCTTTGCATACATAAACATATAAGGACATTTTGTTTCCCACTTCTGATGGTGAGCACTGATATGTAGCCCTCCCTGTCAATGTTCATGGACTAGATGGCTGCCATACTTATGCATATTCTAACTGCAAGCAGAACACTATGAACATTTCTATAAGGCCATATCAAAGAAACTCACACTCACTAACTTCAAGAAGAGCTGTGTGTTTGATAGCTTATGGTCTATAAGTGGTAATACACTTTTGTCGACTATGCAGGCTGCTAAGCTCAGAACTGACAGTAGATGGAATATGCAAAAACTAATGTATATTTTGTTGAAATTTTATGACAATCTATTCATTTGCGAATAGATGGTTGGTTGGTTGGTAGGTAGGTAGGTAGATAGATAGATAGATAGATAGATAGATAGATAGATAGATAGATAGGGCTGGGCACGGTGGCTCATGCCTGTAATCCCTACACTTTGGGAGGCTGAAGCAGGCGGATCATGAGGTCAGGAGTTTGAGACCAGCCTGACCAACATGGTGAAATCCTGTCTCTACTAAAGATATAAAAAAAAATTAGCCAGGCATGGTGGCACACGCCTATACCTGTAGCTACTCGGGAGGCTTGAGACAGGAGAATAGCTTAAACCTGGGAGGCGGAGGTTGCAGTGAGCCAAGATCACGCCACTGCACTCCAGCCTAGGTGACAAGGGCGAAACTCCATCTAAAAAAAACAAAAGAACTAGATAGATAGATACAGATATTTGCTTCTTGACAGGTTTGTCACCATGTTTTTAAAATTTCATTTCCCATCAAAAAGAATAACACTATACAAACCAAAAGCTATTGAGTTAAATAAGAGAAAATCAGCAGGATGGTAATATCAATCAGAGGTTTTGCCCGGGGCAATGCTATTTTATGCCACTCTCTAATTTGTTTAGTAAACATATTTACAAATGTCTAAACTACTAATGTGATGGCTAATTGAGAAGAATCTCAGGAGATATATTAAACTGTAAAGTAAAATCATAGTCTCATCTTTAATGTCATCTGCAAATGGCTTTAATGTCATGAGATTGTATCCATATGGCACAAGAGGAAAACAGTCTTGTGAATTTACATACCCATATTTAGTATGTTGCTGGACCACAGTACTTTGCTGTGCCATTGCTAGAAACAATACGTAGTTTTATACAGTTTCAGCCTTGCTGAACGACCCCATATCATAAGACTCCACTATGATAAAACATAATAGGAAGCCTGGTGCTTTCAACATTTTAATTTTAATCATCACAAAATTATGCAAATTAAGAATCAGTATGCTCATATATTTTCAGAGGAGAAAACGGATTGAGAGAGTTCCATCGGCTTGCCTGCGGTGGCAGGTTGCTCATTAGCATAGCCAGCAGTCAAGCAGCAGCCAGGCACAGTAATCGTGGATTCTTCTTTTTTTTCATACTTTTGTTCCTATGCCATACAGACCTTACCGTGAAAAGAAGTTATGCTGGCCCCTTTGGGGAAACACAGAATGCCTATTAATACTATTTGGATTCCAACTGTGAAATTGTTACACCACATCTTTGAATGGGAACCTAGAGACCTAACAGCAGAATTCCCGAAGAGAGACTTTCTGCCCAGTAGCTACTTTCAATGTTATTCTGTTTATTTAGGGAAGGCATTTCTCAGTATATATGCTGACTGTTTTTCTATGTGAAGACACTTAACAAGGAAATAATGGCCCCATGGGTGAAAATCATAAAATGAAATACCCTAGGGCATATGAATTTTATTACATAAAATTAAAAACACACCATCTACTACAATCCCCCGGTAAACAAACAAAAAGCAAGCAAGAAAAATGCTATGCAAATATTTTTATTAAGAAAATAGCTTTTATAGGTTCTATAATGTTCATAAAATTAATAAAAGTTTATTGTATAAATTTGCATAATAAAGAAAAAACACAAAATTGCATGAAGTTCACCCAAAACACTAGCTGGAAATAGGCATTGTTTTAATTTTTATAATGTCTTCAAATAATTTTTCAAAAACCTGAGAGTATATTCTATGCCACTTTGTAGTTTGTTAAATCAGTAACAATTGAGAATTTTTCCTTTTATTACATATTCATCTAAGTAGTTATTTCTAACATCTGACTATGAACATATTATATGAGTAATGCAACTTAACCAATTCTTTATTGTTAGTCACTTGGTGGTTTTCAATGTTGTATTAAATTAATACTGTGATAAATAACTTTCTATAAGAATGTTAGAAGAGGAATTACTCTTCAAAACGGTGTAAGTGCAATCCTTGGGCGTAGGCGGAATATTAGCTCCAGGAGTGACCATGGGATACCAACTTCCATGGATGCTTTAGTCCCTTATATAAAATGGCTTATTTGCATATAATTTATGTATATCCTCCGTATACTTTAAACTATCTCTAGACTACTTATAATACTTAATACAATGTAAATACTATATAAGTCATTGTTATACTGTATTTTTGTTTGTATTTTTTGTTCCTATAGCTATTCCTTATTGTGTGTGTGTGTGTGTGTGGTTTTTTTTTAGGAAAATTTTTGATCTGCAGGTGGTTGAATCAGATGATGCCAAACCGGCAGACATGGAGGACCGACAGTGTAAAATTGCGACTCATGTTATCAGATTCATAATGCCTTCCTGGCCAGCTGAAATTTCCTCACCAGCCTTAGTTATTTTCATTAAAAACATATCACTTTTGAAAAGGTAACAGCTGAGAAATACTACCTAATGTTGTAACACTTTATATTTACTTGACATTGAGTTTGATTCATATATATGTATATATATTTCTGTGTATACTCATGTATTTTGTGGGCCATTTTTTACTTTTTTGAAAATTTCCTTTCATTTTTATATTTTTTTCTAATAGGTATGTTTAATTGTTTATGTTGGTTTCAGGAACTCTGTCATATAGGATTAATGCTTCCTGATGACCATTATACTGTAAGTATTTTTTCCATCTAATTTTTTTTCCATTTTTTTTGGCTTTTGATGACATAATTTTTTATGTACTACTATATCGTTTTCTCCCTTGCCTCAAATTTTAAAAACTCTTCTTTACTATTATACACATACACACATGAACGATACTCAGATAAGTAGAAAAATACTGAAATATGTTAGTGCCCAATTTATAAATATTTTATAATAATTATTTTGAAATTCAGTCAGAAATAACATGTGTGAGATGGAAATTGTTATATCTCACATATTTTCATATTTGTAACTGAGAAAATGCTAATACATATGGTAGCTATGAACTGTTACTATTATTAGGTAAAATTTGAAGTTTTTTTTTTTTTTTTTTTTTTTTTCTGGTACATTCGTCACTCTCTTTTTCTAACACCTAAATTTTACTTTTGATTTTTTTTTTTGTAATATGACCAAGTATCTTAAAAAGGAGGCAACTGCTCCCCCTACCTTATAATTTCTCTGTATCAAAGGATTTAATAATTTTCACCAGTTAGTTCATCCAAATCAACTACATAAAAACTAAATCTGAGGTTTAAAGGTCCACTTGGGATGTTGATTGTGATTTTATTTGAATTGTCCATTTATTTGAAGAGATATGCCATCTTTAAAATACTGCATCTTTCTATCCAATATTATAGAATGCTTATTTATGAAAATATTATTTATGTCCCTTGGTACAATTTTATAGATATTTTCAGAATTAACAGACATTTCTGTGAAGTTTGTCTATAGGAATTTAACAGTTTTGTGGCTAGCCAGTCATTCATTAAACAAGTATTTGTCGATTCCCTGCACTGTGATAAGTACTTGCAAAACAAATGATGACCAAAGAATAATGGGGAATATTCATACATTGATAGATAGATAGATTTAAAGTCACTCTAGGTTTTAATAATTGCTGCAAAGGAAATAACAGAGTGCTGTGATAAGACAAGGAAGAACCCTCAGGGAAATGAGGACTGAAAGGAAGGCAGAGGTCAGATTGCAAAGGGCCTGAAAGCAATGCTGAGGGTTTTGATATTTATTCTAGTATCAGAGGAAATGGATTCTGTTTTTCCAAGATAACTTATAAATATACAAGTGTGCTCTGTGTTAATTATGAACAAGTATAAAAAGTAAAAATGAAACTCTCAATGCTTTCCTCCACTATCTGATTACCCAAGTTCTAAATGAGGGCATATTAACTTTTGTCATTTTACCCATTTCTAGAACTTTTCTTCACTCTTGAACACTAATAATTTACTGCGCTATAATTATTCTCATCCCCTCAATTAGATTGTAAGTTCCAGGAAGGCAGAGGTGATACCCTTTTATTTATCCCCCACATACTTAGCTCCAGGCCTTACTTATTAACATATAATATTGAAATATTTATTGTTTGATGAAATGAAGAGTCCTTCCTGACATGATTATTCTTGACATGAACATTAAATAAGATATACATAAATGAATCTGATAGTTGCACTTCCTGTTTATGAACATGTACTGGTCTGTACTTGTGAAAAGGGCAGAAGAAATGAAACTGGCAAAAATATGTAAACATATTTTCTGATGACTTAAATGTACTTTGGGCTATGATCTTTATTGAATCCATTTCTTAGTCTCCCACTCAACTCCTTCTATGTGATGTACAAAATATGCATGTCTTTCTCATTAGGATTATACACTGATGTTAAGGAATCAGTTTAATCTTTGCTTCTTCCTTTCAAATAGAGATGTTAAGATGCTGGCATGTGCAGAAGACTAGTTGTTATGGTATTTCCTAGTTTATTCACCAAAATAATTCAATCTACATCCATTTGTTGCCTGTCAATGACAGATTGGATAAAGAAAATGTGGTACATATACACCACGGAGTACCAGGCAGCCATAAACAAGAACAAGATCACATCTTTTGTGAGAACATGGATGGAGCTAGAAGCTGTTATCCTTAGCAAACTAACACAGGACAGAAAACTAAATACCACATGTTCTCACTTACAAGTGGGAGTTAAATAATAAGAACTTATGAACACAAAGAAGGAAACAACAGACACTGGGGTGTACTTGAGGGTGGAGGGTGGGAGGAGGAAAAAGAGCAGAAAAGATAATTATCAGGTACTGGGCTTAACACCTGAGTGATGAAATAACATGTACAAAAAAAACCCCATGACACATGTTTACCTATGTAACAAACCTTCACAGGTATCCCCAAACCTAAAATAAAAGGAAAAAAAAAAAAAACTTGCCTTGATTTCCATCAGGTTTCTAAACTTTCTCCGTCAAAAGATGTATTAATTTGTTTTATACTCATTTGTTTTCTTCTTTAACAATATGTATGCAACTGAAAAGTGTGTACTATTATTACCTAAAGCCATTAAAATTTAGCGAGAAGTTAAGGGAATGCCATAATTAATGTTTAACAGTTGTCACAATACGAAATAATTTTAACAGTTTTATTGAGGTATAATTGACGTACAATAAACTGCACACTGAAAATATATACTTTGGTAAGTTTCAATGTGTATACATACTCATCATAATCACCATAATCAATACAATTTATATATATGCATCACTGCAAGTTTTCACGTGTCCCTTTGTAATACCTCCCTCTTCTCCCAATAATCATGCTACTGCTTTGTGTCTCCTTGTAGAATTTAAATATATGAAATTGTTCATGTAGTGTGATACTATTTTTTAAATCTGAAATATTTTCTCAGAATAATTCTTTTGAGACTCATTCGTGTAGTAGAATGTACCAAATGTATTCTTTTTTATTGTAGAGTGGAATTTATTGTATGTATATATCATAATGTGTTTTCAAATTTATCTGTTGATGAAAAGTTGAGTTGTTTTCAATTTTTGCTATCACAAGTAAAACTTCTGAACACATTTGTGTATGAGTCTGTATATAAGCACATACTTTCATTTTACTTGGTACTAACACCAAGGAGTAAAATAGTTGGATCTTATGGTAGGTTTATATTTAACTTTTTAGAAAACTGCCACATTATTTTCCAAAGTTGTTGATTTTTTCACATTCTCAGCACCAATGCATGAAGAGTTCCAGTTACTCTACATCCTCATCAATAGTTGGTATGGTCACATATTTAAATTATTGCTATTTTTATAGATCAGTGGTAATATCTCATCATAGTTTTAATTTGCATGTCACTTATAATTAATAATGTTAAGAATATTTTCATGTGCTTATTTGCCATCCATATATCTTCCTGGGTATTGGTTGTCTGTTTTCTTATTATTGTAAATTTTGAGAGTGTATTATATATTCATAATACATATCCATTATCAAATATGTGATTAGCAAATATTTTCTCCAAATCTAGGGCTTGTATTTATTTCCATTCTCTTAAGAGTGTCTTTGAAATACCAAAAGTTATTAATTTTGATGAAGTCTGATTTACCAATACTTTATTTAGTAGATCATGCTTTGGAGTCATATCAAAGATACCCGAATAATATCGAATTATCTGACTGATGAAAATTATATGTCTGTCTTTACTAAGATATTTTGTAAAAATTTCCCTCAGCAATGTTTTATCGTTTTTCCATCTAAAAGTTTTATTTTGCCAGATTTAACGCAAATATTTCATATATTTTAATTCTTTTAATGAATATCAATTACATATCAATGTCTGATTGCCCACTATTAGTATATAGAAGCATAATTGATTTTACATATTGACCTTGTATTCTGAAATTCTGCTAAACTTTCATTACCAGCTTTTCTGTAGATTCCACTGAATTTTTTGTATAAATCATCATGTACCTGTGAATAAAGACCAAATTATTTATTCTTTTAATTATTTCTTTTCAATATGGATGCAGTTAATTTTGTTTTCATGCCTGATTGCACTGGCCTGCACTTGTAATACACTATTGAATAGAGTTGATGAGAGTGGACATCTTTGCCTTGTTCTTGATTTAAGGGGGAAAACAATTATCATTTAAAAGAGGCTTTCATTATTAAACATGATGTTACCTACAGGCTTTCTTTGAATGTTTTTTGTAAGTTGAGAAATATCATTCTATTTCTAGTTTTCTAAGAATTTTTGTCAGGAATGGATGTTAGAATTTGTCAAATATATTTTCTGCATCTATTGAGATTATCATGTGTCTATTTCATTTAGTTTGTTAATATGGCCAATATTATGGATTAATTTTCAAATAATAAACTAAGTTATACAACATTCCTTCAATAAATTCCACTTGGTCCTGGTATTCTATTCTTTCATATATCGTTGGATTCACTTTGCTAAAATTTTCTTAAGAATTTCTGTATGTGTTCATGAAGATAGTCATTTATAGTTTTCTTTTCATAACATGTCTTTGTCCAATTTTTCTAATAGTGTAAAACTATCCTGATAACATTAGTTTGCAAATATTCCTTAATCACACATTTTCTGGAAGAGTTTGTTTAAAATTCGTATAGTATTTTCCTGAAATGTTTGGTAGAATTCACCATTGGAGTCATCTTGGTCTGGTGTTTTATTTTGTTATTAGATTTTTTTTTTATTTTTTTCACTACAAAAGTAACTTACAGACATAGGGTTATTAAAGCTATCTAATTCTATTTGAGCAAAGTATCATTTACTTTGGTAGTTTATGCACTGCAATGCATGCTCGGTTTGCCTAAATTGTCAATTTTATTAGCACATTATTCATATTGTTATCCTATTAATGTCTTTAAATCTATAATGTCTCATTTCAAGTTCCTACAGTAGCTAACTTATACTTTCTTATTTTTTTCTGATAGGTCTGGCTCTGGAATTTTGCCAATTTTGTTGATCTCATCAAATAATTAACTTTGATTCATTGATTTTTTTTTTCTTTTTTCTCTTTTCTGTTTCATTTGTTTCCACAGCAAGCTTTTGCCCCAAATTCTTATGCTTCTTTTGGTCTTGTATTTATTCTCACTTTCTAGTTGTTAAGGAGAAAAAACTGAAGTCATTAATTTCAGACCTTCTTTTTTTATTAGGCATTTATGTTTATAAATTGTCTAATAAACATGGCTATAGTTACATCCCATAGATTTTGAAAATATGGGCTTTTTTCTCCATTTTTCTTCAGTTCAGAATATGTTCTAATTTCCCCTTTGTGTAGTTTCTTGACTCTTAAGTCTTTTGAAAGTTTTTTTTCTTTTTTTTTTTTTTTTTTTGGTTTCCAATTATTTGGGTGTTTTCAAAATATATTTTTGCTTGTGATTTCAAATTAAATTCTACCATGTCAGAGATCATACTTTGTAAGCTGAATGTTTTTTATATTTTTTAAGATGCATTTGATGTCACAGAACACAGGTTAGCAAACTATGACCTGAAGGGCAAATATGGCCTTGGGCTTCTTCTTGTGTGGCTGATAAGCTAAGAGTGATTTTTACATTTTTAAGGGATTGCAAAAACAAACAAAGAACATGTGACAGAAACTACAAAGGCCTGAAAAGCTTAAAACACTAATTGCTTTTTGCAGAAAAAGTGTGCTAACATCTGTCCTTGATAAATATTACAGGTACAATTAAATGTGTATTTTTATGTTTGGGATAGAGTGGTCCATTAAGTCTCTGAAGTCAACTTGGTGTTGATACTGTGGTTCAGTTCTTTCTTACCCTTACTATTTTCTCTTGCTTATTTATCAATTATTGAGAAAGCAATGTTAAAATATCTGATAATAATTTTGAATTTTATTTCCCCTTGCAACTTTCTCATTTTTTTGCTTCAAATAGTCTGAAGTTCAATAATTAACTGCATTAGTGTTTACAATGATTGTGTCCTCTTGATGCATTGAGCACTTTATTCTTTATTAACTAACCTTTTTATCTCTAATAACATTTCTGGTAGTGAAGTATGCTTTGTCTAATATTAATATAGCTACTTCAGTTTTTATTGATTAATCTTAGCATACATGTTTTTCTTTTTTTTTTGAGACGGAGTCTCACTCTGTCACCCAGGCTGGAGTGCAGTGGCACGACCTCGGCTCACTGCAAGCTCCGCCTCCCGGGTTCCCGCCATTCTCCTGCCTCAGCCTCCCAAGTAGCTGGGATTACAGGCGCCCGCCACCACGTGTGGCTAATTTCTTGTATTTTTAGTAGAGGCGGGGTTTCACCATGTTAGCCAGGATGGTCTCAATCTCCTGACCTTGTGATCCGCCCACCTCAGCCTCCCAAAGTTCTGGGATTACAGATGTGAGCCACTGCACCGGCTCATTTTTTTCATTTTTTAAAACAAACCAATGTTTTTACATATAAACTGTTTATTAAGCATTATATAGTTGGGTCTTGCTTTTTTTGTAAAATCCTATCTGATGATCCCTTTTAGCTGGAAAATTGAAATCATTTATATTTACTATGATTGTTGATATGGACCAACATCCACAAGCCAAGTATGTGCTTAATTGCAGTTCCCAAAAAGAAGCATCAGAGGGAAATCTGGTAATATATTTTACAAAGTTATCTAAAAAATCTTAAATTTTATAAAACTATGAAACTCCAAATTGAAGAAGCAAGAGAAAGACCAAGAGAAAGAAACATGATAAAAATGATGCCAATTCACATCATATTAAAATTGATTAAAAGCTGATAAAAGGGAAAATCTTAAAAGTAGCCAGAAAGAAAAAGACACATTATCTACAGAGTAACAAAATAAGTATGATGACACATAATTCAATAAAGAAGAAATAATGCACGATAAAAGAAAATAGAACATTTTTAAAACTATATTTATTTTAAAAGACAAAATAGTGATGCTTTTGTATATACAAAGGTAAACTGTTATCAACAGAAATTCTCTGCAAAGTATATTCAGGAACTTCCGCAAAGAGAAGAAATATAATGCCAGATGGAAATTTCATATACATTTGGCTTTTTGAATTTGGCTTACCATTCAAAGATGCTCTATGTTTTCAAAATGTTTTTCTCTTGCTGTTTAATTTTGGATAGCGTCTGTTGGTATGTCTTCAAGTTCACTAATCTTTTCTTCTGCAATGTCTGACCTGTCATTGATCTCATACACAATATTTTTTTATCTCAGAGATTCTTGATTTTGTCTCTATAATTTTGCTTGGGGTCTTTTTCATATCTTCTATATTTCTACTAAAATTTTTTTAATCTTTCTTCTTCTAGCTTTTTGGGCATATTACATATTGCTAAAAAAAAACTATAAATATTCATGTCTTTTAATTCTGTCATTTGTCAGTAGTGAATGGCTAATTCTCCTTATAGGTTCTGTTTTACTGCTTCATTGCATGCGTTTGTTCATTTTTTTAATCATATGGCAGACACTGTATATTTTACATAATCAGCTGTTGCATATTTGTATGTTCCTAAAAATATTCTTGAAAGTAGTTTAATCCTTTCCTTTCTTCTTAAGCTTTGCGAAATGGGGCCAGAGCCCTATTTAGTGGAGGATTAATTTTATCCCAGAACAGGAGAAAGGCCTTTCTTAATACTCTAACTTGTGTCCAGTGAATTATGAGGTTTCCACTCTGCTCATTGGAAATGGGCACTAGTTGAGCTCTATGTGAGCTTTAGACACTGTTTCCTCTAATCTTTTCAAGTAGTTATTTCCCATGTCTTAAGAAGTTTCCTCAGATGCATGCACTGATCAGTACCCAAGTAAATACTTAGGAGGGTTCCTCTGGAGGTAAACATATCTTTTTAGCCTTTTCTTCTCTAATATATGTTCTGCTGTGATGCATGTTTCAAGTAATTTAATATTAGAGATCAAAACTTTCCTTTGGTAAAGACATCTAGTCACATATCAAATTCCATAAGGACTAATGAACATCTGGAAAGAGGAAACATTGGAAAAATATCAGTGGGTCAATAATATATGTGATGTAATACTCAAAAAGGAACCAGTTGCACTGAGGACAATTTATAAAATAAGAACACAATTCTGTAAAAATTGTGAAGGCTTGCTTTTAGGAAAAATAATTAATAAACAGTCAAATCGTTAAAGAGTAGAATGTATAATTTATTTGTTTTGTGTTTTATTTTAAGGCAACCCTTCATTAAGTAAAGTCATAGGGGGATACTTGAAGATAAAAATATTTGAAGAGTTTAGGATGGAGATATTCAAGCTGCACAGCTACTTTTTATTTAGCATCATGTCGATCATTCAGGAGTATGAAAAATTTCAAAAGACATTCACAGAAAGCCTAGCCATCTCTAGTCTTTTGAATAATAATCAGTGTTACCCTCAATAATTATTAAAGACATTGTATGGAACAGTGTATATGTTCCTTGATATACAATGATAACAGTAACAAAAGAAAATGTCAACAGATTGTGAAAGTATAAATTAGGACAACTACTTTGAAATAAACATTTTGGCAGCATGTAATTGAAACAAATATTCATACTTTGATCTGGCAATTCTCAGTCTGAGAATGTTTCCTGATGAAATAAATGGAAAAGAAGAAAAATATTTATGCCAAACATTATGCTTATTGTAGCAACATTATTTTTTTAATTGTAAAAGCTCAAAGACAACTCTTTCTTCCAAGAAATGGCAATAGTTAAATTCATTGACTCGCCCAGTCATTTGAGCATAATACAATAATTGAAATATTTACAAAAGCCATGTAGTAACTTTGAGAACACTTACAAAATAAAGTTTAAAAGGATTATCTATAGTGAATTATAATTTATAATAAGAAAATGCTGATAAGAAAGATCTACCAAGTCAACATATTAATAATACATATCTTTGAAGGAGGATGGAAGGATAGGAAGCAAAAAAATAGTTATGGAATGGGAAATGGAATCTAAATGAGTCAATATATCTGATCTCTGACTCATAGTGTTGATACTTGAGTAAGGTACATGAAGTCACTTTTCCTCAGCTTTCTCAACTTTGTAAAATGGGGGTAATATCAATTTTAGGATTATTGTTTTCATAAATGAATTAACACATACAAAACATTTAGAATACTGTCCAAAACAAATTAAGCATTCTTTAAATACTAGTTATAAAATGGATAACGGATTATCTACATTTGTATATTGTACTTTTAAATATTTTAACTAGTCATGTTTTTATAATGGAATCACAAAAATAAATAACCAGCAGAGACTCACTTGTCAAAAATTCTCGCATTTATTTTCTATTTTCAAATCAGTGGGTGTGAGGGAATAGCTACAGAATTTCATTTTCCAAATTTAGCTCCAATGGAAAGAGGATTTACAAATTTTATGCTCAACTTGACAGATTGCTGAATGCTGCCTTTCTCTACGCAGGTGATGTGCTTACTTTCTCCACCAGCAATTGCTATATTACCAGGCAAAATAGAATCACACTTTTATAGACTGGGTTATGCCAATTATTGATTTTCCTGGTTTACAAACATCAAAACAACCTTGAAAAAGTAGGAAAATTAAGTTCAAATTGCTTAGGTTCAGTATGTTTTCACACCACAATGTGTAGAATATTTAATAATTCTAAAAGCAACATATGTAATAAAAAGCATTGTAATCCAAAAGTATATCTTGCCTAAAAATCCTAAAACAAGATGTATATTTTAATGAATAGACTAGAAGATTGTGAAACTTAGATATAGTCACAAAGGGACTGCTTATTGTGAACAACAAAAGATATTCTTTCAAATACCTTCGATAGGGTGTCCATTTAACTGGAATGAACTCTTACTGATTAAGCACTTCCTCTACTTCACTTCTATTTCCATTACTTAATATTATTTCTTTACAACCATCAATCATGTTCACCTAAAAGTCCTCAATTTTTAGGGAGAATATTCTTAAGAATTATTTTAAGTGGGAAGAAAACCCTGAAACTGGCTTAAACACACACACACACACACAAAGAATGTTATTAGCTTAGCTTATATGTGATAAAACTACAGAATTAGTTTGATTCTAGGCACAACTGAATGAATCCAGGAGCTCATCAGTAATCAAAAACATATTCTTTTGCTAATTTTGCATTTCTAAGTTTTTGCTGCATCTGTACACATACTACCTTCATATGGTCACAAATTAGTCCTCAGTATCTCCATGTTAACATTCAATTTGCTTAAAGTCCAGTGGACCAAAGCTTATTTTTCTAAATTCTTCGAACTCAATCTTATTGGATCTGATTGTTTTTGCTTGTATCACATGCCAATTACTAAATAATTACTATGAACACGATTCTAGGGAATATACTGAATGGACAGATTTGGGACACTGTCCAACCTTGAAGTTTGAAGACATTCAACCTATGCAAACGATATGAACGAAGAGGAGGTAAGTATTGCTTCCCATGAAACTTAAGATGCTACTAGAAAAAAGCATTAGTGAATGAAGGAGCATGCTAAAATATTAAAAGTATTTAGGACACTATATGTGCACACTCTCTGTATCTATATCTTTATTATTCTTTTTCTCTAGACAAATAGGTGTTTAAATAGATGATACAAAGTATATTTGTATACAGAGTGATTGGACTAAACTTCTTAAATCAGTATACAGGTTTTTTTTTTCCTACCATTTCCTTCACATATGAACTGTTGAATTGATTTATCCTGTCTCTCAACATTTTGGGAGGATGTCATTACTCTAGTCCTTTTCGAATGTAGTAATAGTCTCAATTTTACATTTTAAACTCCAATCTAAACTACATGAAATCACCACTCTATTTTTCATCTATTATAGTGATTTTTACATCCCTAAACTCAGGCCTCATCCTTAGCTTGGGTGCCTGCAGTAAGAAAAAGAGCTAAGATTTATTCTTTACTCTTAGCCCACTAGTTCTCACCTCCTGCTTAGGTTCCAGTAGAGTTGGAGAGATAAGCAGAGGTAACTGAAAAAAGAGAAGCAAACCCACTTCTTAGTTGGCAGATGTTACTTGGCCATCACACCTTCTGTTAGTCCCATCGTTGACTCTTCACAACGGCTTGGAGGATCCTTTAGAGATTCCATGCCCACTCATACTGCATCATTCCTTGATGAGTGGCACACTCTCCACTTGATCCCTGTTATCCCTCAACTCAACACCCTCTGCTCTCACACACTGGGCCTCCCCATCTCTTGCTTCTCTCTGCTAGTGTTCCTTTACTCTGGCAAGCAATTCTCTGTATGTACTCTTTAAGGGATCTCGCGCATCTACTTTCTCAGTGTCTCCTCGGTCTGTGGGAAACATCGTACATCTCTGCCCTGACAATAGGTCTTGGTTGCTTGCTTCCACTGTTGTCCTCTCTCCTTGCCTTACTCTGCCATGTGTCTACTCCAGTTAGTCATCTGGCCTCAGGCTTCTCTTGGGGAGAAGCAGCCACCTAACCTACCTCTATGACCCCATATTGCTCCGCATCTGGAAGACACATGTTACTCTCTTCTAGGATGTTGCTCACTAAGTTGTGCTTCATTCCCTCAGTGTCACAGGGGCACACAGTGCTATGGATGTGGAATAAGATGATGACCTTTGTTTCCTATATAATATTCTCTCATCTCTATGAATTTTATTTGGGAACCCTGTCATCTGGCTAAAGGTGGTAGTAGGAAACACCTTGCTTCCTATGGGTACTGGAGGGAAAATAAGAAACTCTCACTTCCTAGAAATTCTCCTGCTTGAATGAACTATCCCTGAAATACTGTTTCTTATTCTTTTATATTCTGGATAAATGATGTGACCAGTGGTTGCAGGGCTGCTTTTATTCTTTTCTGTAAATCTCATCTAAATGTGTCTAGCACACTTATTTATAATTGGGAGGGAACTATTCGTCATTCATTGTTTTTAGCTTAGGGGGCTTTGGAGAAAACTCTGAAATAACAGGAAAAGCACTTTCACATCATGTTACCTTTTACATTCATTAACACAGGTAAAAGACTTAATTTTTTATGGACTTATAATGCCCTTTCAGGCAGGCACTGTTAGCCTTTTTTTTTTTTTTTTTTTTTTTTTGATAAGATAATGAGTCACATGAAGATAACTGATTCATCCAAGTTCTGTCACTGGGAGAAGGGCCAAAGCCTTGATGCTCCCCGTTTCTAACCTGTGTTTTCTTTTCTTTTCCATTCAAATACTTTCAAAATCTTTCATGAATGAATTTGTTGGTAAAGTATGAGTGATACCAATTCTACATATGTATTTATTCCTAGCGACTTATTCTTTGAAATAGTTGCTGTCTACATTGTATGTGTAATGAGTATGTGCCTGCATGTGTTTATACGGCTCATGAACTTTGTGTGACTTTTGTTTCTACTGCTGGGAAAACTTTCTGTCACCATAAACCCAATATATGTTGACAGAAATTTCATGGGAAACCACTCACCTATTATGTAACTAAAATTTAAATATAACCTTAGGTGGTTGTATACTTCTAAATTAGAATTTGTTCATGAATAATGGTGGCAAATGAAGAACCTATGACGAAGAGCCCTGAGTTGTATCCGGTCTGTTTAGAGGCAAAGCAGAAAACTATTCTCTTTATCAAGTGGATTCCGCTTTCCTATTCTTTGAAAGGAAGAGCAGCTGGGAACAGCTACCATTCCCAACATAATATAGAACAGAACCCCATTTTAACCCCTCTCCTCAGAAATCTGTACATGATGTCGCCAAGTCAACAGTGGCCAAGCTGACTGGAGGCAAGTCAGCCCTCTGGCGGGCCTCAGCATCAGAGCACTAGGAGTTGATGGGAGTTCCCAGGGGACAGTCTTTGTTTGGAAGGGTGGTGGCAACACTGCTGTCATAGAGAAGACCTCTCAGTCACAGGCACATTAACAGACCACAGCTTGCGTGACATTCTTATATTGCTGTATATCTACGCCACCCATATTCTTCTTCCCTGTAGCAGTTAATAGGACAATTGTCAAGTAGAAGTGAGGGATTCTAACATCTTTTTTTTAATTATTATCTGAAGCATCCATTACGCACAAGCTGAGAAATCAGTTATGTTACTGCCTGTGTTTTCCACTGGGCTTTCTATTTGGGCCTGTACTACGATTTTTATTATTGCACTTCCCTGGCTTCCTTTTTTTTCTCAGTAATTTTTGCAATTATCCTATCCATGGTCCGTTGTCTTCTCTGCTGGAAAGTGATAAGGCTCTGTGGGAAACACTGGAAAATATAGGACATTAACTGTGTCCCCTGAACCGTGGACACATATAAATATTACTTTAAGTGTAGTGATCACAATTAGAATAAGAGGATGCTCAGTGTTAGGAAGCAAAGAAACATAACAGGGATGGTGGTATGTGTGTGATATAAGTTTGGGCAGAAGAAAGGTCTTACAACTCTGTTCCTAAGTCAGTAATGAAGAAAACGCTAGGTTGATTGAGTGTGGGAGAAGATAAGAGATAAGCTGGAATTCCTGAGAGAATCAAAGTAAAGTGACCTGCCAGAGTAAGCTGATGCCTCATGATGTGATGCTATCACGGGTACCACTAAGGCTCGTGAAGTACATTGGAGAGGGAGTTTGAGAAAAACCACTCGAGTGCACATGAGAACACATCCTGATGTCCATACTGTGGAACCAGCAAAACATATTCTTTGTAAGGAAATGTTTTACAAATGTTTATGAAATAAGCCTTCGTAAAATGACTGACAAAATTCCAGATTGTTCAGTGTATTTGTGACCATGGAGGCAACTTGGGGGTGGAACAGAGTAACATCCATAGCAGCAATCTCAAAGCCTTTTGGACACATTAATATTATTACATTTTTTTTCAGCAGGCATCTCTAACATATATATGCATATATTTATAAATGATATAGATACATTATTAATCTACCAAACTAGGTGTATTATAAAATGTACAAGTAGTACATATTATGGAATGAAATATAAATACTTATATATAGACATATATATTCATAACATGTGTGTGTGCATATATGTATATATTTATGTATTTCTATTTTTTCTTCCAATACATTTGTGTCATCCCTCTCACTCCACTTGGAACTCCACAGGATAAGTTCCCACCTTAAACCCTGAGCTGCTGGAATATGTTCTGGATACCCGTGGTCTTTAACTTAAATAACTGGGTAAATAATTATCTTACTTGTTTTAATTAATCTTTTGTCCATCTTAAATATATGCCATAGGACCTTAGTTCTTGTTTATATCAATGAGCTTATTATAAACTTGGTTTTGTCACACATTGTTTAACTTAAAGTCACAGTTTCCAGGTCCATACATGGTATAGCAAAACAATGTCTCCTTGTGATACATACACTTTGTTTTGCACTTGTTCCCAATTTCCTTTGTGATAGGGCTCCACCAAAATATTTAGCAAAGCTAACTGTAAGCCCTTTGGGCCACGACTGAGGAGTGAGGACTTACAAAGTCTGGATAAATATGGTCACAAGGAAATAAAAATCTAATCAAAGGAAAGCAAAGATAAGGGAGGTGAGTAACATGTATAGTATCTCATCTTTTATCAAAAATATAACTTCTGAAAATGTGTCTTTCTGTGAAACTGTCTTCAAAGAGAATCTTATAAGATGAGACTTCATAAAAGAAGAATCCCCCAAACACTGATTGTGCAGAAATGATGTATATTTCTTGTAAAATTTTCTAGTGCATTAACTTTATTCTTTACTATTACTCTGAGGATGCTCAACTCCTGAGTGTTAGTGCTATAAATCTTCAATAGCAAGAAGGAATATCAGTCAATAAATACTTAACAACAGTATAAATTATGTATGACAGAATAAGTGAGTATTGCAGGGAAGCACATAGACTAATGGGCCTGCTTACTGAATGCCATAAAACTAAACATTCTGAATCTTTACAAGGAGGGCTGCATTACCTAACAAGTAAGTCTTTCAAAATAATCATCCTAGATTTTGGGAGAAACTTTTCAAATGCCAGTGGTGATGTGTGTGAAAATTGTTTAGTAATTGTAATCGAAATATCCTTATGTACATAATCTGTAACATACTTTTAATCGGAATTGAATTTGTAAAGTGTAAAACAATTGGATAAACTGTAGATGTCTCAATGAGAATTTATATCTCATTCACTACTTGAAATATTTGTACTGACTTTTACCATTGAGATTATACTATATTTGTCTTTTAATGCTTAGATCCAAATTACTGAATAAAGATTACTAATTGTTTCCTACAACCTTGATGTACAGTGGCTTGTTTGAATACCCAAAGAAATATAAAGATTAACATTATAATTAAATAATGAATAATAGCGGAAGTAATGCTATAGACTGGTGTTCGGTTATGCCTATATAGTATGTGTTTATGTTTCCTCTATATTTAATATTGAGTCCTGAGAAATTACAAGCTCTAAGCAGAAATGTTACTACCTCTGTTCAGTTTCCTTATGTGGAAAATTCTCACAGACTACTCTAAAACCACTTAGTTATGGTAGTTTCTTAGACAGTCTGTAATGCAAAAGCCAGAAAGAAATAGGTGTAGAAAAGACAAGAAAATAAAAACCAAAATGACATAATGTCCTTAAATTGAAGTACCTTCCATAGTCAATTTCAAATTGTCAAAACATAAAACTTGTTTTTGAGGGAAACTAATTTGAGAAATCTGATTCATCCCTGTGGGTTGCATGCACTGATTTGATTTTTACAGATGATTATTCAACTTCTATTTGACTTTGGATGCTTAAATGTAGGCATTATATGTATGTAATTGAATGTACAGCATAAAATAAAGACCGTGTTTCCAATTTCTCTATGCTCTATGCCATCACTTCCCTATATGTTACCATAATCTCAATCAAATGAATCAAAATAAGAGCCCAAAAACCTCAACAGCAAGGCTATTGACAAAAGATTTTGGCATAAATGGGCAAGTAAAATAAATCCATGTTCTTTTCTTTTTGAGGGGGTAACAGTGTCACTCTGCTGCCCAGGCTGAAGTGCAGTGGCATGACAAGTAAGTAAAGCCTCAAACTCGTAGGTTCAGGTGACCCTCACACCTCAGCCTCCAAAGTAGCTGGGACTACAAGCATGCACCTCCATGCCCGGCTAGCTTTTTATATTTTTTGTAGAGATGGGGTTTCACCATGTTGTCCAGGCTGGTCTCAAACTCCTGGGCTCAAGTGATCCACCCGCTTTGGCCTCCCATAGTGCTGGGATTACATACAGGCTTGAGCTGCCGTGCCTGACAATCCACGTTCTGTTTTTTGTTTTTGTTTTTGTTTTTTAAATTGAGACGGAGTCTTGCTCTGTCACCTAAGCTGAGTGCAGCAACCCGATCTCAGGTCACTGCAACCTCCACTTCCTGGGTTCAAACAAGTCTCCTTCCCCAGCCTCCCAAGTAGCTGGGATTACAGGCACCCACCACCATGCCCAGCTATTTTTTAATTTTTTTTTTATTTTTAGTAGAGACAGGGTTTCATCATGTTGGCCAGGCTAATTTTGAACTCCTGACCTCAAGTGATACGCCTGCCTCAGTCTCCCAGGGTACTAGGATTAGAGGTGTGAGCCACCGCACCTGGCCAATCCAGATTCTTAATAAGCACAAGAGTTAGCATCGTTTGTGAGTGCATTTTAATTGCTCACTTTATTCAAGTTTATGTCCGTACCCAATTTTGACCCAAATCTTCACAGAAGACCAATAATAATGTCAGTACATTCCAGGAATTGGCCAACTACTGCCCATGGGCCAAATCCAGAGCATAGCTTGTTTTGGTAATAAAATATTATTGGAGCACAGCTATGTTCATTAGTTGATGAACTGTCTGTAGCAGCTTTCATTGTACAATGGCTGAGTTGAGTAGATGACACAGAGACAATATGGTCAGGAAAACCTAAAATTCTGATTTTCTTGGAACTCTGTCTGCTGACCCTTGATATATACCAATCAACTCATAGATTATTAGGGACAAGAAGAACTTAAGTGGTAATCCTGCCATACAACTTCATTTGACCACAGAGAAAAGTGAGGCTCAGGAAGGTGATAATTTGCTCAATGATATAAAAATAATCAGGGACAACAGCTTGGAATATAAACCAGTTACTACTTCCTGATGCATTAGCCCTTGTACTCTAACTTACGTGGTAGAAATAAATCAGGTTTCTCATATAACTGATTTTTAAGCTTTGTCAGTATAATTAGAAATTACATGAAAACTTTTGGAAACATTTTCTTACAAAGTATAACACAGCATGGGAACAGAATATTTAATATTTAGTTACAGTAATTCTCTCAGTCTTTTTAAAACTTTTCCCCTCATTACACACACACACACACACACACACACACACACACACACACACGCACTTCAGTGATTTATCACAAAGTCTACCATCATACAGCATGTTGCAAGGACCCAGGAGCTTTTCTCATGCTCCTGTCATTAAACCTTTCCTCTCCTGCAAAGGCAGCCCCGGGCCTGATTTTTACATTAATTGTTTCCTTGCATTTATTTGGTTTTACCACATAAGTATGGTTCTCTAAACACTATTATTATGCCTGTTTTTATGTTTTATGTACATTACATTTTACAACAGTCTTTTGTGCCTGGCTTCTTTACCTACATAATTCTGGTGAAATTCTTGCATTGTGTTCATTTGCACTGCTATATGCATTCAGTTACACAAATATAGAACAATTTATATACAGTCTATTGTGGAAAAATATGTGGGTTATCCCAGTTTGGAGATATTATGCACAATGCTCCCATAAATACTTATATCCATGTTTTGTGGTACACCTAGTTATGCATTTTCATTAGGTAGATATTAAATAATTTATTGAGACTTTTGGATCTGTGGGTTTGTATTTATTCAACACTAGCAAAGAGTATACAATGATTTTCCAAATAAACGGTATAAATATACTCTTGCCAAGCACAGTGGCTCACACCTGTAATCCCAGCACTTTGGGAGGCTGAAGTGGACAGATCATCTGAGGTCAGAAGTTAGAGACTAGCCTAGACAACGTGGCAAAACCTTCTCTCTACTAAAAATACAAAAGTTAGCTGGGTGTGGTGGTGGGCACCTATAATCCCAGCTACTAGGAAGGCTGAGGCAGGAGAATTGCTTGAACCCAGGAGGCGGAGGTTGCAGTGAGCGGAGATTGTGCCATTGCACTCCGGCCTGGGCCATAGAGCGAAACTCAGTCTCAAAAAGAAAACTATATATATATATATATATATACTTTCCTCCCAGGATCGTAAGGGGGTTGTCATTGCTCCATATGTTCACCAACACCTGCTATTTTCTTCTTACTTTTAGTTTTTCTGGTAAGTATATGGTGATATTTCATTGTACCTTTTGTTTCTAATATTCTCATTGCTGAGGAATTTGAAATGTTATATTCACTGGCCATTTACCCTCTTCTATGAAAGACTTTTTCAAATACGTAGTTATTTAACCATGAGGTTGTATTTTTCCTTATTATCAGCAGAGAATCCTTTCATATTCTTGGAAACAAATTTTTGTGGATATATTAGCCCAAATAGTTTCCATTACTTTGTGGAATATCAGCTATGTCTTCTAGTGGCAACTTTTTTTCAAAATTAAAACTTAACATTTTTAATACAATCAAGTTGACCAATATTTTACTTTTGATATGGTTATTTTCTAATCCTATTTAATAGTATCCTCTCAATCTAAGGTATTAGATATTCTTTTATATTAACTTCTGGATGCTTAATTTTTATCCTTTCACAATTTGATTTGCTATAGTCTGAATTTTAGATGTGGTGTGACGTATGGGTCAAATTTATTTTTTTCTTATATACTTTATTGTTCAGTAGCATTTTTTTTTAAAGACTGACCTTCACAACTATCTCCATGACTTCTGCTGTATATCAAGTGCCTATATGTGCATGAGTCTTAATTTTGGGTCATTTATTATCTTATTTTCACTTAACATAATATTGGTAAATTTATGTACTTTAATTCTGAATAATGCCTTATTGCTACTAATAGCTGCAAGTTTATAATAGCCTTGATACCTGGTAGAGCCAATTTTTCCACCTTGTTCTTTATTCAGATGTATTTTAACTACCTTTAACTATTTTGGTTTCTATAAATTTTTAAATCATCTTATCATAAAATGAGCCATGAATAAGATGGCAGAGAAGGAAGCTCTGTGCCCTTCTTATCCCTACAGACACATCCCATCAGCAACAATTCATGCAAAAATTTACATTAAAGAAACGAGAAATCAATCAAAACACTGCTTCACCTGAGGAGAATGTGAAAGTAAACTCAACAAAGCTAGTAGGAAGATTCACGACCTGCTCCTGGATCAGTGCCATATGATTAGGAAGAGATGTCCCAATGGGCCAATTTCACTAGAAGTGAGGGGAGGGGAATGGGAAAATGCATTCAACTTTTCCAACGGACCTCCACAGAGGACTGACTTTTTTCTTGCCAGTCTTGGAGCTCTGATATAATCAGTATGGTCTACACATCCTGGGGAGAACAGCTTGATAGATGCCCTCATCCTCTTCTCTGCCAACATAGAGTAACCAGATAAATAATCGTAGTTCTCAGCTTCCCCCTGAGGTGGGGAAGAATTTGACCCATGCATCCAGCATCACAACTTCTCCAGGGCTTCCCAAAAGTAGCTAGACTATGCTTATCAGTTTTAAAGCTCTGATGAGTCTCACATAATCGAGCTACCTGAATAGAGAACCTAACTTAGGCTGATAGATGCCACAGTCCAAATCCCACTCCCTCACCTGCTTAGTACAGAGGAAATGAACATAAAACACAAGTACCTGCTTCTCCCTGGGGAGGAAAAGAATTAGGAGAAGCCCCAGAATCTCTGGTTAGAATAATTAGTGGGAGTTTCCTCCTATACAAATCCAGTCTATGAAGAGAAGTACCTACTTTGTCTAATGTGCAAACACTAGAACAGAAAGTCAAGGAAAATGAAGATTCAGGCAGACATATTGCAAACAAATGAAACAATAGCTCTCCAGAAACTGACACTAATAAAGTGAAGATATATGATTTACCTGACAGAGAATTAAAAATAACTCTTATAAAGATGCTCACTGAGGTCAAGAGAACAATGTGTGTACAAAGGGAGAATTTCAAGAAAGAGAATTATTATTTTTTAATAACTAAAAAGAATCATTCAGCAAAAGAAAAAAAACTGACCTGAAAAATTCACTAGAAGAATTTAGTAGCAGGCTAGATCAAAGAGAAGAAAAGATCAGCAAACTCAGATAAATCATCGTAAATAATTCAATTTGAGGATCCAAAAGGAAATAAAAGGAATGACAAAGAGTGAAGAAAGCTTAAGGGAGGTATAGAACACCATCAAGCAGACCAAAATGAAGGTTATGGAAGTTTCTGAAAAAGAATGGAGCGCGAGTGAACCAGAAAGCTTATTCCATAATAGCTGAAAACTTCCCAAATCTGGTGCAGAAAATGTCCACCCCAAATCTAGAAGCCCAAAGAACAACAAATAAGATGAACCTAAAGAAATACACAGAGATACATTATAATCAAATTATCAAAAATTCAAAACAAAAAGAGAATTTTGACAGCACCAAGAAAAAGTTAACTTGTCGCATATAAAGGGACTCCCATTAGACTACCAGTGGACTTTTCAGCAGAAACATTGCAAGCCAGTAAGGAGTAGGATGGTATATTCAAAGTGTTGGTAAAACTACCAACCAGGAGTAGCACATTCAGTAAAACCAATATAGCACCCAGCAACACTTCTCCTTCAAAAATTAAAGAGAGATAACAGCAACTTTTTCATATAAAAGCTGAAGGATTTAATTATGCCTAGAATCGCCTTACAAGAAATGCTAAAGGGAATTCTTTGAGTGGAAACAAAGGATGCAAACCGGTAACAAAATAGGATAAGAAAGTAGGAAACTCACTGATGAAAGTAAATATATAGACAAGTACAGAATATGGTATTATTGAAATGGCGGTGGGTAATTTTCATTCTAGTGTAAAAGACAAATATATTTAAAAATTACTATAACTAAAAACATGTTAAAGGTGCACAATATGAAATAGATACAAATTGTGACAACACTAACAGAAAGTATGTGTGGCAGGGGAGAAGTTAAAATGTAGAGTATTATATGCAATTGAACTTAAGCTACTATCAGCTTAAAACAGGCTATCATAGCTATTACATACCTTATATAAGTACGAAGTTAACCACATACCAGAAAACTACAGTAGTTACAAAAAGATAAAAAAGAAAGGAATTAAAGTGTGACAGAAAATATCAAGGAAACATAAAAGAAGGCAGTAAAAAGAATAAAAGAAATACAAGAGTAACAGAAAACAATTATCAAAGTGCCAGTGGTAAATACTTCACTGTCAATGATTACTTCATATAAATAGATGAAACTCTCAAATCAATAGAATGGCTGAATGAACAAAAAGCAAACAAACAGGTCCCAACTATATACTGTGTACAAAGAATTCATGTTAGATTTAAGGAAAAATAAGCTGAAAGTCAATAAATGGAAGATATATGCCATACAAATGGTAAACAAAGGACAGCAGGAGTGGTCATATTTAAATAAGAAAAAAATTGTCCCTAAAAACTATTACAGGAGACAAAGAAGGACATTATATTATAAAAGGTTCAGCGTACCCAGAAGATACAACAATTACAGTCATGTAAGCACTCAACATCAAAACACCTAAGTACATAAAACAAATGTTGGCAAACTGAAGGGAAAAATAGACAGCAATACAATAATAGTAGGATACTTTAATACTCCACTTTCATAATGGACAGAACATCAAGACAGAAGATCAATAAGGAAACAGAAGACTTGAATAACACTTTCAACCATGTAGACTTAAACACATGCAGAATATTTCACCAAAAAGTGGCAGAGTACACATTCTTAATAAGAGTACACAAATCTTTCTCAAAGATAGATCATGTAGTTACTCACAAGAGTCTTGATTTATTTTTAATTTTTAATTTGTGTGGGTAGATAAGTGTCTATATTTATGGGGTACGTGAGCTATCACATCTTAGAAAATTGGGTATCCATCCCCTCAAGCATTTATCATTTGCACTACAGAAATCCAATTATACTTTCTAAATAATTTTTAAATGTACAATTAAAGTATTATTGACTATTGTCCCATTGTGTTTTCAAATATTAGGTCTTATTCATTTTATTTTTTTTGTACCCATTAATCATCCCCACTTCCACCACCCCCACTACTCATCCCAGTTTCTAGTAACCATCCTTCTATTCTCAATTTCCATGGTCTTAATTGCTGTGATTTTCAGATCTCACAGATAGGTGAGAACATGCAATGTTTCTTTTTCTGTGCCTGGATTATTTTATTTAACATAATGACCTCCAGTCCCATCCATATTATTGCAAAGGACATGATCTCATTCTTTTTTATGGCTGACTAGTACTTCATTGTGTATATGTACAACATTATAATATTTTCTTTACCCATTTATCTGCTGATGAACACTTAGGTTGCTCCCAAATTTTGGCTGTTGGAAGCTGTGCTGTCACAAACTTGGGAGTAGAGATACCTCTTTGATATACTGATTTCCTTTCTTTTCGGTACTAACCCGGAAGTAGGATTACTGGATCCTATGGTAGCTCTACTTTTAGTTTTTTGAGGAACCTCCAAACTGTTCTCTATAGTGATTGTACTAACTTATATTTCCATCAATAGTGTACAAGAGTTTCTTTTTTCCACATTCTCACCAGCATTTGTAATGCCTGACTTTTGGAGAAAAGCCATTTTAACTGGGGTTAGATGATACCACATTGTACTTCTGATCTCCATTTATCTGATGACCAATGATGTTGGGCATTTTTTCATATGACTGTTGGCCATTTGTGTGTCTTCTTTTGAAAAATGTCTATTCAAATCTTTTGTCCAATTTTAAAAACATTTATTTTAGGTTCAGGGGTACATGTGCAGGTTTGTTTTATAGGTAAACTCATGTCAAAGGGGTCTGTGGTACAGATTATTTTGTCACCCAGGTACTAAGCCTAGTATTCAATAGTTAATTTTTCTGATTCTCTCCCTTCTCCCACTAACCACTCTCAAGAGGCCCAAGTGTCTGTTATTCCCCTCTTTGTGTCCATGTGTTCTCATCATTTATCTCCCACTTATAAGTGATAGCATGGGGTATTTAGTTTTCTTTTCCTGTTATAGTTTCCTAAGGATAATGGCCTCCAGTTCCATCGATGTTCCTGTAAAGGGCATTATCCCATTCATTTTTATGGCTACATAGTATTCCATGGTATATATGCATCACATTTTTAATCCAATCTGCTACCGCTGGGCATTCAGGTTGTTTCTCTGTCTTTGCTATTGTGAACAGTGTTGCAGTGAACGTATGTGTGCATGTGTCTTTACAGTAGAATGTATTCTATTCCTTTGAGTATATACCCAGTAATGGGACTGCTGGGTTGAAAGGTAGCTCTGTTTTTAGCTCTTTGAGGAATCACCATGCTCCTTTCCACAATGGCTGAACTAATTTACACTCCCACCAACAGTGTATAAGCATTCTCTTTCTCTGCAATATCATCAGCATCTGATATTTTCTGACATTTTAGTAATAGCCCTTTAGACTGGTTTGAGAGGGTATCTGTGGTTTTGATTTACATTTCTCTAATGATCAGTGATGTTAAGCTTTTTTTTCTCATGAGTTTTTTGACCACAGTATGTCTTCTTTGGTAAAGTATCTGTTCATGTCTTTTTCCCACATTTTAATGAGGTTATTTGGTTTTATTCTTGTAAATTTGTTAAAGTTCCTTACAGATGCTGGATATTAGGCCTTTGTCAGGTGCATAGTTTACAAATATTTTCTCTCAATCTTTAGGCTGTTTATTTACTCTGTTGATAGTTTATTTGCTGTGCAGAAGCTCTTAAGTTTAATTAGGCCCCATTTGTCAATTTTCACTTTTGGTGTGATTGCTTTTGGCACCTTTGTCATGAAATCTTTGCCCATTCCTATGCCAGAGTGGTATTGCCTGGGTTAGGGTGTCTTGCAAAATTTTTAGTTTTGGGTTTTACATTTAAGTCTTTTAAATCTATCTTGAGTTGATTTTTGTAAATGGTATAAAGAAGGAGTCCAGTTTCGATCTTCTGCATATAGCTAGTCAGACAGCCCAGCACCATTTATTGAATAGAATTCCTTTCTCCCTGGCTTGTTTTTGTCAGCTTTATTGAAGATCACATGGTTGTAGGTATGCAGCCTTATTTATGAGCTCTCTATTCTGTTTCCTTGGTCTACATGTTTTTTCTTTGTTGTTGTTTTTGTTTTATTTGTTTTGTTTTTTGGTACCAGTACCATGCTGTTTTGGTTACTGTAGCCCTGTAGCATAGTTCGAAATTGATTACCATATGCCTCCAGCTTTGTTCTTTTTGCTTAGGATTGCCTTGGCTATTCCGGCTCTTTTTGTTGTTGTTATTCCACGTGAATTGTAATGTAGTTTTTTGTTGTTGTTTGTTCGTTTTTTGTTTTCTGGGTTTTTTTTAATTCCTAGTTCTGTAAGAATGTCATTGGTGGTTTGATAGGAAGAGCATTGAACCTGTCAATTGCTTTGGGTAGTTTATTAGTCCATTCTTGCTTTGCTATAAAGACAGATCTGAAACTAGGTAATTTATAAAGAAATGAGTTTTGTTTCATGATTATGCAGGTTGTACAGGAAGTACTGTGGCTTCTGCTTCTGGGGAGGACTCAGGAAGCTTCGAGTCATGATAGAAGGCAAAGGGGATGCCAGCTTCCTACATGGCAACAGCTTATTGTATGTTATTTGTTTCTTTTTTCTTGTTGCTTCTAGGATCCTTTCTTTATCCTTGATATTTGGGAGCTCGATTTTTAAATGTCTTGGAGTAGTCTTCTTTGGTTTAAATCTGCTTTGTGTTCTATAACTCTCTAGTACTTGAATACTAGTATATTTCTCTAAGTTTGGGAATTTCTCTTATTATCCCTTTGAGTAAATATTCTACCCTTATCTCTTCCTTTACCTTCTCTTTAAGGCCGATGACTCTTAAATTCGCTCTTCTTTTGAAGATATTTTCTACATTTTCTAGGTGTGCTTTATTGTTTTCTATTCTTTTTTCTTCTGTCTTCTCTGACTGTGTATTTTCAAATAGCCTGTCATCAGACTCACTAATTCTTTCTTCTGTTTGATCAATTCTGCAATTAAGAGACTCTGATGCATTCTTCAGCATGCCCATTGCATTTATCAACTCTAATATTTGTTTGATTCTTTTTAATTATTTTAATCTCTTTGTTAAACTTCTCTGATAGAATTCTGAATTCTTTCTCTGTGTTATCTTGAACCTCATTGAGTTTCTTCAAAACACCTATTTTGAATTCTCCATCTGAAAGATCTTAAATCTCTGTTTCACCAGTATTGGCCCCTGGTGCACTATTTAGTTCATTTTGTTATATCACATTTTCCTCGATGATGTTGATGCTTGTAGATGTTCTTCAGTGTAGGGCATTGAAGAGTTAGGGAATTATTGTAGTCTTCACAGTCTGGGCTTATTTGTGTCTTTCTTGGGAAGACTTTCCAGGTATTTAAAAGGACTTAGGCCCCAAGCACAATAATGTTGTGGCTTTTGCAGACTCATAGAAATACCACCTTGGTAGTCTTGGGTAAGATCTAGAAGAATTCTCTGGATAACCAAGCAAAGACTCTTGCTCTTTCCCCTTACTGTCTCCCAAACACAAAGTTTCTCTCCGTGCAGAGTCACCTGAAACTGGAGATTTGTTAATGCAATTATGTGGCTATCACCTCTGAGACTGTTCTGGGGCAGACCTGAAGCCAGGACAAAACTGGGCTTTACCAAAGTTCCTTCCCTACAGGGTGGCAAATTCCCCCAGCCTCCAAACATGTCCAGAGATGCTGTCTAAGGACCAGAGATTGGAGTCAAGAACCTTGGCAATTTACCTGATGTTCTATTCTACTGTAGGTAAGTTGGCACTCAACCCACCATACAATGTTCTTCCTATTTTCCCTCCCCTTTCTACAGCATAGGAGGCTCTCATTGTGGCCACCACTACCACCAGTCCATGGGGATTTCTTACAGGCCATCGCCAATGTTTGCTTAAAGCCCAAGGGCTATTTGTCAGCTTGTGGTGAATGCTGCCAAGCCTGGGACTCACCCTTCAAGTCAGTGGGCTTCCCTCTGGCCCAGGGCAGGTCTAGAAATGCTGTCTGAGTCTACGCCTGAACTGGAGGACCCCAAAAAGCCTGTTTGTTTCTCTGCCTCACTGTAGTCGAGTGTTACCTATGGTGTATAAGACATAGTCCTCTGTACTTTTTTTTTTTTTTTTTTTTTAAACAGAAGGAATCTTTCACCATATGCACCACAGCTGGGAATGTTCAGGGTCTCCCCTGAAGCCAGGACATCTGAGAATCCAAGGCCCAAAGCATACTCCCTGCTTAATGTTGTTTATTATTCAGCGACCAAGGTCTCTTTAATCAACAGGTGATAAATCCTGTCTAGACCGCATTTTTCCATTCAAGACAGCAGGTTCCCTTTTGGCCCAGTGTGTACCTAGAAATCTCTTCCAGAAGCTAGGTCCTGGAATGGGGACCTCAGAACTCTACCTGCTGCCCTATCCTACTATGTCTGAGCTGGTATCCAAGATGCAAGACAAAGTCCTCTTTACTTTTTGCTCTTCTCTCCCTTAGGAGAAGGAAAGAGTAACTCACACTACTACAAGCTGCACTGCCTGAGGTTAGGAGAGGGACGGTGAAAGCTATGTATCAGCTATGAGCCAGCTGGTGTCTCCCTGTCACGTGCACCCTAGCTCTCTGTTGTAAGCATAGCTGAGCATTAGGAGTTGCCTAGAAATTGCAGTCCTTGTGTCCTTAGATTGCCTTTTGAGTTTACCTAGGACCCCAGAACACTTTAGTGGTGAGGCTTATAGAGAAACTCAAGTTCCTATCACTGGGATGGGCAGTACCCCTGTGGCTAGGTCTGATCTAAATGCTCTCTCCCGGCATGGGTGGTGACTGAACCCAACATAGCCTTCTTATCTCTCTTCACTGTGGTAGGGCAGCACAGTGAACGTAAAGCCCTTCAGTTATTGTGCACTCCCTTCGCAAAGTGCACAGTTTCTCTCTCCATGCTGCAAGGGTTTAGGGGAGGTGTGGCATTGGCAATTTAAGACTGTCTCTCCCGCCCTCCATGATGCCTCTTTCCATGATATGAAGTTAAAACCAGGCACTATGATCGCTCACCTGATTTTTGTTTTTTGTGATGGTGGTTTTCCATTTGCAAACAGTTGTTGAAATTTGGTGTTCCTGCAGGGAGTACAAACTGTATAAGCTTCTATTTACCATCTTGCTCTGCCTCCTCCTTGACATATTTAAGAAGATTGAAATTATGGAAAAATCTTTCTAACCACAATTTAGTGAAACTGGAAATCAATACCAGAAGGAAAACTGGAAAATTGACAAGTATATCGAAACTGAACAACACATTCTTGAGCGACAACTGGACCAAAAATAGATCAAAACAGAAATGAAGTGTTACCTGGAGACAAATTAAAACAAACTAACAAAAAAACCCAATATACCAAAACCTAAAGGATTCAGCAAAAGCAGTACTCAGAGACTTGATAGTGATAAACACCAACGATAAAAAAAAATCTCAAATAACCAACCTACATTTATACCCCAAGTAGCTAGAAAAATGAGAACAATGTCCAAAGCTAGCAGAAGGAAGAAAAACACAAAGATCAGAGCAGATACAAATGAAATCAAAACCAGAAAAATAATATACAGAAAATATCAATGAAATTAAGAGTTGGTGTTTTGAAAAGATAAAGAAAATTGGCAAACCCTTAGCTAGAGTAAGAAAAAAAGAGAGAAGACTTAAACAAATCAATTCAGAAATGAGAGAAGAGATATTACAACCGACACCCCAGCAATAAAAAAGATCATAAAGGACTACTATGAATAATCATACATCAACAAACTGGATAACCTAGTAGAAATACATAAATTCCTAGAGACATATGACCTAACAAGACTAAATCATAAAAAATAGAAAGTTTGAACAGATCGATAACTAGTATGAAAACTGAATCATAATTAAAACCTCTCAACAAAGAAAATCCCAGAACCAGGTACCTCATGAGTTAACCCTACCAAGCATAATTGTAAATAAGTATCAATGTATTTCTATTTAATTAATTTTTTTATCATAAGTAGTTGTTGAATTTTGTCAAATACCTGTTCACCATCTGTGGAGGTCATTATATGATTCAGGATTATATGATTTTTCACTGTATATGTGTTGATATTATTATATGTACTAATAAAGATCTGGAAAGTTAAAAAAAATCAAACAAAGAATTAATGCCAATTCTTGCCGAAATATTATTTTAAACGAGAATTTAAGTTCAGGGGTACAGGTACAGGTTTGTTACCCAAGTAAACTTGTGTCATGGGGGTTTGTTGTACGTATTAATTTATCACCCAGGTATTAAGCGTAGTACCCATTAGTTTTCTTTCTTGATCCTCTCCCTCCTCCCACCTTCAACCCTTCAATAGGACTCAGTATGTATTGTTCCCATTTATGTGTCCATGTATTCGCATCATTTAGCTACCACTTGTAAGTGAGAACATGTGGCATTTGGTTTTCTGTTCCTGCATAGTTTGCTAAGGATAATGGCCTCCAGCTCCATCCATGTCTCTGCAAAAGACATAATCACATTCCTTTTTGTGGGTGTGTAATATTCCACGGTGTATATGTACCACTTTTTTTTATACAATCTATCATTGATGGATATTTAGGTTGATTTCATGTCTTTGCTATTGTAAAATTTAAAAGGAATTAACATTTCCAAATTTATTTTACAAGGCCAGCATTATTCTGATACCAAAGCCAGACAAGGACACCACAAGAAAAAAAGAAAAATCTACAGATCAACTTCCCTGATGAATTTACCTGCAGAAATGCTCAACAAAATGCTAAGAAACTGAATGCCACGTCACCATAAAAAGAAAAAAGTAATAAAGCATGATCAAGTGAGATTTATCAATGGGATTCAAGGATGGTTCAATAAATAAAAATTAACATGTGATACATCACATTAACAGAATAAAGATAAAAATTATATGACCTTAGTGGATGCAGAAAATGTGTTTGAGAAAATTTAACATATTCTTATGATAAAAACTCCAAACAAACTGGGAATAAAAAGAAATTACCTGAGCATTTTAAAGGCTATATATGAAAAGCCTACAGCTAAACCTCAAAGATGAAAACCCTAAACCTTTTTATGATCAAGAACAAGGTGAGGATGTTCACTCTTACCATTTCTATTCAACATTATACTATAAGTCTTAGAGCAATTAGGCAAAAGAAAAAAAATCAAAAGCTCACATATTAGAGAGAAAGAAAAATCGTGCCTGTTTGCAGATTACATGATACACATATATATAGAAACCCTAAAGGCTTCATTATAAAAAGCTTATTCAGTAAATTCAGTAAAGTTGCAGGACATAAGATGAATGTACAAAAACCAGTTAATATTTTATACACTAAGAACTATCCAAAAAGAAAATCAGAAAAACAATAACTGGATAAATAAAATAAAATAACTAAATAAACTTAACTAAAGAGGTAAAACCTGTATATAGTGAAAACTACAAAACATTGACGACAGAAATTAAATAAAACATACAAATAGACAACCTGTGTTCATGGATTGGAAGACTTAATACTGTTAAAAATCCATACTCCATAAAATGATCTATAGGTTCAATGTAATCACTATCAATATCCCTACAGCATTTTTTAAATAAATGAAAAAAAATTAATTTATATGAAACCACAAAAGACTGCAAGTAGCCAAATCAATCTTCAGAAAAAATAATATAGCTAGAGGCATCACATTTCCTAATTTCAAAATATATTACAAAGCTATAAAAAGTCATCAAAGCAATATGATACTGGCATATCGACCTACAGACAAATGAAATAAAATAGCCCAGAAATACACCTATGCAGATACAAAAATAAAAGAAGAGATATCACAACTGATACCAAAGAAATAAAAAATCATATATAAAATTAACTGATCTTCTACAAGAGCACCAAGAACACTTAATGAGGAAAGGATATTGTTTTCAAGAAATGGTATTGGGCAAACTGGATATCCAAACGCAGAAAAATGACATGCATAAAAAGCAACTTAAAATGCATTAAAGGCATTACACATAAAATGTGTAAGACTCCAAACTGTAAAACTCCTAGAAGAAAACATAGAGAAAAATCTTTATGACATCAGTCTTGGCAAGATTTCATGGATAAAAAGCATAGGCAACAAAAGAAGAATAACAAGTAGGACTATATGAAACTAAAAAGCTTCTATGTAGCAAAGGAAACAATTAAAAAAGTGAATAGGTAATCTCTAGTATGGGAGAAAACATTTGCAACCAATATTTGACAAGTGGTTACTCTTCAGAATATACAACTAACTCATACAACTCAACAGTTAAAACAACAACCAACCAAAAAACTAACCACCCAATTTAAAAAACTGTTGAAGGATTTCAGTAGACATTTCTCCAAAGAAGGCATATGAATGACTAACTGGTAAGTGTAAAAATGCTCAATATCACTAATCATCAGAAAAATGCAAATGAAAATCATAAAGACATACAACATCTTATCTGCTAGAATGTCTATGTTTTTTTTTTTTAATTGTGTTGGTAAGGATATAGAGAAACTGAAGCTCTTGAAAACTGTTGGTGGTAATGCAAAATGGCGCAGTCCCTCTGGAAAATACTGTCAAAGTTCCTCAAAAAATAATTACCATTACTTCCAAAGCAATCCCATTTCTGTGTATTTATCTAAAAGCATTGAAATCAGGACTTCAGAGAGATATTAGCACTCTTATGTTCAATGCAGCGCTATTCACAATAGCCAATGTAAAAAAACAACCTAAATGTTCATCAACAGATGAACAGATTTTTTAAAATGTAGAATACACATAACACAAAATATTAAGTGTTTAGAAAGAAAGCTAATTGCACAATGAGAAAAAAGATGAACCTTGAAGACAGTATATTAAGGGAAACACACAAGACACAGAAAGACAAATAGTGCATTATTCCACTTATATGAGTTATTTAAAATTGTTACCAAAACACCAGGGGTTCGGTCTAGGTTCTGCTACTCACTGCACAGAAAGCCCATTATTAACTCTGTGAATACTGCCAGGGAAGAAGGCTTTAACTGGGTGCTGCAGCCAATGGAATGGGAGATCAGTCTCAAATCTATCTCCCTGACCACCTAAAATCAGTGGTTTATATAGCAGGGAAGAAATGTGACTCCGTGAATGAAGACAGGAATTAGTAAGGAGGAAGGAAGAGGAGTTGGTCAATGGGAAGCAGATGATAGCTTAGGCAGTCAACATGGGTGAGGAATATGGCATCTCATTGTCCAGATGCAATGAACTGGCAAGTTTCAGTTCCTTTATACTATCTGGGAGGCCTGATGGTTGGTTTTCTGAGACAGGAACTCAGATAAGACAAATGTAACTTTCTCGAGTTTTAACACTGGGAGAGTCCATTTCTAAGTTTATTCAAAAGAAACCATAAATGTAAGTTCCATGGGAAAATTAGGCTGGTTTTGAAATCATCAAATTCATAGAATCAGATGGCAATGGTAGTTGTCAGAGCCTGGAGGGAAGGGAAATGGGGACATTCTAATCAATAGGCATAAAGTTTCAGTCAAGCAAGATAATCTCTAGAGATCTGCTACATATTTGATATCTATAGTAAACAGTGCTGTAGTGTATCATTTAAAATTGTTTAAAGGGTAAAGCTCATATTAAGTGTTCTTACCACCATATTTTTTTTAAATATATGAAGAAAAAAATCATATTGCCTGTTTTCAAACTGAAAAGCTCATGGCCTTCATTTTAAACTTTTCATTGAAATATGATATATTCATATATAACTGATATGAACAAAGTATCTAATTAGGTACTTTTTAATCATTTGTTCTTAGTGAATGTTTTCATTTAATAATTATCCAGATCAAGAAATATCAGGATGCCATAATGCCAGAAGCTCCCTTTATGCTCCAGTTAGTACCTTTATCCATAAAGGTAACTGCTGTTCTGATTTCTATCACTACACCATTAGTGTAGCCTGTTCTTGGACTTTCTAATTTCTTGAGAGCAAATACATGATGTGCCTAGGTGTGATTTTCTTTGCATTTTGCCTGATACAGTATTTGTGGAGCTTCTTAAATCTGTGGAGTGATGTCTGTGGTCATATGTGAAAAATCATCAGCCAATATTCTTCAAATATTACAACTGTTTCACTTTTTCCTCTTCATGTGAGGCCCCAGGTACATATATATTAACCTTTTAATCTTGTCCTAAAGTCTCTTTTTTCTATTCTCTTCTCTGATTCACTATTCTGCTATTGAAAATCTTCCAGTTAAATGATTCACTTTTCTGCTATTGAAAATCTACTTTCCAAATGTTATTATATATAATTTAAATTTTGTATTTGTTGTATATATAGTTTCTTGTTCTCCAATAAAATTATTCATATTTTCTCTATTTCCTGAAATATTTTTAAACTCCTTTCTAATCTCCAATTTACAGATTACTTATTATCTTATTTCACTTGGGAAGGGTTTTCATCTTTTCATCCTTTCTCAGCATTTCTGGCGATTTTTGTAGAATGTCAACCACTGAATATAAATAATTGTAGAGCATCAAGATAATATCTCTCTCTCTCTCTCTCTCTCTCTCTCTCTCTCTCCCCCCACATATATCTGAACTAATCTGGAAGATAACGGATACGAGAACATGGGAGAATCTGTTAACAGACCAAGAAGGGAAGTAAGAGATATCAACTTCATCTACACTAAATTAGTCAAAACTGCACAAATTCTGAAAAATGTTATTTAGTTTATACCAAGGAGGGAAGGGGAATGTTTTGGGCAACAACCGGACAGTCTCTGCCACAATGACAAAAGAGAAGTCTAGACACTTGACTCTGCTAAATCATCCATTCCACATACATTTTGAGATCATAATTTCTTTCTGAATCTTAACATATACTATATTTTCATCCCCTGGTATTTGGGTACTATATATAGACACAGTATTTCCTTTATTCTTTTTTTTTGGTATGATAGTATATTTATTTATTTATTATTATTATACTTTATGTTCTAGGGTACATGTGCACAACGTGCAGTTTTGTTACATATGTATACATGTGTCATGTTGGTGTGCTGCACCCATTAACTCGTCATTTACATTAGGTATATCTCCTAATGCTATCCTTCCCCCCGCTGCTGACCCCACAACAGGCCCTGGTGTGTGATGTTCCCCTTCCAGACACAGTATTTCCTACTAAGGAAAATACTTCAGAAGAAAGAGAGCAAGTTCCTCAATAAATTTGCATGTTTTTTATTTTCTTTTTATTTTTAATTATTTTTAACTGATAAAAATTATATATTTACTGTGCATAATATGTTTAGAAATATGCATAGATTGTGTAATAGCTAAATCAAGCTAATTAACATATGCATTATCTCTTTTAAGTCTTTCATATCATGTTATATATTTCTGGTTTCAGAGCAGTCACTTACTAATCGCTGGCTAAGTTATTTTAATGATTGGATTGTGTACTGTGTTGTTTTATGTGAGTTATTCATTCAGAAAATATTTTTATATGTAGCCATTTATATCCATATGGTGTTATCTAGCTAGAAAAGCAGAGATGATTAATAATTCAAGCTTTAAGAAAAGACTAGGGAAACACTATGGTAAGAGACTGAATTACTCATCTTGGTTTCTACAATGATCTGATTCACAGCTTTTATTAATGCACTTCTCCTATGTTGACATTGTCTAACCCCCTCATCTATTTTGGCTCATCAAATATTTGCATGTGTATTCAAAAAGACTACAGGTTATTAGAATTTAAAATAATTGAGATAAGTTGGGTTGGTTATTATTATAATATCTGCTTAGTGAATCTATTCTGAGAACAACACATGGTTTCAGTAAATCATGAAACAAACTTCAAGGTGTTATAAATAAATCAATAAAACTTTTTAGTGTTTCATGAAGGGTTTTTTTTCACCCAAAACTATATTCTTAAGAACATTCTTAAGTGGAAAAGGAAAAAAGTTTCTCCAATGAAGGCAAATTTTATTCCATCATGCCACCAGTTTGATCTACCTAATCTATAAATTTGATCATGCTACTACTTCATAAAATCTTTTAGGGGCTTCCTATGATTACAGGATGACAAGGGACCTCTATAATCCTGTCTTCTGACATCTGTGCCTTCAATGTCATATTGCAACAGTATTGAATTTCTTAGATTCAGAATAGGACATTATGTTGAATATCTCTGCTATTGTTTGTGCTGTTCTATTTAAAATTCCTTTTCTTCCTGACATATTTTCTAATTCCTATTGATCTTTTACAGCATAAGTGCTATTTTTCTAAGAAAGCTTTATATTATCCCTCTCTTCACATAGTCTAAATAGTGTTTTTTTCATGTATATTCCATGTGAAGCATATCATATTGTTTAGAAATTATTTTCTAATATATGTCACTGCACTTTTGGATTATAAACTCTTAGATGGCAACAGAGGATTATTAATTTACTATATGTAATCCATAGTGACACTCCCAATATATAGCAGATGCTCATTTAATATTATTTATTGAGTTAAACTGAACTAATAAAAACATAATGTGTCACAGGAAAAGAAATACCATTGGCTGTTACAAATACTATTGAAATTTATATTTGGATAAATTCAGTACAAATCCATTAAATATCCAAATACTACCAAGGTCCACATATCTATTGCTTAATAGACATCGGCAGTCATAACTTGGACCCAGACTTCCAGAATCAACAGCAACTCTTTGGCAAAATTATCTTTGAACCATGTTCCTCTGGGAAAAATTTGCTTGAGGCCTGAAACCGTTAATAGTTAAAACTTCTCTTCATTAATCTGTGTAACAAATGCCACTATGCATTGACCAATTCTTTTAGTTTAAACTGTTCAGAAAGCAAAATAAGGCACTGTTACCTGTTATGGCCTAAACTCATTGCATAAAACAAGCAGAAAGGTAGATGCCTAAAATGTCTTACTCTTTAGAGTGAGACATAAAATATTTTCACACATATTTACACTGTTACACTTTTTAAAGGTATCAAATTGCCATTTGACAATTGCTAGTGTCTTAGCCATAAGTAATCTAGTTTGTTTGGCAGTACCAATTAATCCTGAAATATCAGTGACTTCATACGTGAACTTTATTTCTGATTCATGCTGTATGTGTGACTCAATCTGCAGAGTGCTTACTCCACATAGTCCGTTAGGGACCTGAGCTGATGGATGCTTCACCAAGAGGAATGTTGTGGACTGACAAAGGAAGAGAGATCATACGTGGAATTCTCATACTACTTTAATATTGTTTGACACAGATGGGACATACTTTACTTCCACTCACAGCAATTGACCAGAGGTAATGAGAGGAAGCTAAGGAATATCAGGGAATATATGAAAAAAAACAGATCATTACTATAGATGCCATAATTATCAAACAAGATTTCTGGAGCAATAACTTGTATTTTAGTGCACCTCTTTAGTCTACAAAGGTTACTTAATATGTATATCCCACCTTGTGCTATAAATAATCAACATACAAGTACAAGGAAACCTGATACAACAAAATAAACACTGGAATTAAAGTCCTAATAACTTTGTGAATCAAAATGTAATTCATTAAGAAATATTTAAGTAGCATGAAATGTGGAATAAAGAAAGATTTAGGATTCAGACAGACTTTGATTCAAAGAGAGTATATTTAAGTAAACTGAGACAAACAGTTTCTCTAGGCCTCAACATCTTAATCAGTAACATGAGGGTCTTTTTACTTATATTCTCAGAAACAAAGGAGGGAACACACAGTGCCTCGAAAAATATTGTAGAAATGAAACAAACAAAAGATATGTCGCATATTGCCACTTCCAACTTGGTCTCCTTTAATTATTCAAAAATATCATCAACCAAATGTGATGATGTCCTCCAGTGAATATACGGACTAGGGAGGAAGAAAGGCAACACATTCTGCCTAGCTGAATATACTACAATGTGACAAGTGCCCCAGAAGGCGAGCATGCATGCTGCTTTTAAAATCCAGAAGTAGAAGAATGAGCACTTGAGATAAAGGGAAGGCCAGGAACACTTAGATAAAGAATGTAAGTAGAATACATAGAGATGAAAAACAGGCTTAACAATTCATAAGACATCAAAGTGATACAACATTAAATGTGATGCTGTATTCAAAATGCTCAGAAGAGTGTTTGGTCCAGGGCTAGTATTCAACATATGATAGTTATGATACTCTTGTAAATTGGAAGGGTTTCACTAGCACCTCCTGCAGAAAACCTCCTTTTCCACAAATTTTTGCCCAGTCTGCTTCAGGCCCAGATGTTTCAGCAGCAGCACATGTATTTCTCTGAAATTAGATTTCAAGGAACGTGTTCTCCAAGCCCTTCAGAAAATAATGTTCATCAATAGGACATATTAATCATAACTGTAGACCATTTTACCTTATAAGAAGGTCTTTCTCATAAGTGTATAGAGGATCTATAGGAAAAGATCCATAATAAAGCTAAATAGCTAAAAGATATATGAGCTGCTCCTTATTAGAGTAGCCAATAGGATAAGTAAATAGAAAGTTAGCACCACTTACTGAAGAGGAAGACTTGATCTAGCCAAGTGTATTCTCAGTCTAGAAATTCAACTATTTTACCAGTTTGTAAAGTGTAAAACATTGCTGGACAGTTGGCCTATGAGATTTACACACTGCCATTTAATGCAGCCGGATGTCCAAAAGTGTATCACCATCTGTCTCTACCACTTACCATTGATGAGAACTTCACAAGTTCTCTGACCCAAATTTTGCTAATCCATTTACACACACACAATTCTTACCTATATTATTATAAAGATTCAACAGAAAGAAATGTAAATGTTGGTAGCTGTTTCCATGGTTATTTTTGATCATTTTCTATTCGTATCAAGCAAATATCAGTCTGACTAAATGAAAGAGAGGACAAAACATTCACATGGAGAAACAGCACAAAACATCATTATAAAGACTTTTTTTAAATTTCCCAAAACTTTCTTCCAAGAAAAATTTGCAGAGAAAATACGTAAGACTGATAACTAAACACTTTCTTAAATTGAAATGGGTACGAGAGAGGGTCAGAGTCCTGCCTAATTAGGCCTTTCCATGCCTTGTTGGTTTGAGGAAACTCTATGGGGCAGGCAGGACTTCCAGACTTTCAACTGAGGCTCTGAATCATTACCTTGATGAAGATAAATGTTTTTTGTGTTTGTTTTTTTTTTTTTTTTTGAGACAGAGTTTCGCTTTTGTTGCCCAGGCTGCAGCGCAATGGTGTGATCTCAGTTCCCTGCAACCTGTCTCCGGGGTTCAACCAGTTCTCCTGTCTCAGCCTCCCGAGTAGCTGGGATTACAAGCACGTGTCACCATGCCTGGCTAATTTTTGTATTTTTAGTAGAGATGGGGTTTCATCATAGTGCTCAGGCTGGTCTCGAACTCCTGACCACAGGTGATCCGTCCACCTCGGCCTCCCAAAGTGCGGGATTACAGACGTGAGCCACTGCGCCTGGCAGAGACAAACTTTTAATCAACTAAGAGTCACAGGGGCATTTCATTTCATTTTGTTGTAAAATTAAAGCAGATACTCTTAATCTCAAGCATGTGCTTTAATGATATATTTGAACCTAGTTTATGTTTTTCTGGTATTTTAAGATATATTATGTTTAAAAATATTTTTGCTTTGAGCTTTCATAATCAAGTGGGTTTTTTTTTTTTTTGGTCTGGGACACTGTGCAATTACTACATAATGTTTGCAAGTGTGGGTTTAGTATAATTTATGTTGCTTAGAAATTGGTGTCTTTCTACATTTGATGAAAATTCATAAACAATTTCTCTTCTAATAACATCTCCTGCCAAAACTATGTACATTTTTTTCTTATAACACTCAATTCAAATTATGTTGCATTATTTACTATCTTCCAAGTTCCTTAATTTTTTTTGTTTTTGTATCTATTATATATTTATTTTCGTATTATTCTCCTAATTTTCTCATTTCAATCTATAATTCGCTAAGTAGGTGTTCAGCTCAGTTTAATCTGCTTATCGATTTTTTTAAAATTTCAATGATTATGTTCTTATGTATAGAAATTCAGTGTTTTCCTGTTTAAAATCTGTGTACACTTATTTCATAGTATCCTATTCTTTTTTCTTCAGTTTAATTATGGTATAATTGACAATTGTACATATTTAAAGTATAGAGTGTGATGTTTTGATATACATATACATTGTAAAATGACTCAAACTAATTAACATATTCACACCTCACATAATTATTATTTTTTCTGTCTTGAAAACATTCAAGATCTATTTTCATAAGTTTTCAAGTAAACGTAATTACTTACTCTAGGTACCAAGTACCACAGATCTCCAGAAATTATTCTGTCTAACTGAAATTTTGTACTCTTTCATCAACATTTCTACATTTCTCCCTCCCATCCCACCAGCTCTTGGCACCCACCATTGTACTCTCTGCTTCTGAATTCAATTTCTCTCTTTCTTGAGTAAGGGTCTCACATTGTCATCCAGGCTGCAGGTTGGAGAGCAGTGGCGCAACCATTGCTCACTGCAGCCTTGAACCCCTGGGCTCAAGCAGTCCTCCCACATCAGCCCCTGAGAAGCAGGGTCTATAGGCATGCACCACCACTCCCAACCAAGTTAATTTTTTTCAGAGACAGGGGTCTCATTATGTTATCCAGGCTGGTCTTGGACTCCTGGCCACAAGTGATCCTCTAGCTTAGGTTTCCCAGAGCACTGGGATTACAGGCATGTGCCACCACACCCAGAGGAGTTTAGCATGAGCCACCACACCCAGAGGAATTTAGCTTTTCAAGCTTTCACATATAACTGTGATCATGCAGTATTTCTGTGTTTGGCTTATTTCACTTAACATCATATCCCCCAGGATCATTCATGTTGTTTCAAATGGCAGAGTTTTCCTTTGTAAGGCTTAATACTGTCCCATTATATACATAACAATTTCTTTACTCATTCATCCATCAATAGACATAGGTTGATTCTATATGTTAGCAATTATGAATAATGTTGCAATAAACATGGGGGCGCAGATATCCCTCCATTCTTTTGATTTGCTTTCTAATCCTTCAAAATGTCTCTGTCAACATTTTAAGGATATTTGTGGTATAGTCACTTTCATTTTTTGTGTAGTTTTTTCACTTTTTAAAAAAATTATTATACTTTAAATTCTGGGGTACATGTATGTGCACAACGTGCAGTTTGTTACATAGATAACACACGTGCCATGTTGGTTTGCTGCACCCATCAACTCGTCATTTACATTAGGTATTTCTCCTAACGCTATCCCTACCCCAGCCCTCCAACTCCCGACAGGCCCCAGTATGAGATATTCTCCTCTCTGTGTCCATGTGTTTTCATTGTTCAACTCCCACTTATGAGTGAGAACATGAGGTGTTTGGTTTTCTCATCTTGTGTTTCTTTGCTGAGAATGATGGTTTCCAGTTTCATCCATGTCCCTGCAAAGGACGTGAACTCATCCCTTTTTTTATGGCTATATAGTATTACATGGTGTATATGTGCCACATTTTCTTTATCCAGTCTATGACTGATGGATATCTGGGTTGGTTCCAAGTATTTGCTATTGAGAATAGTGCTGCAATAAACATATGTTTGCACGTGTCTTTATAGTAGAATGATTTAGAATCCTTCAGGTAAATACACAATAATGGGATCACTGGGTCAAATGCTGTTTCTAGTTCTAGAACCTTGAATAGTCACCACACTGTCTTCCATAATGGTTGAACTAATTTACACTCCCACCAACAGTATAAAAGTGTTCCTATTTCTCCACGTCCTCTCCAGCATCTGTTCTTTCCTGACTTTTAATGATTGCCATTCTAACTGGTGTGAGATGGTATTTCATTGTGGTTTTGATTTGCATTTCTCTAATGACCAGTGATGATGAGCATCTTTTCAAATGTTTGTTGGCTGCATAAATGTCTTCTTTTGAGAAGTGTCTGTTCATATCCTGTGCCCATTTTTTATGGGGTTGTTTTTTTCTTGTAAATTTGTTTAAGTTCTTTGTAGGTTCTGGATATTAGCCCTTTGTCAGATGGATAGATTGCAAATATTTTCTCCCATTCTGTAGGTTGCTCGTTCATTCTGCTGATAGTTTCTTTTGCTGTGCAGAAGCTCTTTAGTTTAATTAGATCCCATTTGTCTATTTTGGCTTTTGTTGCTGTTGCTTTTGGTGTTTTAGTCATGAAGTCTTTGCCTATGCCTATGTCCTGAATGATATTGTCTAGGTTTTCTTCTAGGGTTTTTATGGTTTTAGGCCTTAGGTTTAAGTCTTCAATCCATTTTGAGTTAATTTTTGCATAAAGTGTGAAAAAAGAATCCAGTTTCAGGTTTCTACATATGACTAGCCAGTTTTCCCAGCACTGTTTATTAAATAGGGAATCCTTTCCCCATTGAATGTTTGTGTCAGGTTTGGCAAAGATCAGATGATTGTAGATGTGTGGTTAGTTGGTTAGTTCTGAGGCCTGTGTTCTGTTCCCTTGGTCTATCTGTTTTGGTACCAGTACCATGCTGTTCTGGTTACTGTAGCCTTGTAGTATAGCTTGAGGTCAGGTAGCGTGATGCCTCCGGCTTTGTTCTTTTTGCTTTGGATTGTCTTGGCTATGTGGGCTCCTTTTTGGTTCCATATGAAATTTAAAGTAGTTTTTTCCAATTCTGTGAAGAAGTCAGTAGTAGCTTGATGGGGATAGCATTAAATCTATAAATTACTTTGGGCAATATGGCCATTTTCATAATATTGATTCTTCCTATCCATGAGCATGGAATGTGCTTACATTTGTTTGTTTCCTCTTTTATTTCCTTGAGTACTGGTTTGTAGTTCTCCTTGAAGAGGTCTTACACATCCCTCGTAAGTGGAATTCCTAGGTATTTTATTCTCTTTATAGCAATTGTGAATGGGAGTTCACTCATGATTTGGCTGTTTGTCTGTTATTGGTGTATAAGAATGCTTGTGATTTTTGCACATTGATTTTATATCCTGAGACTTTGCTGAATTTGCTTATCAGCTTAAGGAGATTTTGGGTTGAGACAGTGGAGTTTTCTAAATATACAATCATGTCATCTTCAAACAGAGACAATTTGACTTCCTCTTTTCCTAATTGAATACCCTTTATTTCTTTCTCCTGTCTGATTGCCCTGGCCAGAACTTCCAATACAATGTTGAATAGGAGTGGCGAGAGAGGGCATCTTTTCCTGTGCTGGTTTTCAAAGGGAATGCTTCCAGTTTTTGCCCATTCAGTATGATATGGGCTGTGGGTTTTGTCATAAATACCTCTTATTATTTTGAGATACGTTCCATCAATACCTAGTTTATTGAGAGTTTTTAGCATGAAGGGCTGTTGAATTTTGTCGAAGGCCTTTTCTGCATCTACAGAGATAATCACGTGGTTTTTGTCATTGGTTCTGTTTATGTGATGGATTACATTTATTGATTTATTTATGTTGAACCAGCCTTGCATCCCAGGGATGAAGCCGATTTGATCGTGGTGGATAAGCTTTTTGATGTGCTGCTGGATTCGGTGTGCCATTATTTTATTGAGGATTTTTGCATGAATGTTCATCAGGGATATTGGCCTAAAATTTTCTGGGTATTTTTGTGTCTCTGCCAGGTTTTGGTATCAGGATGATGCTGGCCTGATAAAATGAGTCAGGGAGAATTCCCTCCTTTTCTATTTATTGGAATAGTTTCAGAAGGAATGGTACTGGCTCCTCTTTGTACCTCCGGTAGAATTTGGCTGTGAATTTGTCTGGTCCTGGACTTTTTTTGGTTGGTAGGTTATTAATTATTGCCTCAATTTCAGAACCTGTAATTGGTGTATTCAGAGATTTGACTTCTTCCTGGTTTAGTCTTGGGAGGGTGTATGTGTCCAGGAATTTATCCATTTCTTCTGGATTTTCTAGTTTATTTACATAGATGTGTTTATAGTATTCTCTGATGGTAGCTTGTATTTCTGTGGGATCGGTGGTGATATTCCCTTTATCATTTTTTATTGCATCTATTTGATTCTTCTCTCTTTTCTTCTTTATTAGTCTTGCTAGCAGTCTATTATGTTGATATTTTCAAAAAACCAGCTCCTGGATTCACTGATTTTTTGAAGGGTTTTTGTGTTTCTATCTCGTTCAGTTCTGCTCTGATCTTAGTTATTTATTTTCTTCTGGTAGCTTTTGAATTTGTTTGCTCTTGCTTCTCTAGTTCTTTTAATTGTGATGTTAGGGTGTCAATTTTAGATCTTTCCAGCTTTCTCTTGTGGGCATTTAGTGCAATAAATTTCCCTCTATACACTGCTTTAAATGTGTTTCAGAGATTCTGGTACATTGTGTCTTTGTTCTCATTGGTTTCAAAGAACATCTTCATTTCTGTCTTCACTTTGTTATTTACCCAGTAGTTACTCAGGAGCAGGTTGTTCACTTTCCTTGTAGTTGTGCAGTTTTGAGTGAGTTTCTTAATCCTGAGTTCTAATTTGATTGCACTGTGGTCTGAGAGACAGTTTGTTGTGATTTCTGTTCTTTTACATTTGCCAAGGAGTGTTTTACTTCCAATTATGTGGTCAGTTTTAGAGTAAGTGTGATGTGGTGCTGAGAAGACTGTATATTCTCCTGATCTGGAGTGGAGAGTTCTGTAGATGTCTATTACGTCTGCTTGGTCCAGACCTGAGTTCAAGTCCTGATACCCTTATTAATTTTCTGTCTCGTTGATCTATCTAATACTGACAGTGGGGTGTTAAAGTCTCCCACTATTATACTGCATGAGTCTGAGTCTCTTTATAGGTCTCTAAGAACTTGCTTTATGAATCTAGATGCTCCTGTATTGGGTGCATATATGTTTAGGATAGTTAGCTCTTCTTGTTGCATTGATCCCTTTACTATTATGTAATGCTTGCCTTTGTCTCTTTTGATCTTTGTTTGTTTAAAGTCTGTTTTATCAGAGACTAGGATTTCAACTTTGCTTTTTTTTTTTTTTTTTTTTTTTTTTTTGCTTTCCATTTACTTGGTAAATCTTCCTCCATGCCTTTATTTTGAGGCTATGTGTGTCTTTGCACATGAGATGGGTCTCCTGAACACAGCACACTGATGGGTCTTGACTCTTTATCCAATTTGCCAGTTAGTGTCTTTTAATTGGGGCATTCAGCCCATTTACATTTAAGATTAATATTGTAATGCATGAATTTGATTCTGTCATTATGATGCTAACTGGTTTTTTTTTTTTTTTGCCTGTTAGTTGATGCGGTTTCTTCATAGTGTCAAGAGTCTTTACAGTTTGGCGTTTTTGCAGTGATTGGTACTGGCTGTTCCTTTCAATGTTTAGTGCTTCCTTCAGGAGCTCTTGTAAGGCAGGCATGGTGGTAACAAAATCTCTAGCATTTGCTTGCCTGTATAGGATTTTATTTATCCTTCACTTATGCAGCTTAGTTCGGCTGGATATGAAATTGTGGATTGAAAATTCTTTTCTTTAAGAATGTTGAATATTGGTCCCCACTCTCTTCGGGCTTGTAGGGTTTCTGCCAAGAGATCCGCTGTTAGTCTGATGTGCTTCCCTTTGTGGGTAACCCAACCTTTCTCTCTGGCTGCCCTTAATGTATTTTAATTCATTTCAACCTGTGTGAATCTGATGAATACGTGTCTTGGGGTTGCTCTTCTTGAGGGATATCTTTGTGGTGTTCTCTGTATTTCCTGAATTTGAATGTTGGCCTGCCTTGCTAGGTTGGGGAAGTTCCCTTGGATAGTACCTTGAAGAGTGTTTTCCAACTTGGTTCCATTCTCCCCATCATGTTCAGGTACACTAATCAAATGTAGATTTGGTCTTTTCACATAGTCCCATGTTTCTTGGAGGATTTGTTCATTTCTTTTCACTCTTTTTTCTCTAACCTTGTCTTCTTGCTTTATTTCATTAAGTTGATCTCCAATCACGGATATGCTTTCTTCCGCTTGATGATTCAGCTACTGAAACTTGTTTATGCTTCATGAAGTTCTCATGCTGTGTTTTTCAGCTTCATCAGGTCATTTATGTTCTTCTCTACACTGGTTCCTCTAGTTAGCAATTTGTCTAACCTTTTTTCAAGGTTCTTAACTTCCTTGCAATGGGTTAGAATATGCTCCTTTAGCTAAGAGTTTGTTATTACCCACCTTCTGAAGCCTCCTTCTGTCAATTCATCAAACTCATTCTCCGTCCAGTTTTTTTCCTTGCTGGTAAAGAGTTGTGATCCTTTGGAGAAGAAGAGGCATTCTGGTATTTGGAATTTTCAGCCTTTCTGCACTGGTTTCTCCCCATTTTTGTGGTGTTTATCTACCTTTGGTCTTTGATGTTGGAGACCTATGGATGGGGTGTTGGTGTGGACATCCTTTTTGTAGATGTTGATGCTATTCCTTTCTGTTTGTTAGTTTTTCTTCTAACAGTCAGGACCCTCAGCTGCAGGTCTGTTGGAGTTTGCTGGAGGTCCACTCTAGACCCTGTTTGCCAGGGTATCATGAGCGGACACTGCAGAACAGCAAACATTGCTGCCTGATCCTTCCTCTGGAAGCTTCGTCCCAGAGGGACTCCCACCAGATGCCAGCCAGAGCTGTCCAGTATGAGGTGTCTGTCAGCCCCTACTGGGAGGTGTCTCCAAGTCAGGCTACACGGGGGTCAGGGACCCACTTCAGGAGGCAGTCTGTCCATTATCAGAGCTCAAACACTGTGCTGGAAGAACCACTGCTGTCTTCAGAGCTGTCAGGCAGGGACATTTAAGTCTGCGGAAGCTGCTTCCACAGCTGTCCCTTCCCCCAGGTGCTCTGTCTCAGGGAGATGGGGGTTTTATCTAAAAGTCCCTGACTGGGGCTGCTGCCTTTTGTTCAGAGATGCCCTGCTCACAGAGGTAGAACCTAGAGAGGTAGTCAGCCTTGTTGAGCTGTGGTGGGTTCCACCCAGTTCGAACTTCCCAGCTGCTCTGTTCACAGAGCATAGAACCACCTACTCACGCCTCAGCAAGAGCGGACACCCGTTCCCCAACCAAACTTGAGCATCCCAGGTTGATCTGAGACTGCTGCACTAGCAGCGAGAATTTCAAGCCAATGGATCTTAGCTTGCTGGGCTCTGTGGTTGTGGGACCCACCAAGTCCAGGCACCGGAGGGAATCTCCTGGTCTGCCGATTGCAAAGACCATGGGAAAAGCACAGTATCTGGGCAAGAGTGTACCATTCCTCCTGGTACAGTGTCTCACAGCTGCTGCCCTTGGCTAGGAAAGGAAAATCACCCTAGTCCTTGTGTTCCTGGGTGAGGCAATGCCCCACCCCACTTTGGCTCACCCTCCATGGGCTGAACTCACTGTCCAACCAGTCCCAAAGAGATAAACCAGTTACCTCAGTGGGAAATGCAGAAAATTACCCGCCTTCTATGCCGATCTCGCTGGGAGCTGCAGATGGGAGCTGTTCCTATTTGGCCATCTTGCCAGAAAGTCCCACTTTCAGTTTTTTGAGTTACCCTCAGTTTCCGTGCTTTTTCTGTTTATGTGTGGACAGCGTCTCACAAGTTTGTTTATAACCATTTGTGTGTGTGTACCCTTGTTCAACTCGGCTTTTCATTCTCCATGAGTTCCATATTTCCTGAATTACCAAAGCATTTAAACAGAGTGGTTTTCATTAGGGATCTCAGGAATTTCAATGCACTACCAAATTTTATGTTTTAGTTTGGGGATCTTAAACCTTGTAGGTAGTATAAATTAAGACTCTATACCTACATACATTGAATGCCTGGGCTTTTCATATTTATTTTCCTGCCCAAAGTCCACACAAAAGAAAAGCTCTGTAATTGTTTCCTTTGTTGAGAGATTGGATGAGATTTTTAGTTCATAAGGATAGACAGATCGTGGGGCTTCAGGTTTAGGCAGGGAGAAACGTTCTGGTTTCCTGTCTAAATTTCATCCATAGTTATATCCTTAGAATCTCTTCCTTGTCTAAACATCTCATAAGTCCTCAATTTATCAGCCTATCTATCATTCTGATTTTATTTATTTCAAGTACCTGACAGATTTATCTTTCTTTCATCTGCCTCAGTTGTGCATTTTAACTGTTATCAAGTATCATTTCTGTGTGCTTTTAGTTAACTATGTGAGCAGAGTTGGCCATGTCACCTGAGTCTAATCATTGGTTTGAAGTAGAAATAATTTAGTTATAAGCAGTAATGGGCATAAGGTATAGAAGTGTGGATGATGAAAAACTATCTCTCTCTATTTCTAGGTAAGCAAACCAAAATATACACCTTGTTTTAAGTGGCTTATTATTTATGTATTATACAATATAAAGACTCTTTCTGCTCTTCTTATGTTGGGTATCCAGAGATATTATTCTAATATCTTGGATGAATATTCAAAGCTTTTAGGAAGGGCATTTTACATTTCTATTGTGAAATATGAAGAGCCATTGGACTTACTGAATGAAAAGTAAAACCCATCCAAATATGTCTCTAATTAAATAGTTTTGCATTATTATTCTGGTAGAGTTTCAACTTTTGTTTTAAAATAGGTTTTGAGCTTTAAAATTCCCTCAGGAAGAAAAAAAAAAAAAAAAGAAAAGCTCACTGCAAGGATAATTCTGAACTTTCTTGAGCCTACAAGTACATGTCTAGTTTGAAGGTCACGATTTCCTAATGAAAAAAAAAAAAAAAAAAAGAGGTGTGACAAAGTGATAAACCTGGTTTTTAACAAGAACACAACATAATACATAAAAAATGATTTTTTCTCACATTTATTGGATAATTAATTTATTTAGAGTCTCTTGTCCCTACTTAATAATGCAGAACTTCAGCTACTGCCATACCTACCTCCCTCTTCCCTTACTTGTTTCTTCTCAGTATTGTTGGAACCACCTAAAAGGTTTCAAACAGTTACCCTAAGGGGCCTGCAAGTTTTAGCTCCAACCCCTAAGTAATTAACTTCCTCTATTCCATTCCTTTCTTTTTCCTCCCAAGTAATGATTCCTACGGGTTTATTTTCTTTCATTCCTTTCACTTTCCTTCCCATCATGATGTCAACCTAGTGGACCTTCTTTGAAAGCTGTGCACCCAGCATGCACTTCTGCCTCTCTCACTAGTCATGGAATGTGCTTAACATGCAGCAAGTTCCTCCTGCCTGCATTGATGTGCTAGATTTTTTGGTTTGTGCACAGATTTGCTGTAAAATAGAAAAAAAAAAGTTTTTTCTTGTCTCTGTGTGTGTGTGTGTGTGTGTGTGTGTTTGATTTTGTATTATACTTAAAAATCTTACCACCAAGACAGAGCTGTTTATTCTTTAGTGTCTTATAACAGTCATAGGAAGGAACACACTGTTAAATTTTTGCTTGTAGTTTTCCTTACCTTTATATGACTCAAGACACTTGTGAGATGGGGATTGGGTCAAAAATAATAATAATAAAATATCTTTAATCTTTCTTTCAAAGAGATTCCAGTCTGTCCCACAGCTTTGGCATCCTTGGCAGTGACTGTCTCACAAACTAAACATGATAACTCTATCTTTTGTTCAAAAACCACTTATGAAGGTGTCAGCTGGATTTGGTGACTCATTTGTAACAAATGAAGTAGGAGAAGAAAACTCGCAACTCTAAAGTCCTGTTAACACCAGATTCATAATGTGATGAAAGGGCTCTTGACCTCCATGGTATTCTTCCCCAAAAGCAATAAACCCAGTGTAGACATGTAGACATGAGAAAGCATTAAACAAATCCAAATTGAGGGTCACTTTGCAAAGTAACTGACCAGTACTCTTAAAGGAATTAAGGTCATGACAAGAAAAGAAAGACTAAGAAACTATCACAGACTATAGGAGACTGAGGAGCCGTGGGAACTAAACACAGTGTGGTATCCTACATCAAATTATAGAACAGAAAAAATGCATGGTGAAAAAACTGGTAAAATTCAAATAAATAATTCCATGTAGATATGGGTATTCTATCTACATTAATTTTTTAGCATCACTATACCATGATTTTATATTATGTAAAAATTAGGGGAAACAGAATGTTACTAATTATCTTTACAACTCTCCTCTAAACCTAAAAATATTTTAAATATGTTTTTGTAAACAAAATATTAAGCTCCTTCTCTAATTCAAAAATTTCATATTAATAGACGCTCACTAGGCTATGCTAGACCTGCTTTCAAGAACTAGGACACCATATCCTTGGAGAAAAAGTGATATATTCTGAACCCAAAGAGAATCTGTTGTATTCTGGATGTTTTTTCCTGAAGGGAACGACCCTTAGTTGACTCAATTGTCAAGAGTCATCACTTACTGGAAGAACCTCATTACCCGACTAGTGTTTTAATCAGAACTTGAATTTAGGCAACCAATGGCATATTAGGTTGGATAAATTAAACTGAAATTAAATTTAAAATATGAGAAATAAGCTGAGCATGGTGGCTCACATTTGTAATCCTAGCACTTTGAGAGGCCAAGGCAGGCAGATCACCTGAGGTCAGGAGTTTTAGACCAGCCTGGCCAACATGGTGAAAACCCATCTCTAATAAAAATACAAAAAATAGCTGGGCCTACTGGCGCATGCCTGTATTCCCAGCTACTTGGGAGGCTAAGGCAGGAGTTGAACCCAGGGGGTCAGAGGTTGTAGTGAGCCAAGATGGCACCATTGCACGCCAACCTGGGTGACAATAGTGAAACTCTGTCTCAAAAAAAAACAAAAAGAGAGAGAAAGAGAAAGACTTTCTCAAAGGGCAGAAAACTTTCATAAATTCTTGTGACATATCCTGTAGCTGACTGCAATACAAATGAGGCAGGCTGTCAAACTTCTATATAAAATCTGATCCCATCATCTATCCAATACCAACAAAAGTCTGATTTCCATTAAGGTAGAAGACTTGTGATGATGTAGTATTTTGTATTCTGTTCCTTCCAAAACGCAGAGCATCTTCAAAAAAATACATAAGGGTACATTTAGGTATTTCATTACACCTTGCTGGGATAAACAGGCCCTGGATTTTTACACTAGAGGTTCATTTACTGGAAGAATAAATGACATATGCTTTTGACTTTATATTTCTTTAAAATCAATCACTCTGTGTTTAGACTCTTCTCCAAATTGCAGAAGCAGATTAATTCTGCAATTATGTATGTTAGTAATTGAATGACTCTGATGGCAAACCTCAAAGACATATTGATTTCACAACCTTTCTAAATAAATACCCCCACTCACCAATCTCAAGTAAATAGCCACCTTCTGCTCCAAACACTTAACAACAAAGTGGTCTCTTAGCTAAGAATTGAAGAAAGCCACGACACTGTTCACTCATCCAAAACTTCCCTTGCTAAAAGCATTTTTTCTTCTTTCTATTCCTATATTTCCTTCATGTTTTTTTTTAGCTTACACAAACCTCACACTTTCTACCCCATTACACTGGACTCATTGCAATATCCTTTTCTACCTTGCTTCCAACCCTTCAATCAGAAGTTGCATGCCCAGGCAAAAGATAGCAATAGTTATTGCACACCAAGTTACAAATATCTCTAATGATTAGCATGATTATATAATTTATCATCTAAATAAGAGCCCTTTTAAGATTAAGTGGGGACATAAACCAAATGGGATACTAGGACAAAAGGCATAAAGTGACACTATCCATGAAAATGTGACATATGGTCATTCTCCCGATAAAACACAATGTGAGGCTTTCCTCTAAGAAAAACGAAAGTTTCATCGAATGAAGGCTTAAATTTAAAAAACAATAATTTGTAAATTTTTAATTTCAAATAACAAGCTGAATTCACAGGATTTTACCCACTAAGGGAGATCTTCCCTAAACTAAAACAATATATCTATTTTCTATCTTCAGCTCTTCATCTTTTAGGAAACTAGTGAGACAGTAAGAAATCTAATTAAAACTGACTTGTATATGTATAGTCTTTTAAATTTTTGAAGTACTATAATAGCTATTATCTTTCCTACACTGTGTAAGAACTCTATTGCGCTTGTGCAGATTAACATTGCTCCTTTTGTAGATGAGGACAGTGAGTCAAAATTTAAGACTAGGATGCTGTCTATTTATCTTTCAGTCAAAAAAAAAAAAAAAAAAAAAAAAAACCAGACACTAACTACCTTCATTCTTCTATCTGTCAGACTCTGTGTTAGAGATTAAGATGAAGATGATGCAGTCTCTTCTTCCAGGCTGCTTATGGTCTAACCAGAAGAGATAGACAGGTATTGTAGACAAGATTCACTTTTTGTATCCAGTATGTTTTATATTAAAGCATAGCAACCTACTTACATTCTAAGTCTACTATGACAGCTGCCCATATTTTTCAATAGCTTCTTATACAATTTTTGGAAGTTTAGACACAGATAAATTTGTGTTTAGACAAAGATAAAGTTTTTGTTGTTTTGTTGTTAACTCTTTTTGTGTTCTCTGAGAAATCTGGGAAAAGATCCTTTCTATGGACCAGAAAAATAAGAGAGGTAAGTTTCTGAATGGGCTCCTTTCTAGAGAAAGATATGGCAGTAGTGATTATAGACTAATGGCCAGGTGATATGTATGTGATATCTCAAGAGTGCAACTTATCAAAAAAGAATAAAGGCACACATTGACTACAAATGAAAATATTGGAAGCATGCTGGGTTAAGCTAAGGTAAGTTGAATTAGGTCATAAGGAACAAAAACCAGGTGGCTCAGGAGTGGGCAAGGGTACTTTTAAGATAGCTTTGGAAAAATACTTTTGTTTTTAAAAACTGATGCTAAATCGGTTGGCTTTATTTGAAGATTTTTGCAAGTACTTTAAAGCAACCACCACAGGTAAGTATGCAGAATGGTCTTGATTTATCATACTCAAAATGGGATCTAGCATCATTGGCATCTCTTGGGAGCCTTTTAAGACTGCAAAATATCAATTGAACAAGATGCCCAAGTGATTCCCATATGCAGTAGACTTTCAGAAGCACTGTTATAATGGGATAATTTATACAATGCACTCTCAGATCATATTTTAAGAGTTGCAAGTTTTCATAATACCCTTGCAGAGGATCCAGGCCAAACCAACATAGAACAGTTGTTCGAACAGGAAGTGACTCAAGTTTCCCGATAAAGCAAAGAAATCTTTCACAATGACAGCTTCTGTCTCTGAAAAGCAATGGCTTATTGCCAATATTCTGTTTTGGTGATTGCCAAGTAGGTCTGACCTTTATTCTACCTAGCATAGACTGCAGTTCCTCTTCCAAACTTTCACTCCCATGGGGGCAGTTAACAAACTGATTCCAATTGTTTGTTTCACATTCTTGTGAAATCACCATAGACAGCATATTAACTAGGTCATGTTATGGGAATGGCATATGCTAAAACTTTTAATAAAGGTGGTGGTGGCAGGAGATACCACTTTGTTTTACTTTTGTTGTCTGAGTGAAAAAGACATCCTTTGGGTAATTTGTCAGGCATTGGATATTTAAGAAATTTGCTTGGGGAAAATAACTTAAGGTCAATGACTTCTTAGGACCCTACATTTTTAAAGTTCTCCAAATGCAGTGTAGGGTAAAGAGCATGATTATGAAATTGGGCAATCTAATATTACCCTTATAAGCTATATGACTTCAAGAAACTTACTTAACATCTCAAAGTTTCCATTTTCTTATCTATAAGATGGAGATAATTATATTGACCTTGAAGGAGAGTTGTGAGCTGCAACAAGATTATATATATATATATCTGAATTACCTAGCCCCTGTTTAGCTCTTTATAAATGTTAGATTTTTTTTCATTTATTGTCACCCTATTTCTCTAAACTGATAAAAGTGTGAAGGAAAAATCATTTGAGCTGTTTATTTTCTTATTATATTATCTTGGAAAGCACAAACAACTAGGGGAAAGAGATTGCATAAATGGAATGAATATTACATTTTAAACATGATGATATCATATATTCAAACAACAGTGTTAGAATCTTATTAAGCTGGGAGCACATTATACTATCTTTAAGTTCTCTGCTATAAAAATACCTAATACGGGCCGGGCGCGGTGGCTCAAGCCTGTAATCCCAGCACTTTGGGAGGCCGAGGCGGGTGGATCACGAGGTCAGGAGATCGAGACCATCCTGGCTAACATGGTGAAACCCCGTCTCTACTAAAAATACAAAAAACTAGCCGGGCGTGGTGGCGGGCGCCTGTAGTCCCAGCTACTCGGAGGCTGAGGCGGGAGAATGGCGTGAACCCGGGAGGCGGAGCTTGCAGTGAGCCGAGATCGCGCCACTGCACTCCAGCCTGGGCGACAGAGCGAGACTCCGTCTCAAAAAAAATAAAAAAAAAATAAAATAAAATAAAAATACCTAATACGCTAGCTTATGAGGTTTCAAAACAGCTGCAGATACATTTACAAAGAACACATTTATTTCCAACCTACCATCTAGTTTGAGCTCTCACTTTCACACGACGACCCTCTCCCAAGCAGCAATATCATCCCCTGCCATCCTACATATACACAAAATGTTGCAGGACTTTTCCTTAGTTCAGCTAAAGATGGGGTTCTTTGTCGCACAGCCATGAAAATTCAGGCTCACAAACAATGTGAATGGTAAAACGGTTTTATTGGGTGAAAAGGAAGAAAACGGGGAACCATGGACTCTCCCAAGGCCAAAGTCTCTGCTAGAGTGTGTCTCACCCACAGCTTGAATTCCAGGTTCCACATAGGAAGAGGAGGAGCCCGACTTTTCCCCACTGCAAAGGGCATGAACTTCTGTGGCTCCACCCCAGTGCACAGGCCCTTTGGGGTTTTTCGAGGAAGGCCCTCCCACCTGGCTCTCATTGTCACACACCCAGATAACTGGTAGCAACAGTTATGGTTGCTAGGATTTGGCTGCATGATGCTGGCTTTGGTTGGTTCCCTTGGTCTTACTTTCCCGAAAAGGAAACCTCCGGGCAACAGGCACCCTATGTATTCTCTATTTATTCCATAGCCTAGCAGGATTTGCAGGATGATTGCTCAGAACTAGAATATTAATCCAGATTTCTACATTACCCATCCCTCTTGTTCTTTCTGAGCTGCAGCCAGGGATTGATGGTTGGTTCACAGGAGCAAGTAAGGTTAGTCTAAAATGTAGGCAAAAACTTAAAAACAACTAATGAGTTCAGGATTTAATAAATGTATGGTAAGTTTTGGAACATAATTTCTCTCTCTCCAGTCCCCATTTTTGTTAAAAAGAAAATTATGATAAGGACTGGGTGGTTTGCAAAATAGACTTCAGTCTTATACTTGGCCTGATTATCTGCATAAAGTGAAGCAAGAATAACTATTTCTACACAGGCCTTTTGGATTGGCTTTGATGGAAGGCTGTTTCACAAGGAATCTCAGATAAGACCCTTTTTATTTTTGAGATGGATCTCGCTCTGTTGCCAGGCTGGAGTCCAGTGGCGCAATCTCGGCTCACTGCAACCTCCGACCCCCTGGTTTAAGCTATTCCCCTGCCTCAGCCTCCCAGGTCACTGGAATTATAGGCATGCGCCACCACGCCCAGCTAATTTTTTTTTTTTTTTTTTTGTATTTTTAGTAGAGATGAGGTTTCACCATGTTGGCCAGGATCGTCTGTATCTCCTGACCACCCGCCTCGGCCTCCCAAAGTGCTGCGATTACAGACACGAGCCACCTGGCACAGCCAGATAAGACCTTTAAAAGCTGAGCCCAACCATGAGTTTGTATCCTCAGACACCTGTGAGTTGGGTGATTCTCTCCTCTTAAGGTCCCAAGATAAAACTGGGAGCTCCAAGACTTGTTAAAAAGTGACATTTTTAACAGACCACACGTCAGGAGCCCTTTACAGGGACTGCGTAGATGAGTGTATGAGGCCAGTTTCCCCCATGGGGCATTTATAGGCTCTGCAAGTCAAGATTGACTCCTTAAAGGGAAGTATACCCTTCTAGTCAAAGCCTTGGTAAAACAATCACTTTCTCCAATTGTGTTCTGTTGCAAAAGAAAAACGGATTCTTATTGTACTGATGCAAACAACTATATTGCCAGGAGAATACTCACAGATAGTTTCCAAATTTTAGGGGAACGAGGCAGAGAGAAACAAGCATGCTTCAAATTTTGATCATAGGGGGCATAACTTACTCAATTATTAAAGGCCGTAAATAGCTCAAAATAAGTTTCCTTGACTCTGAACAACAAAACAAGGATCAGCAATATTCCAAGCAAAAGCCAAAAAGATTTGCTTCAGCTTCCTGAGTTCAGTCCATTTAGTTAACTCATTTTGCTTGACATTCGTGAACATTTCAGCTCTCCGAGTCCTGTACATTTTCCTTTATTCCAATGTTACAATCTCTACAGTTGTTAAAAGGCTGTTTTTGAGAGTACCTGTTAAAGTTATATAGCTCATTATAAACCATCCTTTGAAAAGGATTAAATCAGACAACAATTGTCTGTGAATAGCAAAATGTCCAGGGTAGTTACAGTTAGAAACGCAACTGATAAAGAAGTTTGGTTATCTCTGTGGTTTACAATAACTTAACATAAAAACCTTAATTATGATTCATAGCATATACTCAGACATTAGAATTTTAGACGCCCCATACAATTTTGGAACATATATTAGCATTATTCACCAAAATATAATCTAAATAAGATTGAGCATCATCTTGGCAATCCCATGTACCTAAACATGTCAACTAATCCTGTTTACCTATTATTTCTGGACACTTCAGGGGCCCACTGAAGTATTCCAAAAGCCGGGTGCCAGGGAAGACAATTTTGATTTGGGGAAGGCTGTTTAAATGTTCAAGGTTTAAAACGCTTGGTATTACAAAATAGAATTCGAGACTACCACCAGTTATTTATTTTGCCAAAATGATAACTCAGAAATTCTAAAGAAGCAAAAACCTTCTATAACCGTTCACAAATTTTGCCAGAGAGCAAGTTAGCACCTTAGGAACACCTTGCTATGCTTTTATTTCAATGCTCAATTTACAGAAAAAAAACTAACACTCCTTTTTGAATTTAGTTAATATGTTCACATAGAGAACCTCTTCTGCAAGATTAATTTCCACAATTATTCCACCACTTCTCTAAAATTTCATCTTTTTCCTAATTTAACTCAAAACAATCCTTTAACACTAGGCAAAGTTTACATTTCCATGCCTTCTTATAACTTTTTGCAAAACACACACACACACACACACTTTACTGTTCTTACACTCATTGCATGTAAATCTATTTCTAGTAGTTTCAATTAACTCCTAGCAATTTTAACTTTAAGGTAAAACTTGGTAAATTGCTTTAATTGTCTCCTAACTGCAGCCAAGGAGTGCCTTCTTAGTTAAGGGCATGGTTAGTTCTATAGGTCCCCTAGCCTTACCGAGAGTGAAGCTGGCAACTCAAATAGTTCTCAAAACCCAAAAGAGCCGTTTGTAACCTCAAAACACATAGCAAACCTTGCATCTGACCTGCATTTTACCAGCAGTCTTTAGGGATGCTTATATTGTCAAAGATTAAAGTCATGTGAATTGAAAGGTACCACAGCTTTTATCTTCCCTTTGAAATACATTAGATCCAAGCAATTGCCTTTCTTTAAACCAAATTAATTAGAGCTCTTTTTACAGACATTACACACAACACACACAGACAGGAAGAAGAAAACCCAGTCGCTGTGTGGGGCCCTTTAAGAGACAGGGTTAGGAAATCGTGCAGATATCTAACCGGAGAGGGCTCATCCCCTAAGGTAGGGTTGCTAAATAAAGCCTTCCCAAGTAGTTACTAGCCAAGTCCCCAGGATGTAAAACAAGATGGAAGCCTGAATTCACAACCAAAACTTGGTAGAGAATACAGTGATATTGGGGGGGGGGGGGGGGGGCGGGGGCTAACCTAGTAAAACTCTTATGAAAAAGAAGAAAAACAAAACGCCAAGCATGGTGGCTCATGCCTGTAATCCCAGCACTTTGGGAGGCCGAGGCACGTGCATCTCCTGAGGTCAGGAGTTCGAGATCAGCCTGGCCAACATGGTGAAACCCCGTGTCTACTAAAAATATTAAAAAATTAGCTGGGTGTGGTGGTGCACACCTGTAATTCCAGCTACTCCGGAGGCTGAGGCAGGAGAATTGCTTGGACTCAGGAGAGGGAGGTTGCAGTGAACCCACACAGTGCCACTGCACTTCAGCCTGGGCGATAGAGTGAGACTCTGTATCAAAAAAAAAGAAAAAAAAATCTTTAAAGATTAACTGCCGACGGGGTGAAGGGGAAGGAAAAAATTACAGTTTAAAAATGCCTGAGGAAGAACCGCTTATTCTTATGCAAGTGGTTCCTCCACCAGGGAGAAAGTTTAATTGCTATCCTACGGAACTGAATCTCTTGGTTGGAAAAGGGGAAGGCTCCAGCAGCAGCACTCGGTAGCTAGAACCCTTGGGCCATGCGTCCCAGCCCCTGCGCGGAGCCGGAGCGGCCTGGAACTGCTGCTCGCCAGTCCCTCCTGAAAAAGGAAGTAAAAGGCCATGAGGATGAAAAGGCTCAGAAGGAAGATGGAAAAAGAATTGGTTTGCGTCGCACTCACCACTTCTGGAGCTCCCAAGTTGCGCGCCAAAAATGTTTCAGGACTTTTCCGTAGTTCAGCTAAAGACCGGGTTCTCGTCCGTCCCACGGCCACGAAAATTTAGACTCGCAGATGGTTTAAAGGGTGAGTAAACCAGGGTTTTAATGGGTGAAAAGAGGGAAAAAAAGGGGGGAAAGAGGGAAAAAAGGGGGGAAACAGGGACTCATCCAAAGCCAGAGTCCCTCGGCTAAAGTGCTTCCCGCCAGGCCAATCGAATCCCAGGTTCCACACAGGAAGAGGAGGGGCCAGGCTCCTCCCTGCTGCAAATGGCAGGAACTTCCTGAGGCTCCACCACAGTGGGCAGGCTGACTGGATTTCTCTGAGGACCACCTTCCCTCTGGCTGTCTCAAAAGTGCTCCAGGCTTCATTTTTTTCCACATTGCTTTCGATCTATCAGGATTATTTACTACCACTGCTTACCATTGCTTTCAAGTATAAACGTAAGTAATAAAACAAAATAACTCCTATTACTAGCAATAAATGAAGTAAACAGTATCCTTACTGTAACAGGTATTGTGTATATATTTTAACAGAAATGTATGGGGGTGATATTTCAACCCCCATGGAGTGTCTTGATTGTTGTCCATATTAGATATAGAGGTAAGAGAGGGAGAGAGAAGGCATTGAGGGGAATGAACCCAAAGGGTAGCCTCTAGTTCTCCTTTGATCACCTACTGTTTACATGAGGACTTGCCTATAGTAACCTAGTAACCAATATTTAGTGATCCAATATTTAAATCTTTTCAAACCTGAAACTATTTTTAAGCAAACTTCTTCACAGTACTCATCAATATATATTCTTGTCAATTATTTTTTTCTATGAAAAGTATTTTTAATAATAAAAATAATCATTTGATTTAATCTTTTTAAATAGGTTGTAAAGATGAGATACTATAAAATCTTTATAGCTGAGCTCCTGATTAGAATACACCTATGAGTTTTGTTAACAATTAAAGGAAAGTTCCAAGCTAGGAAGAAATTGATGCTTATAAGGATTTTAAAACTGTTTCTTCCAAAAGCTAATAGATAGCTTTTTTCTTACCAAAAACATAGCAAAAAAAACCTATAAAACCAGCATGGAGTGGCAATATAGGTCTTACTACAAAATGAACAGCACTATATTCTCATTTTTGCCTGTCACATCATTCTATTATTGATCAAGGGAGAGAATGGTCTAAAATTCCACAGGGAACTATTAATACCTGTGATTTGGGAGCTTTTTTGGGGATACTGCTATAATAAAATACCATATAATGAGTAATATATAAACAATAAAAATTTATTTTTCACAATTCTGGAAACAGAAGTCCCAGATTAAGGTGCTGACAAATTTGGTGTCTGGTGAGGTTCATTTCTCATAGATAGTTCCATATTGATATTCTCACTTGGGAGAAGGAGCTGGAAGATTTGGCAAGTCTCCAAGTCCCCTTTTATAAGGGCATTAGTCCCATTAATGAGAGCAGAGCCCTCATCACCTAATCACCTCCCAAAGTGTCTACCTTCTATCACCTTAGGGCTTAAGTTTCAACATATAAATTTTACAGGAGCACATACATCCAAACCATAGCAGGATGAGAAATCCCTTTCACTATTTATGAAATTTCAAAAACAAAAAAAAACCCCAATGACATAGAGAGGCAACCACAATAATAACTCAATTCTGATTACATGAAAGCTTGAGGGTTTTGAGTTAACAATATCTTCTGAGAGGAATGCCCTTAGATCTTCTTAAAGAGATGTTAGTGTTAAAACCACTACAAGGATATATTTATCATCTTTATCTGTACAGTCTAGGATCTGTTGTTCAAATGAGTGATTCAAGTTCACTGAAGTCGTTATTCTTCCTATATTATTTACCAGTATGCTATAGACCAATTTGGTCATTCCTTGTAGAGCAGCTACCACACTGTTAGCTGCATCTGACCAAAACTTTACAGATTTTCCAACATTTTAGGTACCATATATTTGTTTTGAACAATTGATGTTCTATTTTCTCAGAACTGTCTGGATAACTACATAGAATACATTTACTAAAGACAATTTTCCATTTCTTGTAAGTTTTCATTGTAATTCACTCTCCACTACCAGTGGGGATAGACTGACACCTTAACAGATATTTCAAATATGAATATTACCAATTCGTATTGTAATAAATTATTTTAGGTGGAAAACTGCAAAATGGTATTGTCTTTCCCAGAATTCATGAAAATAATACCAGTTCTCTATTTCTCAATGGCTGTTATAAAGTAGACTCAGAAAAACAAGAAAAACCTGCTATGAACTCTGAGTTTCTGGTCAGAGGTTTAGACAGTAAACTATAATTGATCTGAAAGAAAGTACGATATATCTAGTATGCAGTAATTTAGGCAGATTCACATTGAAGAATGATTGAATATGAAGAAAAACATTCCTACTTTCTTTCTTGCTGCACATCAAACTCCACATAAACCTGTTATTGCCATCATAGTTTAAATAGAATCACTAGAAATATTAGGCAGAGGTGAGGCTCTGCATAATTGTTAATCTCCCCATATGTAGCCATCTCTCAAATTCAAAACAATGATTAAGAGGCCTTAATGCACAGTCTTGGTTTCAATTGTTGTTCGTCCACTCACTAACCAAACATTTGTTGACTAGCAAATAGATTTAAAAATAAATGAGAAACAGAACCTTGCTTTCAGAAGCTCATAGCCTACTGGAAGAAGTTAAAAGGTAATCACATGATTATAATATGACAATGGTAACTTTTACAGTAGTAAAAGTTACAAAAAGCAATGGGAGAGGGTGATTAGAAATCTATGCAAAATGTTCATTTGGGCACAAACAGGTAGGTTTATTTGGACCCAGCACATTAAGAAACTGGGAGAAGGTGTAGAATTAGAAACAGTGTAAAGGGCGACTGAACTCTGCCTCAGGTATCAGAACGTTAAACATGTTTAAAATAGATTCCAAGGTAACATAAAATAATAGATGCTCCTCAATTTAGGATGGGGCTATATTACATTTTCAACATACAATGGATTTATTGGGAAATAACCCCATCATAAGTCCAGGACTCTACCGAATGTGTTTTCATTTTACACCATTGTAAGGTAAAGAAATTATAAGTCAAACCATCATAAGTTGGACCCTGGCTGTAAAATAATTCACTACACACCCACTCTCTGGTATTTCGTTACAACAGCCCTGGCAAGCGAATGCAATCGGTGACCAAACAGGAGTTGCATATTGATAGCTACACAGAATGCAGAAAAGCTAGGATTCAAACACTAGAATTCTCATAGCAGAGCCCATACACTTCATTTTTTCACAATAAAGCTCTCATGACAAATGTGGAAACTGAGGTAGTGAGTGGAAGTCACATGCCCCATGTTGCACATTTGTGCAACCCAGAGCCAGGATTTAAACTAGCTCTATTTTATTTCCTCTGAGATAATTTAAAAGAAATTGTATGATTCCTTGGATAGCCAGTTTGACTAAAAGCTGCATTTCGCTGAGTTTCAACTTTCCTGTAAGTGAGGGTTGAGGAAATGCGAGCTTTGACACATGTATACAGGCTACTAAGTTGATTTCCATGGATGAAAGATGACAAAATTTTGCAAAGGAGCTCCATAGTCACTTAAGGCATTAGTGTCATATTTTACATCAACTCCTAACTGTCCCTGGTAAGCCATACATGATATCATTCTTTATAATATCAACTTAAACACAAATTTTATTTGTCAGGCTGATGTTGAAAGCCTTTTAGTGCCTTCAATAGCTACCAGAAGAACCATTACAATAGATGCCCTAAATTATAAAGAGTTTCCCAGGAGTCTGACTACTCCCATGTTTTAGTTAATGACTGAGGAATTGCAAGCATCAACCAGGACTGACTATCAGTTATATAATGACTTAAGTCAGAGCTTCCTCTATTCTGGCACAAATCACTTCTTTAAAACTTTGGACCTCAACCTAGCCTACATGTGGAAAATGTCTGCGCATTCTAAGGGTTAGGAAGAAAAGAAACCTTAAGGAGACTAAATTAAATTCTACAATTCAAAGTTCTTCCCATCAAATTGTATAAGAAACTTCTCATGTTTAAATGCATTCTCTTTATTGCAATGGTTAGTACTGTAAATTACTAAATTAGTAACATTCTTCCATGGGGGAATCTGATAATGGTACTTAAAATAAATACCACCAAGATTAAACATTTTTGACAAAGTACCATAGTATAGTAGGAAAGTGGCAGACAATGTCTACAATACAGCAGATGTATAATATTTGTGGAACTGTTGCTGAAATAATAAAGTCCTTCTACCTTCACTGACTCCAGACTTAGGAAAAGTAGACATAGATATATGGAGCTCCAGGCCCAATCCCTTACTGTTTTTTTTAGGACTATCTCCCTTCTAGAAATGTCCTGGATATGTACAATTTTCCATACATACATACATCTTTCTGGGCTGCGTGTCTACGATGGGTGGCAACCACTGTTTCATTACTGGGGATATGGCAGAGCACATTCCCAGCTGTGGTGGCCATGGGGAGAGCCTCCTTCTGCTTGAGAAAAGAAGAAAGAAAAGTAAAGGGGACTTTGTGCTGCAGCTTGAGTACCAGCTCAGCCACAGTAAGGTAGAGCACCAAGCAAGCTCCTGTGGTCTCCGATTTGGATTTGGTCCCCTTTATAGGATTTGGCTCCTACAAAGAATTTCTGGACTTATGTTAGTAAAGAAGATAACCAACCTACCTGAAGGGGACCAAGTCTGGCAGCATTCCTCATAAGCTGACTTTAGAGCTCTTGGGCTTTGAATGAACATCAGCAGAAGTCAGGCCATATGTCCCCTGGGCCCTGGGTGGTGGTGGCCATGATTAGGAGGAAACAAGCAGATTCCGCCTGCTTGAAAAAAGAAGAGGAATGTGTGGGAGAGACTTTGTCTTGTGGCTTGGATGCCAGCTCAGCCACAGTGGAATAAACCATCAAGTAGATTCCTAAGATTGCTGACTTCAGGATATGACTCAAGTGGAAAAGTTAGATTGAAGACAAGCTCTGAAACAGGTAGAAAAGACAAAAGCAAAAAGAATAGAAAAGAAAGAAGCACACCTACAAGATCTACAGAGTGACTCAAAAGGGCTAATCTAAGAGTTATTGACCTTACAGAGGAGGTAGAGAGAGATATTTGGGTAGAAAATTTATTCAAAGGGATAATATTGAAGAACTTTCCAAATCTGGAGAAAAATATTAATGATTAAGTACAAGAAGGTTGTAGAACTCCAAGCACATTTAACATAAATAAGACTAAAAACATAATGATCAACTTCCAAAGATCAAGAACAACAACAATAAAAATACTAAAAACAGCAACAGAAAAGAAACAACATACAAAGGAGCTTAATACATTTGGCAGCAGACTTCTCAGTGGAAATGTTACAAGCCTGGAGAGAGTGGCATAAAATATTTAAATGTGAAGAGAAAAAAAACATTTTATCCGACGATAGTGTATCCTGTGAAAATGCCCCTAAAATATGAAGGAGAAATAAACATTTTCCCAGACAAACAAAAGCTGAGGGATTTCATCAACACCAGACCTGTTCTATAAGAAATGCTATAGGGAATTCTTATCAGAAAAATATATATATATATTAACGAGCAATAAGAAATCAAGTGAAGGAACAAAGCTAATGATAAAGTAAGTACGCAGAAAAACAGAATATTATAAAACTGCAATTGTAATTTGTAAACTACTCATGTCTTAAGTAGAAAGACTAAATTGTGAAACTATCTCTTAAGTAGAAAGACTAAATTGTGAACCTATCAAAAACTATAATTACACCAACTTTTTAAGACATAAACTTTATAATAAGATAGAAATAACAAAGTGTTAAAAAGTGAGAGGATAAAGTTAGAGTATAGAGATATGAGTTTTCTCTCTGCTTCTTTGTCAGTTTTTTTCTGCAATTAGTGTTGTCATCAGTTTAAAATAATGGGTTATATGATATTGTTTGCAAGTCTTATAGTAACCTCAAATAAAAAAACCTACAATAGAGACACAAAAATCTAAAAGTGAGATATTAAAACATACCACCAGAGAAAATCACTTTGAAAAAAAAAAAAAAGAAAGCAAGGAAAGAGGGAAGGAAAAGAAGACCACAAAACTACCGGAAAACACATAAAAATGGCAGGAGTAAGTCTTTTTTATGAGCAATAAGTTTGAATGTAAATGGATTAATCTCTCCAGTTAAAAGACACAAAGTGGCTCAATAGATAAAACAATAAGGTCCAATAATCTATTGCCTTTAAGAAACACACAAAAACACATATAGACTAAAAATAAAGGATGGAAGAAGATATTCCAAGCAAATGGAAACCAGAAAAGGGCAGAGGTAGATATACTTCTATCAGACAAAATAGATTTTAAGAAAAAATATTAAAAGAGATAAAAAGGTCATTATATAATGACAAAGGGATCAATTCAGCTAGAGGATACAACAATCACAATTATATATGCAACCAACACTGGATTACTCAGATATATAAAGCAAATATTATTAAAGATGAAGAGAGAGTTTGACCTTGATAAAATGATAGCTGGAGCCTTCAGCACCCTACATTCATCATTGGAAAGATAATTCAGAGAGAAAATCAAAAGACATATCTGTCTTAGTCTGCACTACATACCAAATCGACCTAGAAGATATTTACAGAACATTTCAACCAAGGGCTGCAGAATGCACATTCTTCTCCTCAGCACATGGACCATCCTCAAGGATATCCTTATTTTAGGCCACAAAACAAGTCTTAAAGCAATTCAAAACATTAAAATTATATCACATATCTTATCTGACCACAATGGGATAAAACTAGAAATCAATAACAAGAGGAATTTGAAAACTATACAAACCCACACAAATTTAACGATATGCTCCTGAATGACCAGTGGGTCACTATGGAAATTAAGAAATATTTTAAAATCTTTGAAACAAATGATATTGGAAACACAACATACCAAAACCTATGGAATACAGCAAAAACAGTACTAAGAGGAAAGTGTATGACAAAAAGCACCTACATCCAAAACGTAGAAAAAGTTCAAATTAGTGTAACCTAATGACACATCTTAAAGAACTGGAAATGCAAAAGCAAACCAAACTGAAAATTAGTAAAAGAAAATAAATAATGAAAGTCAGAGCATAAATACATAAAATTTAAATTAACAAAATACAAAAAGTCAACAAAATGAAAAGTTGTTTTTTTTGAAAAGATAAACAAAATTGACAAAACTTTAGCAGACTATGTAAAATAGAGAGAAGACTCTAACTAATAAAATCAGAGATGAAAAAGAAAACATTACAACTGATACAGCAGAAATTCAAAGGATCATTGAAAACTACTCTGATCAACTATAGGCAAATAAATTTGAAAATGTAGAATAAATGGATACGTTTCTAGACACATACAAACTACCAAGGTTGAGCCATGACAAAACTATAAAACCTGAATAATCCGAGAGCAACTAATGAGATCAAAGTTGTAACAAAAAGTCTCCCAGCCAAGAAAAGCAAGGGGCCAGATGACTTTGCAGCTAAAGTTTACCAAACTTTGAAAGAGTAACGAATACCAATCCTACCCATACTATTCTGAAAAATGGAGGAGGAGGAAATACATTAGAACTTATTGCACGAGGCCAGTGTTATTCTGTACCAAAACCAGAAAAAGGCACATCAAACGGGTCACTAAACCTGATGGACATTGATACAAACATCCTTAGCAAAATGCCAGCAAACTGACCTCAACCACACATTTAAAAGATCATTTATCATGACCAAGTGAGATTTATCCCAGGAATGCAAGTAGAGGTCAACATATGCAAATTGATTAATGTGATACATCATACCAGTAGAATGAAGTATAAAATTATGTGATCATTTCAATTGATGCTAAAAAGCATTTGATAAATTCAACATCCCTTTGTGATTAAAAAAAAAAAAACCTTAAAAATAGTGGTTATATAGGAAACATACCTCAACATAATAAAAGCCATATACAACAGACCCACAGCTAGTATTATATTAAGTGGTAAAAAAACTGAAAGCCAGCCTGGCACGGTGGCTCACACCTGTAATCCCAGCACTTTGGGAGGCCAAGATGGGCAGATCACGAGGTCAGGACATCGAGACCATCCCGGCTAACATGGTGAAACCCTGTCTCTTTTACTAAAAAAATAAAAAAAATTAGCCGGGCATGGTGGTGGGCGCCTGTAGTCCCAGCTACTTGGGAGGCTGAGGCAGGAGAATGGCGTGAACCCGAGAGGAGGAGCTTGCAGTGAGCCGAGATCAAGCCACTGCACTCCAGCCTGGGTGACAGAGTGAGACTCCTTTTAAAAAAAAAACAAAAAAACAAAAAAACAAAAACTGAAAGCCTTTCCTCTAAAATCTGGAACACGATAAGGATGCCCACTTTCACCACTGTTACTGAACACAGTACTGGAAGTTCTACCTAGATCGGTCAGACAAGAGAAAGAAATAAAGGGACTCCAAATTGGATAGGAAGAAGTCAAATTATGTTTGTTTGTGGATGATATGGTCTTATATCTGGAAAAATCTAGGGACTCCACTCAAAAACTATTAGAAATAAGAAACAAATTCAGTAAAATTATAGATAAAATGTTAACATACAAAAATCAGTAACCAACAGTGAATAATCCAAAAAAGAAATCAAGAACATAATCCTATTTACAATACCTACAAATAATATACCTAGGAAAAAACATACTACAAAAAGTGAGAGATCTCTACAATAAAAACTATGAAATACTGATACAAGAAATTGAAGATGATACAAAATAATGGAAAGATATTTTATGTTTATGGATTGGAATAATCAATATTGTTAAAATGGCCGTACTACCCAGAGCAATCTGTAGATTCAGTGCAATCCCTATCAAAATATCAATGACATTCCTCAAAGAAATTAAAAAATAATTCTAAAAATTATATAAAATCACAAAAGACCCAGAAGAACAAAAGCCATTCTGAGAAAAAAAAAAAAAAAAAAAAAACTGGAGGCATCACATTCCTTTACTTTCAAATTATACTTCAGAGCTACAGTAAACAAAACAGCATGGTACTGGCATAAGAACAGACACATAGACCAATGGAACAGAATAGAGAACCAAGAAATAAATTCATACATCGACAATAAAGTTATTTTTGACAAAAGTGACAGGAGCAGACTTCTGGGAAAGGACAGTTTCTTCAATAAATGGTGCTAAGAAAACTGAAGATCCACATGCAGAAGAATGAATCTAGACCCCTATCTTTCACCATATGCAAAAATCAAATCAAAATGAGTTAAAGACTTAAATCTAAGACCAGAAATTATGAAACTACTACAGGAAAACATTGGGGACATTTGACAGGGCAAATATTTTTATAGTAATACCCCACAAGCACAGACAATCAGAGCTAAAGTAGACAAATGGTGTTACATCAAGTTAAAAAGCTTCCACTCAGCAAATAAAACAATTAACAGGTAAAGTGACAACCCACAAAATAGGAGAAAATATTTGCAAACAATATTTGCAAACTATCTCTCTCACAAAGAGTTAGTAACAAGAATATATTAAGGCTCAAGTTCAATATGAAAAAAATCTAAAAATCCAATTAAAATGCACAGAATATCTGAAAAGACATTGTTCAACAGATATACAAATAGAAAACAGGTATTTGAAAAGGTGCTCAAGATAATGGATCATCAGAGAAATGCAAATCAAAACTACAGTGAGGTGCCATCTCACTTGAGTTAAAATGGCTTTTATAAAAAAGACAGGCAATAACAAATGCTGGCAAGGATGTGGAGAAAATAGAGCCCTCATAAGCCGTCATACACTGTTGGTGGGAATGTAAATTAATACAGCCACTATGGAGAACAGTATGAATGTTCCTCAGAAAATTAACAATGGAACTACAACATGATCTAACAATCCCACTGCTGGTCATTCACCCAAAAGAGAGGAAATCAGTGTATTGAAGAGATATCTGTGTTCCAATGCTTGTTTCAGCACTATTCACAATAGCCAAGATTTAGAATCAACTTGTGTGTTCATCAACAGATGAATAAATAAAGAAGATGTGGCACATGTACACAATGGAGTACCATTCAGCCATTAAAATAATTAGATCCTGTCATTTGCAACAGCACACATAGAACAGGAGGACATTATATTAATTGAAATAAGCTAGGCACAGACGAAAAACTTTGCATGTTCTTACTCATTTGTAAAAACTAAAATTCAAAACAGTTTAATTCATGGAGATGAAGAGTAGAATGATGGTTACCAGAGTCTGGGGCATGGGGAAGTGGGAATGGTTAATGGTTTCAAAAATGTAGTTAGATAGAATGAACAGGATCTAATATTTGATAGCACAACAGGGTAATTACAGTCAAAATAATTTATTGTACATTTAAAAATAACTACAAGAATATAATTGGAATCTTTGTAGTACAAAGAAATGATAAATGCTTGAGGTGATGGATACTCCGTTTACTCTGATGTGAGTATTACACATTGCATTCCTGTATCAAAGTGTCTCATGTACCTCATAAACATATCTATCTACCTTATATGTATGAAACTTACAAATTAACAAAAAATAGATGTGGAAGAGAGAATATTACAAAACAATATTATTGCTATATGCAAAGCTTTCCACATAAAGTTAGAGAGCAAATTACATTTGCAATATTTAAATTTTATTAATTTCATTATTAATTTTACATAACAACATAGAAAAAACAAAAACCAAACAACTGTTCTGATTAGGCATATTAGGATGCATAGGTTCTATGACTTGCAAATGTTCAGTTGAGGAACCAGGGCCAGAACATAGCTATTTTGATTCCAAATTATTTCTTCTTTCCATTTTACTCTGAGACTTCCTGGGAGAACAAGTGAATAGGCTCCCTCTGTACACAATCAGGAAAGAATTATTTTAAACAATGATAATAACTCCAATACCTTTCCTAGGAGTGTGTTCTGGTTCCTCAAAATCCTGGGTCCTACATATTGCCTACTCCAAAGGTTGCTCAATAGTTTTTTGGTATCTCTTTTAGAGGATGTTAATAAGCAGAAATGTCGATTTCATCATTTTAAAAAAAAAAAAAAAAACTTTTAAGAAAAGGAAAAAGTAAAGTTATCCATAGAGAATATGTAGTGTGATCTGGGCTTTTCACAAAGGCTATCTGCGTAGGATTTGTTACTTCTCTTTACGTAAAACACACACATACATATACACACAGAGTAAAATAAAACTCCACTTACAATCCCATCATGATTCAAAATACTTATAAATTACAAAGCAAAAATCCCTGCCTATGGTCCCTTCGATCCCACACCACTCCTACTTTGGTCTGGAGTCTTCCAAACTTTTCCTAATGCCATTATATAGAGCACACTATTACTTTCTATCTCAGTCTCCTCATATTCCCACCCTAGATTTAAATACACCCTAGTTTTAAAAATTTATACATACTCATCAGCAACTCACTTTTTTATTCCATTTAGTTATACATCATGCACATTCATATGAATTTAACATTTAACACAGACTTGTGTGTGTGCGCTTATAATTATTTACCCAAATAAGAACATTAAGATCAGATTTCAGAAATCATGCCCAAAGCCACAGAGTAGTGGCAAAGTCAGATCATGGATCTGACTCCCCCTTGTTTCACACCCCATTCCCTTTTCCCTAAAACATGAAGTCCCCCTAGGAGAAGAGAGGACAAAGTCACCCACTCTCATCATTGTTTTATGAACAGTCTGCTGATTAGCATCAGATGTACTAAGTCTGTCAAGGATTTGGATTTACTCCACTTAACTTTTGGGTATCCCTAAATTCCACCTGTTACTAAACCCTCTCCAAAAGCAAAAGCTGTGAGCATTTAAACAAGCACAGCCGGCAGAGGCAGCTGTGGGACTAGTCGGAATTGGCACCACCTCCAAGGCTGACAGAAGCTACAGTGATGTTGGGGAGATGCCTGTGGCTTCTGAGCCAATTCTCTTTTCCATGTTGCTGGCATCAGGGGGATTCCAGACCCGGCCATGTGCATTCAAGCATTGTTCACTTGGTGCCTGGGTTAATGTAGTGGCATTAATATCTGAACCAACCATATCATATGCTTTGATTTTATGTAGAATTTTGAATGCAAAGGTTGGATTTTTCCACTTGACTTTTTCTGCCATTATCCTAAAGGCAATAAGTTACACTCCTGTTTCAGACATGGCGTCTAATTAGCAGGTAAGTCCAGCCTTTAGCATCTAATACTCTACTTGGCACACAGAGATTGCTCAATTAATTTTGACTGATAGAGTGAATGAACAGATGATTGGGTAATGTCACTGGATCCCCAAGTGGGCTTTGTTTGCCCGCAGTGGGTGTATTAGTCAGGGTTCTCTAACATGACAGATCTAATAGGATAGATGAATATATGAAGGGGAGTATATTAGGAGAATTGACTCACATAATCACAAGGTTAAATCCCACAATAGGCTGTCTGCAAGCTGAGGAGCAGGGAAGCCAGTCCGAGTCCCAAAACTTCAGAAGTAGGGAAGCCGACAGTGCAGCCTTCAGTGTGTGGCTGAAGGGCTGAGAGCCTCTGGAAAATCACTGGTGTGAGTCCAAGAGTCCAAAAGCTGAAGAACTTGGAGTTGCGTGTTTGAGGGCAGGAAGCATTCAGCTCAGGACAAAGATGACGCCAGGAGACGCAGCCAGTCTAGTCCTTCCATGTTCTTCTGCCTACTCTTATTCTAGGGGTGCTGGCAACTGATTAGATTGTGCCCACCCAGATTGATGGTGAGTCTGCCTCTCCCAGTCCACTGACTCAAATGTTAATATCCTTTGGCAACACCCTCCCAGACACACCCAGGAACAATACTTTGCATCCTTCAATCCAAGAAAGTTGACATTATTAACCATCACAGTGGGTAAGGTCAGAACTTTAAGGTATTCCAGTCAAAACAACTTTATTGAAACGTCTGTGACATAAAACAAAGAACTTTCACTTATAATAAGAAAACTAGAGTCTTCGTCCTGAATCTGTAGGCTATATGTCTAGAGATGAGTCACTTAATCTCTCTCTGTCTCAGACTATTCATCTTAAAAAATGGAGTGGGGGTACTATATGATAGTTCCATTTCAGAGTTCTTGCATGTCATTAATGAAAATGTCAATGTGATCCCTTAAACCACTATATAAAATACAACAAATAAAATGTTGGGCATACAGGAATTTTACCTAACAATTAGACACAATACTAAAGATCAGGCATGGTCTCTGTGGTGAGGATACTGACCAAATGATTGCAGCAGCAAGGTAGGTATGAAATTACTGGAAACATAATTTCCCTAATGCACAAGAAGCCCAGGTAAGCTTGATGCAGCCCAGGAAGATAAATTGAACCTAAACCATTACTAATTCTCAAAGCTTTTCTGAGTTTGTGTAAATACTGAAATTAATTTCTCTTAGGCACAATGCCACTATGGACTCTGAAAACCATGTGGACACTGTCTCCTGAGTCTGCCCTTAAACTAGTCCTGGAAAGATTGTCAAGCTGTCCCTGTATCACAGGAGACAGATGAGAAAGTGAGTGTGTGTCATTGACTACAGCCAGTTCAAGACCGTCTCTTCCTCTGTTCCTCACTCTTTCCTTTTCACTTTTTTCTTCTGACATCTTTGGTTTCAGATACCCATTTCTGACTTCTGTTTGGTCTTGGGACATTCTTCTCTGTCTAAGTGACCTCTCCAACCCTTCCTAACCCATTTGGACTCTCAGCCTCCTGTGTACCCAGTTTCAGCTCCTTTGCAACTCCTGTTAAGATACATTTTGCTGCTAGCCTTGACCTTGCAAGAATCACACCAGGTAGGCTAACCTTACCCCTTGCCTTTCACACTGACCCTAGGTCTCCCCATTACAAGAGGGAGAAAAAAGTATTTCTGATTTTTGCTGAGTGAATACAGATAGGGAATGGAAGTGTGAAAGTTCAATAGCTCTGTCCTTATTTATCATCACTAGAGAGTCCTATCTTTTTCATCTCTACCTGTTCTCTTCTTCAGCTGCTAGGTTCCTAGGTGAATAATTCAGGCTTTACTTATTTATTTATACCAGGTGATCGGAGGTATCTTACACATAAATATAGATGCAGTAAGATGGAAAAACTTTGGTAAAAAAAGAATAAAAGATGAAAATCCAAGTAATCAAAATGGAAGAAGGAGAAGGAAAATAAAATTCGGAAAACCAAGGCTATTAAGAATTATGACAGATAAATCTATTATGTGTGTCCCAGTTCCTTAATAGCTAAAAATTGAAGAAACTTAGTGGGTCATAAAGTTCTCAGTTTTGATTAGCAAGAGACAGATGAGTTTATAAATGAAAATCAGGCTGTATCTTGGGCTGGGCTCTAAGGAAAAATAAAATTCCTAGTAGGTCTTCATATAAGGGAGTTTAAATAAAAATAGTGGATAATATTTGTAGTAGTTTTACTCCTCCTTGCCTTCAAAACAAAATACTCCTTTATTCCATATATGACTATTTTTTATACTGAAACTCAGTAAAATCTGTGGAAATACATTTCAGTCTTTTTCACTAAAGATAATTATACACATACCAGAAAGAATAAATTGACTATGAAGAATAGGCATGGGCTCCTTCGAAGACTCTGCACCAAATTTGCATTAATTTTTTTTCTTAAGGAAGGTCCCCTTGATTATATTAAATATATGTTTGTGATCCTCCAATACCTGGAGGTACCTTGAATCAGATATCATGAAATCTGGGTAATCTCTAAGGCAGTTTATGGAATTTGAAGAGTTTTATTGACTAGCCTTCAAAACATTAGCTGTCTCTTCTGGGCTGCTAACATTGTCAGTATGATATGAAAGGGAAGCTATTATTGATGAATGACAATGTATCCACAAACTCTAAATAATATGACTATTCAATGACTACTCATTAAAATTTCACTGTAGATTGTCTTTGTTAAATGCAGTCAGTAATGAAATTAAAAAGTTTGTAGTTTTAAGAAATGTTTAATAGGAAACAAATATGCATTACAATATAATATCATAAGTACTATTATTACAATATATACAAAGAGTAATGAGAATATTAAAGAAAAAAAATATATGCTTGAGAATTTCCAGGGCAGTGAAAATACTCCGTGTAATATTACAATAATGGATGTATGTCATTTTCTACTTTTCAAACCCATAGAATGTACAGCACTAAAAGTGAATGCTAATGTAAGCTATGGACTTGGGGCAATAGTAGTATGTCCGTGTAGCTTCATCGATTGTAGCAAATGTACCACTCTGGTGGGAGATTTGATAAAGGGAGAGGCTATGCATGTGAGAGGAAAAGTATATGTAGGCTATCTCTGTACCTTTCTCTCAGTTTTTCTGTGAACCTAAACCTACTCTAAAAGCTAAAGTCATTAATAAAACAACAACAAAAAAGTGTGCTGAATTTTTGTGGAAGAGCTAGGGAAGGATTTACTCAAAAATAGAATTAACGCATGTAACGTTTTGGATTGAAAATAGATAATTAGCTCAAATTTCCTAGTTATATTAGGAAAATTAGTTATTTAATCTGAAAATGATGTCTTACAGTAGTGAAAACAATAGGGAAAAAAAAGAGAAGAGGAATGAGTTTAGATATCAGTGGATTATTTGGAAAGATAAAGATGTCTGAGACAATAAATTCAGGGATTTGGACTAGCTAGAAAAATGGAGAGAACTAAGATTAGCATGGAGGTGCTAACCGGGCCAGGCAGAAGATCCTGAGTGGTCCTGCCATGTTCTACATGAATATCTGATTCACAGAACTAAAAGGATCATTAAGCAACTAAGATTTTAAAGTAAGCAAGGTATTGCCAAGTTTTTCCTGCATAAAATATTCAACTTGTATCTCCAGAAATATGAGTATGTAGGGAGTCAGTATATCTATTGAATCTTTGTGATGCTCAGGAATTCTGTCTCATTGCCAATACATCTGGAGCTCAGATATATCCCTTGATATCCATGGACTTAGCAGCTTACATCTTATAGTGGGCTCTCTACAGAATCCATGAATACTGTTTTTGCCAAGATAAGAAGCCAGGGACACCAGGGAAGCCTGGAAATAAAAACAAACAAGCAAAAAAGACAACAGAAACAAAACAAAAAAAAACACCTCTTTATTTGCATCTGCAGCAATGTAACACTGAAATACTTAATTTTGTCCAAAATAACAATGCCAGCCGGGCGCAGTGGCTCATGCTTGTAATCCCAAGAGTTTGGGAGGCCGAGTTGGGCAGATCACCTGAGGTTAGGAGTTCGAGACCAGCCTGGCTAACGTGGTGTCTCTACTAGAAAGACAAAAATTAGCCGGGCATGGTGGTGGGCACCTGTAATACCAGCTACTCTGGAGGCTAACGCAGGAAAATCGCTTGAACCCAGGAGGCGGAGGTTGCAGTGAGCTCAGATCGTGCCACTACACTCCAGCCTGGTGACAGAATAAGACTCCATCTCAAAGCAAAACAAAACAAAAACCAAAAACAAACAAATAAAAAATAACAAAAAATCAAAATACCAGTGCCTTGAAAACGGGACTATAAAAGATCTCTACTTTTGCTACTACATTCTGGCTGCTCCAGAATGCTTCCCTGTCTAATGTGTAGTGTGAAAGCCTGGTGTCATGGCTAAACCCTGCACACCAAAGCATTGTCACTGTTCACATCTTCTGCGCTTACCAGATCACAAATACATAAGAGCCTCCTATCATATGTTGTGGCCAAACTTGGTCATACTCTTCTTCTCACTGCCATTAGTGGAGACAATTGTCTTTCCCCTGTAGTTCTTCAAGGGAAAGACAGGATGACACACCTTCCTTGGTGTTATACTTGATTAAGAATGGTTTATTCCAGATTGGTTTTTAGGGATTGGGGGGCATCATGTTTCTTTATATGCACTCAGTTCCCTAGGGATCCCAGTTGGTTGAGCAGCAGAGGGTTCAGCATCTGCTGCCTCCTCAATGTGACTCTCTCAAATTTACTTCTGTATCAACAACTTATCTCAGTGCAGGGACTGCCCTGACAGCCCTAACTCTTCCAAGCATGCAGTATTATTTATCTCAGAAGTGTTGTTTACCCTGACTTTGCATATGGATCTTGGTTAGGAAAACCTGAGTCCATTTAGAAAGTCTTGCTGGTAAAACAGATAAGAGTTTGTATTCTTCTTCCCTTGATTTCCTCATGACATTTGCCTATTCCCTTCTCAGCCACCTTCAAGCTTTACCTAACAATAATTTATCTTTATGAAGAAAAAAATGTGCTATCTCACCACACAGCACAGAAGCTTACATATACATTCGTTTATATCTAAAAAAGACACAGACATAAGCCTAAAGAAGGTTGTACTTTCTTGGGGAAAACAAAATCTGAATAAATATTTATAAAACAACGTGATGCAGAATAGGAAATTGGGCCACAACAAAACAATATGTTGAAAGCTTGTGGAAATAATGCCTGAAAAAAAAAAAAATACAGTAAAACACAAGACTTAACTGATTACCTTTATTTGTATTGGACCCTTCCAGATAGATTGTCTGGGAAAAGCACTGAGCATGGAGTCAGAAAGTTTTTAGTCTTCCAAATCGAATTAGGAAATAATGTGCTCCCCTTTATATTTGCAGATACTTTCAAACCTGAAATTGTCTACCTCCACAGAAATGAGAGCCATCACAGATTATCCTGTCTCAGCAACTTTTGCTGGGAACTTTCCCAGACCTGAATAATATTAGTTCTTGTATTTTCCTTTATAAGAACAAAAACTATATAGCTCAATACAAACCTTCCCTGAAGAACAGAATTATTGTATTTCAGTGACAATCTGTTTTTGTGCTGTTTTCTGAATGAGTTGGTTAGAAATGAGTTGATTAAAATTCAAGGGATCCTAAGTTCTACATCCTCCCTATATTGGTCTCTTGTGTTTACAAAGTCATGTGTGAGTTAACTAACCCCCTAAAAAATGTCTGATTTGTACTGCATTTCTAGTCTTTGAATGGTGAGAATGAAGTGAGCCACTTACGAATGACTCTACAAGTTAAAACTTCTAGGAGCTCTTTCAGCCTTCAAAGGTCAGCATTCAAATTTCCCAGTATGTTTTAAGTATTAGAAAAGGACTCACTACTAGTGTTACACATTTTTGTTAGACAACTGTAGCTAAAATTAAATTACATTAAACTCACACAAAATAAATAAAAAAGGAGGAAGAGAGAGATAAAGAAGATCCTCAATGAGTGTCATTTTAGAGGTGAGAAGTATATGGCATACAGCAACAACTGGAGTTATGTCCGTTTAAATCAAGTTATTTCTGTTTCCATTGCCTGCTCTTTTTATTTAACAATCATCAATGTAGCAGTTACTATATCCAGATTCTGTTCCAAACACTTAAGAAATATTAAGTGATCTGAGGTAGATACAGTCATAATCTCCATTTTACAGTTGTGGAAAATGAGGAAGAAAATATGTCCAGGTAGCAGAGCTGGGATTCAAATCGGTGGAGTGTGAATGCTGTAGTCAAGCTCTTACCCACTATATGGCACTGTCTCATCCCTGTAGGTGGGATGTTTCAATCACAGCTATGTTCCAGAGTCACCTGGGTTTTTTGTTTTATTTTTTTAAAGTACACATCTCTGGTCCCGATTCAGATCAATGAAGTCAGAATTTATGGAGGGTAGGCCAGGGTATGGTCATATTTCCAAAGCTCTGCAGTTAGTTTCTAGATGTAACCAGATTATTTTATTTACTTATTTAGTTATTATTTTTATTTATTTATTTATTTATTTTTTTATTTATTTATTTATTTTTTTGAGACGGAGTCTTGCTCTGTCCCCCAGGCTGGAGTGCAATGGCGCGATCTCGGCTCACTGCAACCTCTGCCTCCCGGGTTCAAGTGATTCTCCTGCCTCAGCCTCCCAAGTAGCTGGGATTACAGGCGCCTGCCAGCATGCCCAGTTAATTTTTTGTATTTTTAGTAGAGACAGGGTTTCACCATGTGAAATGTTGGCCAGGTTAGTCTCGAACTCCTGGCCTCGTGATTCGCCGGCTTCAGCCTCCCAAAGCGCTGGGATTACAGGTGTGAGCCACCATGCCTTGCCCCAGATTATTTATTTTTAACATTTTTAATTATTAGAGGTACATAACGTGTATATATTCATGGGGTGCATGTGATGTTATGATGCAGGCATATGATGTGTAAAAATCACATCAGAGGAATTGGGGTATCCATCATCTCAAGCATTTATCATATTTTTTTGTGTTAGGAACATTCTGATTCCACTCTTTGAGTTATTTAAAAATGTACACTAAATTATTGCTGACCGTAATCACCTGTTGTGCTCTCAGATAGAACCTCTGTGCTCCAGGAAGCTTCAGCAAAGCATAATGGACAAGAGCAAGGGCTGTGTAACCAGATGATCCTGGCTTCAAATTGTGGTCATTTCCCCTACTGGAGAGTTAACTATGAGGAAGTTACCTTGCTTTCTGTGTCTTGGTTTCCTCACCCATCAACTGGGAAGAATAATCAAAATAGAAATAAAACATCATACCTACTTGATAAGATTACTGTGAGTTCATATTAATACTCTTTCAGCATGTTTAGTGGCTTGAGTTAAAAACTTCAAAGTTGTTAGGTTAAGAGAACCTTTTGCATTGTTGTCAAGGAAATGAATAGATTAGGAGAAGATCTGAGCTGGAATAATTTGATAAGATATGATATGTTGATGAGCAAAGTGCTACTTACTTTCTTTTTTACATTTTGTTTAACAGCTTTTAGGATGTTTAAAGTCATTCCTGGACTGCAAACTAAAGAGGTCTGTGAATGTTGCACATGGCAATTATAAAAATGTCTAAAACTAGCATTTGTTGAGTATAATTTGTATGTGCCAAGCACTGGCTAAGCAGCTGACATACATTATCCAGTTAAATATTTATACTGTATCTATGAAATAGTTATATTTTTTCCAGTTTTGCCAAAGGGGAAATCAAGACTTACACATAATGTGTTTCCCAGAATCAGATAGTGGTTTCTCTCCTCTCCTGCTCTGTCCTCAGCCACTATAACATATTTCAGGTTTATCTCATAACAGTGTCTTAGAGGCCGGGCACGGTGGCTCAAGCCTATAATCCCAGCACTTTGGGAGGCCGAGATGGGCAGATCACAAGGTCAGGAGATCAAGACCATCCTGGCTAACACGGTGAAACCCCGTCTCTACTAAAAAATACAAAAAAACTAGCGGGGCGAGGCACCTGTAGTCCAGGCTACTTGGGAGGCTGAGGCAGGAGAATGGCATAAACCTGGGAGGCGGAGCTTGCAGTGAGCCAAGATCCGGCCACTGCACTCCAGCCTGGGCGACACAGCGAGACTCCGTCTCAAAAAAAAAAACAAAACAAACAAACAAACAAACAAAAAAAACCGTGTCTTAGTTCTATAACCAATGCCTGGATTAGTCAGCATTTGCCACTGTAATGCTGCATAACAAAAAAATCTCAAATAATACTTATATTTTGTTTTTGTTTTATTTATGCAACTGAGACTTGGCTTTAGTGCATCTGAACTGGTTGGAGTTGGCTGAGTTTAGCTGCAAGCCAAGAATAGCTTTGCAGGAGCTTCTTGTGTCTCTCATTCTTTGGGGCCTGTAGATTATTCAGTGCATGTTCTTACATGCACAGAAGAAGTGGAAAAGGGGTGAGTACACACTTGCAATGAATTATGGAATTTGGACCCAAGCTGGCCCACTGTCACTTCTACTCACAATTGATTCAACATTGGTGAGCAGAGATGTAATCTCTGCCTCTAGCGAGAGGAACTGCAAAGTCATATCAAAAAAGGCAGAGACAGGGCCGGGCCTAGTGGCTCATGCCTGTAATTCCAGCACTTTGGGAGGCAGAGGTAGGAGGATCACCTGAGGTCAGGAGTTCGAGACCAGCCTGGCCAACATGGTGAAACCTGTCTCTACTAAAAATACAAAAATTAGCTGGGCATGGTAGCATGCACCTGTAATCCCAGCTACTTGGGAGGCTGAGATAGGAGAATAGCTTGAACCCGGGAGGCTAAGATTGCAGTGAGCCTGGATCACGCCATTGCACTCCAGCCTGGGCAACAGATTGACATTCCACCTCAAAAAAAAAAAAAAAAAAAAAAAAAAAGGCTGAGATGCAGAGTGATGATGAATGGGATTAATGATATAAAATCCCATTCACTTTGTAAGTGACATATCTAATAATTGAAATATAAATATCTCTTACTACAATTGAGTTCTCACTTGCAAATTCCTTTTTGTTTCTACGTCTCAGGCTGAGTGAATATGGATCTCGCCTCACCACAACCTCCACCTCCCGGGTTCAAGCGATTGTCCTGCCTCAGCCTCCTGAGTGGCTGGGATTAGAGGCACCTGCCATCACGCCCAGCCAATTTTTGTATTTTTAGTAGAGATGGGGTTTCACCATGTTGGCCAGGCTGGTCTCGAACTCCTGATCTGCCCACCTCGGACTCCCAAAGTGCTGGGATTATAGGCATGAGCCACCGCTCCCAGCCTGTGAAATTCTTTTATTGAGAACCTAGGTCTGATAATTTTGAAAGGCTGAGAAACATGACAAAATAAAATTTCATGGCCTTTTTTTTCCTTGATCTACTAAAGTTAAAATTAATAATCTTATTACTTTTAACTAATTTATAGAAGGCCCAAATTCTGGAGAATTATCAATTGGTAATTCACATGATTACCTATCTACATTAGGACAGATTTACTCACATTAGGCAGAAGCAATTCTACACGCACATATATACTCTTACTTTGAAGACTACAGTCATGATAGGCTATTTCCATTTCGATTTTAAACTTTGTAACCACCAGTGTTATAAGCTCTACTTACATTTTGAAAATCATGTTTGCATTATTCAATTCATTGAGGTAGATCACTCTATCTGCTTCTTATGTTATGTCAGTGGAGATATACAGTCTGCCCTCCGCATCTGTGGATTCCTTATCCTTGGATTCAACAACCAGAGATAGAAACTATTTGGGAGGAAAGAAAGTCCAATTTCCAAGAAACAAAACTTGAATTTGCTGTTGAATCCTTGTGAATGAAGTAATGTGTAGGCGTTGCATTAGGTATTACAAATTAATCTAAACATGACTTAAAGAAGATGTGTAGGTTATCTGCAAATACTATGCCATTTCATATAAAAGACCTGAAAATCTTCAGATTTTGGTATGGGGAGTGATCCTGGAACAAATCCCCTATGGATTCTGATGGATAACTGTATTTCTTTTTCATTTATATATATACCCTAATACATGTACAAATATGTTGGAAAATGTTTACAGAAGAAAAGCAAGTTAGCTCTCAATGAATGGTCAAAGTAAAACTTTGATATTTTTAAAGAAAATTATAAACAGGAGTGACATATATATAATCCTTAACTAAATAGGGAAATAAATTTGGTAAAATGGTGAAGAAAACATTGCAGCCTAAAACTTGATCTTATTGTTTCCAGTTAACAAAGTAGTAGTTCTTTGGTAAGTTGCTTCATTCCTTATTTTGCATATATGTCCTTCTCAAAATTTGGGGGATTTTTGAGATTTCCCCAAAGCCCTCAAATTTTGTAAGAAGGGAGATTTTCTTGTATATTTAATTCCTCCAGATAATCTCAGCATGAATAAGAAAGGCCCACAAGATGCTTTTCTCTTTCCCTTAAAGCCAAAATGTGTTAAAAATCAAAGGGCTACTTTTGGTAAGAAATTTACTTTCTTATTTTCTTGTGTGTGTGTGTGTGTGTGTGTGTGTGTGTATGTTTTGAGATGGAGTCTTGCTCTGTTGCCCAGACTGAAGTGCAGTGGCTCGATCTCAGCTCACTGAAGCCTCTGCCTCCCGGGTTCAAGCGATTCTCCTGCCTCAGCCTCCTGAGTAGCTAGGACTGTAGGTGTGCACCACCACGCCAGCTAATTTTTGTATTTTTAGTAGAGATGGGGTTTCACCATGTTGACCAGACTGGTCTTGAACTACTGACCTCAGGTCATCCACTTGCTTCGGCCTCCCAAAGTGTTGGAATTACAGACGTGAGACACCCAGCCCAGCAAAAATTTATTTTCCATAATGGTCTGTCTCTTTAAATGTAACTTCTTATGTATTGAAATGTTGGACTTAAGGCCCAATATCTGAAGCTCTATAGCTTTCCAAATTAGTAAAAAGCCGAGCAAGAATCGTGTTTTTAAATCTCCACAAAAGAATCAATCATTCTAGTAATAAATGTCAAACTCTCTAGTCTTTAATTCTTGTAAGAGAAGACATATTTGAGGCTAGAGTTTACTAGATAATCTGATAGAGTGAATTTTTATGTGTGACTGACTCATTTAATCCTTATTACAAACTCACAGCTTTATCCTAAAGAATCATCCATAAAGAAACTTCTTAACAGAGAAAAGGCATGGCTAGGCCAGGACTGACTTAGACAAATTTTTCATGTTGGTATTGATCTGTTATTTTTTTCACGATGGAAAAACAGGTACATCATTCTAATTTGAGATCATAGACACTCACATTGGCTCCTGCTTGATCCTTAGATTAAATTATTCTCCTACCTTATAAAACAGAATTTGTCAGATCAACAAAAATAAAGTTGGGAAGACAATGATAGTAAAATTCAGTTGAAGAATGGTTGAGACAGCTCTTATTTCGTTTCTGCAAATGATTTTGGAAAAAATGGAAAGAAACTTGGAAACCATACACTGTCACTTTGCAAGAGATCTCATGGAGGACTGCTTGACTTACGTTCTATGGGATATGACTCTTGAAACACCAGTGCTCTGAAAATGCCACTGAATATTTATAGATATTATCAGAATAAAACTATATATGTATTTTAACTTTTTATTGTAGAAAATTTTAAATATTTATGAAAGGATAGGCACTAGTATGGTGAACACTTATGTAACTTTAACTCATGCTCTATTTTGTTACGTATCTACTCCCATTCGCTTCTGATCCCAGATATTTTAGATAAACCCAAGACATCATGTTTATCCAGAAACATCAACTTACAGACATCAATTTCACTCATAAATATATTTGTAGATATTTTTCAAAGGTGAGGGTTCTCATTAATATAATCACAAAACTTGCTGTAGATAACATACTTATTGTCATTAACATAAGCATAACTTAATATCATCAAGGACCTAGTCAGTATTCAAAATTTTTAAATTGTCTCTCTCTCTCTCTCACACACACACACACACACGCACACCCCCTTTATTTTATTTTTTATTTTTTTTTATTTTTTTTTTTAATAGTTAAAATTCTTTTTTTTTTTTTTAATTTATTTATTATTATTATACTTTAAGTTGTAGGGTACATGTGCATAACGTGCAGGTTTGTTACATATGTATACTTGTGCCATGTTGGTCTGCTGCACCCATCAACTCGTCATTTACATCCGGTATAACTCCCAATGCAATCCCTCCCCCCTCCCCCCTCCCCATGATAGGCCCCGGTGTGTGATGTTCCCCTTCCTGAGTCCAAGTGATCTCGTTGTTCAGTTCCCACCTATGAGTGAGAACATGTGGTGTTTGGTTTTCTGTTCTTGTGATAGTTTGCTAAGAATGATGGTTTCCAGCTGCATCCATGTCCCTACAAAGGACGCAAACTCATCCTTTTTAATGGCTGCATAGAACTCAAACAAATTTACAAGAAAAAAACAAACAACCCCATCAAAAAGTGGGCAAAGGATATGAACAGACATTTCTCAAAAGAAGACATTCATACAGCCAACAGACATATGAAAAAATGCTCATCATCACTGGCCATCAGAGAAATGCAAATCAAAACCACAATGAGATACCATCTCACACCAGTTAGAATGGCGATCATTAAAAAGTCAGGAAACAACAGGTGCTGGAGAGGATGTGGAGAAATAGGAACACTTTTACACTGTTGGTGGGATTGTAAACTAGTTCAACCATTATGGAAAACAGTATGGCGATTCCTCAAGGATCTAGAACTAGATGTACCATATGACCCAGCCATCCCATTACTGGGGATATACCCAAAGGATTATAAATTATGCTGCTATAAAGACACATGCACACGTATGTTTATTGCAGCACTATTCACAATAGCAAAGACTTGGAATCAACCCAAATGTCCATCAGTGACAGATTGGATTAAGAAAATGTGGCACATATACACCATGGAATACTATGCACCCCCTTTATTTTAAACACAATTCAGGAAGATCTATTTATAATGATTAGTTGAGATTTCTCAAGTGTCTTTTAATTTATGAGTTCATCCTACATAACTTTTTATCTTATTTGTAATTGATTTATTGATGAAACAGAGTTTGTTCCACAGTTTTCCATAAACTGGATTGTGCTGATTGCATTACTGTGATGTCAATTAACGTTTTTATTTGTTCTCTACATTTCCTGTAAGTTGGTATTTAGATCTTGAGACTTAAGACTTGATCCGATTTTGGATTGACTCTGGGTTAACTCTTTTTTCTTTCCCTCTCTTTCAAAAATACTTCCATTAGGAGGGACATGATGTCTGGCCCTTCTTTGTATGATACAAGCAGCCATTGGTGATCATTGCCTAGCTCTACTTTTCCACTAGGAAAAATTGTGCTTGTCTGATACAATCATGCTTTCATCATCTATTAAGTCAAATAGTTCTCTAAGAAAACCCCTCACTCTTCAACATCATGGGTACCTCACTTATGGATTTTATAGAAAATCAAGGTAAACAGTTTCTTTTTGGTTTTGTTTTTTTACTTTTATTTACTGATATTCAAAATAAGTCGCTTTCCCAGAATCCTCCAAAGATGTACGTGCCTTTTAGATTTTTTCTTTTATTTCTATCATTGTTTACTCAAGAATTTAAACACGGTATATATATTTCAGTTTAGTGCAGTTATTATCAATTTCAATGATTGAAATGACTCAGCTTTGGCCAAGTGGTGCTGTGATTTACTCCTGTATACTTTTAACTTTACAGAAAATGGTACTTGAAAGGTTTCTTGCCTTCTATATGACAAAAGATGTTCCATGTGCATCTCCTGCATTTTCTGCCTTAGACCTAATGTTAAATATTTGCAGGCTTTCCTGGTTCCTTTTATCATTAAATAAAAGTTGGAGACAAAAATATGGTTAAATATTGCCACTGGGTCAGTCATCGTTCCTATGACTTTTCAGTGGATAAAGATAGGTTACATGCATTTTTATTTCCAGTTAAAGGCTTTGTAAATTTATATTGATACTTCTCATTCAAATTCTATACCAAGGTTATTAGTTAACCTCTTCCATCTTTATTTCCTTTCTTCCATCCCCAAATGACAGTTGTTAAAAGTGCCAGAAGAATTACTCGTTTCTTTTAGGCATAAGGTACACACTGTTGCCTCAAAATAAAAATTACACCACTCACAACAATATGCCTGAGAATTTAAAATACTTCTTGCACTTGTTTTTGTCCTTATCAGCATATACCACTTATGAAATACCTCATTTGATATATACAGTCAAATTATGGAGTTTGAGCATTTGGAATTGTGCCTCTATAATGATTATGACATCAACTTAATTCACAATTCATTCACCTTTTTGATTTTGCTTATTTTTTTAGGAATTTTGTGAAAAGCTCATTCTGTTTTGAAATTATGTAAAATGTACCTAGTTTCAAATAAGATCTATATAACAACATACATGTTGAAAGAAGTTTGGTTTTTACAGCTGTTCTGGTTGCCCTATTGCCTTTTTTTCCTTATACATAAAAAGTTTGTTTTAGTATTACATTTAACTTTACTATTTTGTAGTGTTTTACATAAATATCTCTGTATCATCTTTACACACACACAAACATACAGCACAAACATATATATGTCTACGTTATATTTTTTAATGGCAAAACATTACATACACTTACCTCAATCTTACTTTTTCACTTAGCCTTACATGGTAAATATTTACTTTAGTGTACACAGAGATATCTCATTTAATTTTTCTAGATTCATTTTCTCATAATTGCATTTCATGGATATTTCATAGTTTATTCAATGAGTCCCCTATAGGTGAATAGTTTATTCAATGAGTCCCCAAAACACCCCATTTGGGATGTTTTGAGTATTTTGTTACTATAACTATTGGTTTATTAAATTGCCTTTGCATAATTTTGCCTATATAATGTTTTAATATATGGCCAATTCCCCTCCATAAGACTAGTAACATCTTACATTCCCAACAGCAATATCAGAAAATTCATTTTCTTAAGCTTTGTTAACTAAGTCAATTATCAAACTTTTGAGTTTTTGCTAATCTGAGATGGGAGAAATCTATCTCAGTGAAGCATTAATTTGCATCTATCTTATTATAAGTGAGGTTTAGCATATTTTATATGTTTAAGTTCTATTTGCATTTCTTCTATGAAGGTTTTATTAAGATTCCCAGCACATTCTCTCTAAGGTAGTTGATAATTTTCCCTTCTATTTTTAAAAGCTATTAGAATTTTGTAAATATTATTTGTAATATATACAACAAGTATTTTCAGCAGTTTGCTGTTTTAAGTTGCTTCTGATGTTTCTGCTGTGCAGTTTCTTTTTTTGCTTTTATACAATTAAATGTCTATAGCTATTTTCTTTTTAGTTATTTTGTAATTAATAAATAAATTTATATGTATTTGTCACATACATGATGTTTTGAAATATATACACATTGTGTAATGACTAAATCTAGCTAACTTGTATATACAATATATAGTTAGTTAATACACATAGTTAATGTTTTTCTGGTGGGAACACTTAACATCCACTGTTTTAGAATTTTTCAAGTACAACATAATGACCATAGTAATTAATAATATATTGTATTCTGTTTTCTTTTGGCTTTTCAATTTTGTGTCATAGTTACTAAAGCCACCTCAATCCTTGATTATGAAAAACCACTCATGTACAAAACTTGATTTTATGAATACTTGACCTCTTATTTTATACCATGAACTTATTGGGAAGAGCATAAATAGGATATGATATCTAAATTTCATTCCTGTATCTGCTACCAACCAGCTCTGTGAGCCTGAACATACTGCCAAAATAAACTGAGACCTCTAAAGTTAGATTAATTATTAGCTGTCACCACAGATTTTTATTAGGGTTAATTGAGAATATATTTCAGAGGTGATTTCCTAGGTACAGTAAGTTTGTAAAAAAAATTTTAATTTTGAATTTTTACATATGATTTTCTTATATAAAATAATTTTCTGGATTAGGCTCTTCCAAAGGTAAGATTGAGTTTTGGCTCAAAATTTAAGTTATCACACTATAAATCATAGCTTGTTCCTTTATAACCATTGAATTTCTACATTTCAGCTCTTCAGTAACAAAAAGTATCTGTTTGTTGTTTTTAGAATAAATTAGTTTTAAGTAACAATTAAACAATTATTCGCTTTTCAGTAGCTCAGTACATACAACTACTTGTTCTTCTTGAAAACATCATGCTTTTTCTCACCTCTAGACATTCATTAATTCATTCAAAACTTTTCTTGAGTCTCCCTTTTTTCCAGGACCTCTGCTACACCCGGAGCTCACCATTTCTACCATCATATTTAGCTCTTGATGCTTCATCTGTTGAAATGTCCAATGCTTGCCCTGCCTTGCAAAACACTATTTGGTAATTTTCAGTCTTTGTCTGTTATCTCTATCCAATCCATGATGTTCCACCAAATAAAGCCCTTTTCAACACCAAAAATTAAAAGAAGAAATTAATCTTTTATTGATTTATAACCTACTACAAAAAAATTCAAAAATCAAATATATAGAGGCAAACGAATGTTCAGAGTTGACAAAGCTGTGTAATCAACCAAATAATAGACAGTTACCAACACCTGAGACTTTTCCAGGTATGCTCATGCCAGATGAATACTTTCCACAACAGTAACCTTTATCCTACATCAAAAGACCTTAGATTGTCTTGCTTTCCACTTTTATTTTTTCTTTTGCTTTTTGAAGTTTATATAAGTAAAATCTCATAACATGTGCTTTTGTTTCTGGATTATTTTTCAGTGTCATATTGTTGATTAATATTTGTTTTTAGCCTGGACATGGTGAAACCCCATCTCTATAAAACATTAGTCAGGGGTTGTGGCATGTGCCTGTAGTACCAGCTACTCAGTAGGCTGAGGTGGGAGCCCAGGAGGTCAAGGCTGCAGTAAGCCATGTTCAAGGCACAGCACTACAGCCTGGGTGACAGAGCAAGATCCTGTCCACATATATATATACACACACATACATGTATGTATGTGTGTGCACATATATATACATATTGCATGTGTGTGTATGTGTATACATATTGATTTTCTGCCTCTTCTTATTGATCAGTAGGAATTATTTATTCTGGACATGAATCAGTCACTTGTCCATGTATGGACATATGTGCTCCCACACTGTGACTTCCATTTTCACTTTCTTCATTGTGTCAATGTTTTCATTTAGATATTTTACCATATTTTCTTCTTGAAACTTGTTATATTTAAGCTTGAAATCCATGTGGAATTTTATTTTTGGAAGTTAAAATTGATTTTGTTTATGGTGTGAGGATTTTTAACAGAAGAGAAATCTCTATAAAAAGACAAATTTGTAATGACACAATTTCCCATGCACGCTTAGTCCCTCCACTCTACCACCTACCATCTCCCATTGGGGACCCAGCTGCAGAAGATAATAGAAGTCTTGAAATTCATCCCCACATGAAGGATGTGGCTTAAACAGCTTACATTAACTATAGTATTAATGACTTCTGGTCTTCTACAACCCAGCAAATTTGCTTGATGATCAGAGTTTTCAGAGTTAGTAAGATAAATTATAAATGACATTTATGATTCATGTATATATGTTAGAAAGTGATCCAAACAATTTACAGACACTAGTCAATTTATTTTTTAACAATTATTTGAGATACGTACTACTATATCCATTTTACAGATAAAGCATTGAGTGATTAAGTAATTTTCAATAGTCTCACATCTGATATGTGTGAAAACTGAGATGTGATTGTATGGACTGAGACTCAGAGTTGTTAGCTACCAGGCAGTAGTTTTGTTCTTTACCACGGGTTACTTTGGAACCTTGGTTTAAAAAGCTGATGCTATACCATTTAGAGCCATGAATAAGGTTTATCTTCCTTTTACATCATAAACTCAAAAGGATACTGTTTTCCCCTCTCAATGGATTATTTATTCCAAGCCACCTCTTAAAGAATGATAATTAAGTTATTTTTGGTCAACTAATCTTCTTTAGGGAGATACATGTAAACATTCAGAACCGTCTTATTTTGAATTTGTTTTGACCAGCACAACTTATTTTTGCCTTTGATGCACAGTATAGTTTGGATCAAAATATTCCAACCATATTAAGCCCAGTTATTTCTTTTATTTTCAATGTAATAAATATCTTGACAATATTCTGCAAAGAAAATACCAGTTTCACCTTTTCATCACACCTTTGTCATTCTTTCAAACTTCAAGAATCCATTAATAAATATTATTTAAGAAATTATATCATATCAATGAATATTTTGAAAATTCACTCAAACATCATCTCTTTTTTTCCCACACTCTCTGACCCTACAGCCAAATTTCTCAGTTTTCCATAGCAATTTATACACTTTTTCTACAATACTTATGGAGGGCTATATCACTTAACACATTGGATTATAGCTATTTCATTTATCCATTTGATGTATGTTAAAGATCAGGGCTGCCACCAGATCAGTAAAGCATACTTGTCTCCAGGCAGGTTATTTTTTTGCAGAGAGCTTGATTATATAAACCATTTGATTTAAAAATACGTTATAAAATAATGGACCCATGTGAAGTATACTGGTTGTTGGTACATATTTAGAATCATAGGCAGAGAAAAAGTAGATATGTATTTGTTTATTGTCCCATGAAGAGTTGTAGAGGTTTTTCCTAGACTCCAGGTACGCTCTCTTCCTATTTCAATTCAAGAACCAACTCTTCATGTTTTATTTTTATTGCCAAATATGCTGTTCTTGGCTAATTTCATATTTTCTACCTCTAGGAAGAGGTTGCAATTTTGTTATTACTTATAATTCCATGGCTCTTTGTAAGTGTTAATATTGAAATAATATTGACCTTCTTGCCTCTGCAGCTCCCTAATACCACTTATTTCAAGTCAATCACAATATTACTCATGACATTGCATCATTCTTTGGGAGTCCTGTGAAGGTTTCCAGACTCTCAAAAGTTGTTACTGGCCAGGTGTGGTGGCTCATGCCTGTAATCTCAGCACTGTGGGAGGCCAAGGCAGGAGGATCACTTGGGCTCAGGAGTCTGATACCAGCCTGGGAGACACAGAGAGACTCTGTCTCAAAAAAAATTTTTTTAAATTAGCCTGGCAAGGCAATGCACACCTGTGCATTGGGAAGGAGCTAAGTAGCTACTAAGTGCTACTAGGAAGGCTAAGGTGGGAGGATTACATAATCCCAGGAGCCTGAGTTTGCAGTGAGCCATAATTGTGCCACTGCACTCCAGCCTGGGTGACAGAGTGAGACCCTGTCTCAGAAAAATAGTTGATATCCTATTTTGTTCATGATGACCACAAAGGTGCGTCTTACTCAGACTATTCAGGAACATGTGAGCAATAATTTCATTTCTGTCATGTGAATTTGACCCTCTGTAAATATAGAACATCTTCTAAATATGTCTTCTTAAACTCCTTAGGCTGTATTTACAGCATTCTTAGAATATGTCTTTCAATATAAAAACAATCTTGCCTTCCACATACCTGTACCAGCAGATAGGACAGACTATGAGCCTATGGGGAGAATGAGAAGAGTTGGTCCTACTTGCACAAGGAATTCCTATTCTTGGTCTAGCACAGCTCAAGAAAGAATGAGAACATATAGTCACCATATTGATCTAAAGCAGGAGAAAACGTCAGAAGATAACCCTTGGTATTGTGGAGCAACAGTCTAGAAAATCCTCAAAAGAAAGACATGGTCATCCCAAAGAAATGACAAACATATGGCATCAAACCTATAGAGGAGCTGGAGGTACTTAGCCCTCTAGGATGGCACTATCAGCCACCAGCTAATCCCCGGACCCAAAGGGGGACTTTGATATTTTGAGGGAAGACAATATGAATACTGGATTCCAAGGTGTGAGTACAAAAGGAAATGTAGGGATTCCTGTAGGGGTGGACTGAGGCAAGCCATGTGTGCCCTGTTCTAAAGATGGTTCTGTTGACAAGAGTTGACAAATCTATATTCAGATCTCAGACCTACAATTTACTACTATGTGAATGAAAAGTCCCCTCTCTATAAAATACAATTCTATGTGTAGCTTAAATAGTTCTTCTGAGAATATAAATACAATTGAAAACAATTAGGATCGTTGTTTTGGTTCCCAGTGCCTACGGTATTTTGTGTGTGTGTGTGTGTGTGTGTGTGTAATATATACAATGTATTTAAAATGTATAAGGAACTGTGCTACTTCCCTGGTTATGGTAATTGTTCTAAATTACTCAATCCATTCTAGGCTGTTACGTAAGCATTCTGACATTGTCTTCACAATTGGTCTAGGACAAAACACATGGGGATTTTTCTTAAGAATTTTTCCACTTCTTTGGAGTCGGAGTGTGGAAATTTTTTTTTTTTTTCCTTTAGTGACAAAGCTGTGGGATGTGTAAACCTCGAAAACCTGGCAGTTTTATCCTTAATCCTCTGAGAGAAAAATCCATCCTTAGTCACAGAGAAAGACAATAAGTACAATAACAGCTATGAGAGAGATTCTGGTGAAATTTTATCCTTGATTGTCTCAAGATTTAATCTTGTTTACTAGTTATGATTCAATATATTTTGTTTATGCTAGTTTAAGTGTGATTTTTTTGTGCAAATAAAAGAAATGTCTCTCTCTCTATATATATATATATATTGAATGCCTAGCATGATGTTTATACTGGTAAACTTTCACAACGTGTCTGCTGTTATCCAAAGTAGTACTGGTTTTCCACTGGGTAGTGTAGTCATTATCAGTAATGAATAGTTCATGTGATCATATATTTATCCATGCCTAGTTAGCATTATCTGTTTGGCTGCTCAGTTTTATTGTCCCTCCCTTACACACACTCTAAACTGGAAACTTTGAGATCCACCATGTAATAAAGCACTAACCTCAGTGCATGAGAGAGAAAGAGCACAGTATTAAAAAAAAAAAAAAAACTCAGTTAAAGGGAATTACATTTCAATTGTTGAGAAACGGGAATGATGAACCAAGGTTTCTGAAGATTCCAGTTTTCAGTTGTTTCATATTTTCTCTTTGTTATCTTACACTGAAATTACACATAAAGCTAAGAAAAACATACAGAAGATGAAATTTTATTTATATAAAGTAGAACATGCTAAGATCTAAAAACTCTGTGAACTTTATGTAGGATAATTAAGAAAATTCTATGAAAAGAGGGCTTGCCAGCATTATTCTATTTATTAGCAAACCAGGTTATTGAGTTTAATTGAATTCTTTTAAGTTATATTAGCAGACCTCTAACAATAAAGTTAATTTTAAATAGCAATTCTGGATTGTACCCTCTTCAAAATTGTGAAGAAACACTTTTAAATTATTTTATTTTTCCTGTTGCTTTGAGAGAACACTTCTGCAGGGCTTTCTGCACAAAAACAAGTGTGGAAAATTATGGTTCTTGTATGTTCAAGAAGATGCAAAAAAAATTAGACTTATTCCTCTTCTTTAATATAAAATGTATTATCTATCAATGAAATGCATTTTGTCATTAAAAGCAATTATTATTTATTTTAAATAAGCTCTGAAGTCCAAAAATTGTATAAATTTGAATATATTGTCTATAGTGTATTAGGATTCAGGTTAATTGATTCCCAAAATTGTCAAAGGGTTTTGTAGATAATTCTTATTGCGAGAGATAAAATTCATCATAACCTGACCTTGAATCTCTTTCATTTATTTTCTCTTCAATTGATCAAGACTAGCCTAGTTAAGCTGCTTTCCCCTTGGCAAGCTTCTACATCATCACCTACTTTCTCATTCAGTTGGCATTAAGCAAGTCAAACACAACGTAGTGTATCAGACAGTGCAGCAAACTTTCTTCAAAAATAGTATTTGAAAATGTATTTAGAGCCAAAATGTATGTCTCTGGGAATCACATATTGTTGTGTCATTAAGACTCAGGGCTATTTATCAAGTTTGTTTTATTCTCTTGCTGCAGGTAGCAGGGACTCAATTGTTTACCCCTTGGTCTGTGGCTCCTGTGATTGTATTTCTTCAAAACTGGCTCTGAAACCACATGCAGTATCCCTAGATCCTATTTTCTTTACGGTCTCTGAAGACAAACCCAAATGTCACTTTGCAAATGAAAGGAGGGATGAGGAATACATCCAAGGAATAACAGAAACAATTTTTTTTTTTTTTTTTTGAGACAACGTCTTGCTCTCATCCCCCAGACTGGAGTGCAATGGCACAATCTCAGCTCACTGCAACCTCTGCCTCCCGGGTTCAAGCAGTTGTCCTGCCTCAGCCTCCTGAGTAGCTGGGATTACAGGCGCCTGCCACCATGCCCGGCTAATTTTTGTATTTTTAGTAGAGACAGGGTTTCACCATGTTGGCCAGGCTGGTCTCGAACTCCTGACCTCACACGATCTACCTGCCCTGGCCTCCCAAAGTGCTGGGATTACAGGTGTGAGCCACTATGCCCAGCCTTCAGCATCTTATAAAGCATCACAACTCTTACATCCAGAGGCCTTTCTGAGATAGTAGCTGTATGTGCAGATGGATTTCCTCTAGCCAATTTTGTCTACCAAAGAACAATACCTACCCATCTTTTCACCTTCTATGGACTTTCTTTATAAAGGCTTTCTTTGTATTCATTCTGTGTAATAACCCTAAAACCTAAGTCATGGACCATCTAGACACACTCTCTCTGTGCACTTACCAGGCATGAGTCTTTATTGAAGAAAATCCACCCAGAAGTCTACGTGAATGCTGAGAATTTAAGGCTTTATCATACCTTAAGGAAATATTTTATTATTTGAATGAAAGTTTTCCTAAAATGCAAATGTTAAGCAAAGTGAGTGAATTAACATAGCTATTTCAAAAATGATGATAAGAATTTGTAAAGACTATTTGGAAGCAAATGTGACTGATTCCCCAATGACCTGGTGGAACATTTTCAATCAATATGAAATGTTCCTACAATCCCTGGAATTTTTTTTAAAAATGCAGATTCTGGCTTTTTTGAGATGGTATGGGAACTGAGATTCTGCATTTCTGTTAAGTTCCCAGGTGCTGCAAATGTTGCTGAGCTTGAGACCACACTTGGAGTAGAAAGGATCTAGATGGTAGGGGCAGCAGGAAGCGATTGATGAATCCAAGGATATTCAAAAGATGTCATGTGAACCACCCATGGATACCTTCTCTGTGTGTACAATGCAAACTTCCTTTTCTGCTTTCAACATAACTAGAAGGTTTTCCTAGAAATGACTAATGAATTACTCATCACTAGATATAATTAAGTGGGTGAGATAATTCTTATTAAGATGTCATAAAAATATACATTTAATTAGAGAAGAAAAACAAATCCTTCTCCAGAATACTATGTTAAAAAAAATGTGACTGCTAATAATGCAAACATTTTGTACTTTTTTTTGTTTGTCTGAGACTGGATCTTGCTCTGTTTCCCAGGCAGGAGACAGCGGCACACTCACAGCTCACTGCAGCCTCAACCTCCTGGGCTCAAGCCATCCTCCCACTTCAGGTTTTCTAGTGGCTGGGACTACAGGTGCACACCACCACACTCAGGTAATTTCTCCATGTTTTGTAGAGACAAGTTTTCACTGTGTTACCCAGGCTTGTCTGGGACTCCTGGGCTCAAGGAAGTCACCTGCCTTGGCCTCCCAAAGTGCTGGGATTACAGGTGTGAGCCTCTGTGCCCTGCCTGAAGTAACTTAAAAACAGGTCTAAACAATTTAACGCTCCAAAATAATGTGCTTCTTTTTTTCCGTCTTCTGTCAAGAAACAAAATTACAACAAATTTAGTTATAGAAATAATTGGATTTTATTCCCAGTTCATGAATCTGGCACTCTCGATTCTGCAAAATAGAATGAAAGCTCTCACTGAACGATAGCAGAACAATGGGTTTTCTTATGGTAGGAATAAGGAAACAAATCAATAGAAAAAGAAGCTGACTGGTTAATATCAAGTTACTTCATGTTACTTTTTTTAAGAGTAAAGCAGAGGGGACTTCTTATTACACTGACTCAGGTAGACTGGAATCTCCTGTTTTCAGGAAAACTGTTCTGTTTGTGGATCTATCTGCTTCCTTACATTTTTAGTTTGACTATGTGGCATTCAGCATGAGTGACTGCACTTTGGCTTGGTCTGGTCTGTTTGGGCCTAGGAGCTCATTCTAAAACTATAGCCTCGTATAATTTTTGTTTAGTAGCATACATTAATGAAAATTTATTTTTCAGTAAACATGACCTATATTAAAATGAGACTTTATTTTTTATAATTTATTTTGCTTAATGTAAGTATTCATGCTCCTTACTGCACAAATACTAAATAATTTTAGTATGGGGTGCTACTCTAACTGCAGTAGGGGCATTGCCTAATATTTGGTATATGCACCCACATTTATTTTATAAAAATTTATAGTAGTATGAATTATCAAAACCACCTATTCCTAGGGAATTTGGGTAAGAAATTATAGACCTGTATCACTTTTTTTAATGAAAATGAGATGCCCTAATTGCTTGGTTTAAGATCATTAAAACTTTCATATTAAAATTTATATCTAAAATATCTAAATATTTGTTTATTTGTTATAGCTAGAAGAAAAAAGGGAACACTCAACTGTCATCTAGCCCAAAACTATTTTTTGTTCCAAAATGATTTTGATTAAAATAAGATTTATACATTATAACATTTGAAGGCACTAAAGGAGAAATGTTGCAGTTATTTTGGTGAGATATTTTGCTGAGATTATATGGCCACACACTAAACTTATTCCTAATGAATATCAATCATTATTGTCCCCTTCAGCAAGTATTGGTCTCCACTTCATATTAGTCAATATTTACCTACTCATTTAATAGAGTTTGATATTTGTCTCCACAGTAATCAATATCTATTTAATATTTAAAGAAGGAACAAAAGAAGTAAAGAGTACACTACAAAAGATATTTTTCTGAATTATTCATCTCCTGTGAAACCATTTGTATTTAACATAGTTTTTCCATATTTATTGTTAATTTTTAAATTGTATCTCATTATGTTGAACTCCTTAAATTTTCCAAACCTTTAGTCTTGTTTGGGATTTTGCCATACCTAATAGGTTTGCCTAAGTAGGCAGTAAGAAATAGACACCTTCAATGTCCAGGATATTGACACTCAAAAAAGCAAAACTTTTTGTTAACCATAGTTCATAAATTCTAATTAAAAGTGCTGATATTGATGATTACCGTTATTGTCAATGATGACCACTAATACTGAAGTCTTAAATTTACATAAAATGTGATTTTTCTCAGTATAAATGAGATGTTAAGCACATAAACGAAAGATTGCTTTTTATATATCTTTAGTACCAATGTTGTAAATTCACAAGTTACCCACTCAGACACAAATGCACACGCTACACACACACACACACACACAAACACGCACAACTTTGTTGATGTATCTTTCTAAACTTCAGAGGTTTAAATTATGGTTACTTTTTAAAACAGAGGTTAACTGAAATCTTTTTGAATTATTTTTAATCAATTACTGTTCATTACTGAGGTTTAAACCAATAGCAACAGCATCATCCAACCTTATGTAACTAGGATTTCAATCCAATAAAGCTTGATAGAATAAACACATTACTAAGAATTATTACTAAAAATTTAAGGAGGAATAGTAGTCACTTTTATACATAAATACTTAATTTTATCAGTTCCCAAGATGATTCCCATGCATTATTTAAAATTAGAGTTATAGGCCAGGCACAGTGGCTCATGCCTATAATCCTAACACTTTGCGAGGCTGAGTCAGGTGGATTACCTGAGGTCAGGAGTTCGAGACCAGCCTGGCCAACATGGTGAAACCCCGTCTCTACTGAAAATGCAAAAATTATCTGGGAGTGGTGGTACGTGCCTATAATTACAGATACACAGAAGGCTGAGACAAGAGAATTGCTTGAACCCAGGAGGCAGAGGTTGCCATGAGCTGAGATTGTGCCATTTGCACCCCAACCTGGGATACAAGAGCAAAACTCCATCTCAATACATATATACATACATACATACATACATACATACATACATACATAAAATAAAATTAGACTTATAGAGTTCCATAGTAAATATCTGAATATCCATGTAGAACGATTGCCTTTATTTCTCATAACTGGAAGAATAGATGGTATCGTGTTACAGGGAAAGTGACACAAAGAAGGGAAAAATAACAAAAAAAAACCTTACCTCCAAAACTTAGGAGTTCGTGAGTAAGGCTGTTGGCAACAATGTTTTTATCCCACAGAACTCTACACTCATCTGGTCACAACTACAGTACTGAAATCAGTTATATGCATAAGTTAATGCTTAACTTGAAAAGATAGGGACTAGTGGGAGAACAATGAAGAGGAAACAACATGCTAGCTTGAAAATAAAAATGGTCATCGGTGACAGAACTGTACTCACAAAATCATAGGTGTTTTTCAAATCTGTAAAGTGATTGGGGCCCCCAATATTATATATTTCTTAATAGCCATGTCAATTTGCTGGATCACAGATCTAATTTTCTGCCATCCTTGTGGTAATCACTCAACACTTCCCTTTCCAATATTATTATGTTGATGGTAATTAATTTTCCTATTTTTACCATTTCTAATAAATCCTTTGTTGAAAGTTTTTCTTTATCTGTTTTGGCCAGCTCCTGAGAAGTTTCTTGTCAATTTCTTGGCTGATCAAGAATCTTCAAAGTAGAAGCATTTCTAACCATTGATTATATATCTTTAGTCTTCCAAAATATTATTTCCCTCTTTACATTTTTGTTATCCTCCTTTGAAAAACATAGAATATGTACTCACAAAAAAATAAATAAATAAAAACAAAAAACATGGAATAACCCCCAAGAACATAAGAACAACTTTACCAAGCTTAGATGAAACACCTTTCTTATCAACTTAGTTGGTGCTCAGATTAATGCCTAAAATGTTTAGGCAAGTGCCTGACTCATTACCCATTCACCAAATGAATGAATGTAAAATACTCATCTCTATCTTACCCTTATATAAAGATGAGTTCCTTCTCAGGAAACTCCCTTAAGCCCTAGATATTGGTGCATCATCTGTGTCTCAGCCCTCTCTTTTTTTTCCCAAGTTTGTCTACTGGAAATTTCTGAGCAAACACATCAGCCCATCTATATTTTTTTTTCCTGTGAGAATTGCACATTTTGATAAAAAATAAATTCTCCATTCCAGCCTTGTTCTTGGAGAGCTCCAAATGTAGACATGCAGATTAGTACATAACTCTTTTGTTGAATATGTAAAGGATGTGTAGAGGAAATGAGGAAATATCTAAATTGAAGGAAAGACTCAGTAGGGACATGGTTATTCTTTGGGGTGAACTTTTAAGATGTGTCTTCCACAAAAGGAATTAAACATTATTTTATTAAGGGTACAGAAGTAGAGAATCAAGGCTGACCATCTTCAGTAAAAGCTTCAAAGGCATAGATTTATGGTAAATTTAATAAAGAAATTCCTTATAGTTAAAGTTCTTCAAAAATTGTAGTGGAAATTCCAACAGAAAGAATATGATGGCAGTGTAGACGTTTATAAAATTTCCTTATAAAGCAAACAGAACAAGTAAAATATTTAAAAATAAACATGAATGATATTTTCAACAAAATCTGATAAAAAAATAATTTACCAGGAATCTCAGAAAAAGGTAGATAGGCCAAAATAGCAACGGGCTCTGCACAATACCAGCAACTGTGTAATAGCAGGGTCAAAGTAAAGGAAGTAAGAAAAGAATGGCATTATAAGCCAACAACCAGTCACCCCTATGGGGGAAAAAAAAAAGCACAAGCAGAGTGGTAATCCGAGAGGACAAACTTGAGAACAGCTAGCAGAAAGCACAAGTTGCAGATGAGGTACAAAATAGCGAAGATGAATTACCGGACAAATATGGGACAATCTAGATATTATTTTCAAAAGATTGTAATTTATTTAAAAAGGAAATATAAAAATAGCCAGGAGCTCAAATGTTAGCTTTCATTCTTGGACAAGGAGAAAAAGGAGGCAACAGAGGAGATAAAAACAAGAGAGAAGAACAAAGCGTCACTCATCAGACACCACTGAATGTTGTTAAGACAACCATTTATTACCCTGAAAATTTATAACTAATGGGAATTAGACAAATATCTCTGGATAACAAAATAGGTCTAGCAAATGCAGAAAGTTAGTCTATTAAAAGCAGAGGATTTTAGGTAATAAATCCACAAGGGAATACCAAATTGAAATACAGAATTACAGAATTAAAAGATCACAATTTTACAATCCTTAACTAAATACAATCAATAGATGATGTACTAGGTTGCGTTATGTCAACATGGCTACGGTTAAAAACTTTGCTTGCTAGAATTCCCTTCTTTGTATGAGACCACGCTACAGTTGAGTATTTGCGCAAAATTAAAAAGGAAAACTGACACAAAAACCACTAATTTCAGAGGGGTACTGTGGTTAGACAGTATGACAGATGCATGGTGGCTGGAAAACCATGCATGTCCTACTTCTCCACTGTTTTGTATTCAGTTCATCTTTCTAATTGCTAACCTGGCACTCAACAGTGGCCCCAAAGTCACCAAAGGTGAGAGGTGAAGCCAGCTGGACTTCCTGGGTCAGGTGGGGACTTGGAGAAATTTTCTTTCTAGCTAAAGGATTGTAAATGCGCCAATCAGTGCTCTGTGTCTAGCTAAACGTTTGTAAAAGCACCAATCAGCACTCTGTAAAAACAGAACAATCAGCACTCTGTAAAATGAACCAATCCACACTCTGTAAAGTGGGCCAATCAGCACTCTGTAAAATGGACCAATCAGCAGGATGTGGATGGGGCCAAATAAGGGAATAAAACTGGCCACCCAAGCCAGCAGCAGCAACCCACTCGGGTCCCCTTCCATGCTGTGGAAGCTTTGTTCTTTCATTCTTCGCAATAAATCTTGCTGCTGCTCACTCTTTGGGTCTGCATTACTTTTATGAGCTGTAACACTCACTGTGAAGGTCTGCGGCTTCACTCCTGAAGTCAGCAAGACCACAAACCCACCAGAAGGAAGACACTCTGGACACATCTGAACATCTGAAGGAACAAACTCCAGGACACACCATCTTTAAGAACTGTAACAGTCACCGTGAGGGCCCACAGCTTCATTCTTGAAGTCAGTGAGACCAAGAACCCACGGAAAGGAACCAATTCTGGACACATTTTGGCAACCACGAAGGGACAATTGACTATAGCCAAGCGGTGAGTACCATCGGACCCCTTTCACTTGCTATTCTGTCATATTTTTCCTTAAAATTCAGGGGCTAAATACTCGGCACCTGTCGACCAGTTAAAAGTAACTAGCGCAGCCAACAGACTAAAGACATGGGTGTCAGGCTTTCTGGGAAAGGGCTCTCTAACAACAACTGACTCTTCAGAGTTGGGAGCATTAGTTTGCCTGTAACCAGCTTCCACTTTTCCTGTACTTCTGGGCTGAGCCGAGGGTCGACAGGAATGCCATTCAGCTCTGGGGTCCCTACAACAAGTTGGTTGACCCTGCGGCCATGAAGTCATGTCGCCCAAATGAGACTCGCCCATCTATCCTATCTATCCTGACCCTTGTCTCCTGGGTCCTAATGCTTGTCAGACAAACTTTCTCTTGCCTCTCTTCTCCGAGGCTAGTCCTGCTTCTAAAAACCACTCCCTGTCTCTGGCACTTTTTAGTTTCTCTTATAAGAATGATTTCTAGTATAAACTTCAGGACTTTGTTACCTTCTTTAGGCACCCGGGCTCACCAGTCAGAAAGACATAATTTTTGCCCAAAGCCCTGTCATAGGGGAGACTATCTGGAATTTTAGGATTCCTCCTCAGACAAGCAGGCGTAACAAAAACTATTCCTGAAGCTAGGATATGGGGAGCCTCAGAAATTGTATCCTTCCTATAAGTGAGGACAAAAGGTATCACTCTTCCAACCCTGGAGATCCCTTCCCTCCCTCAGGGTATGGCCTCCACTTCATTTTTGGGGCATAACATCTTTATAGGACAGGGGTAAAGTCCCAATACTAACAGGAGAACACTTAGGACTCTAACAGGTTTTTGAGAATGTGTTGGTAAGGGCCACTAAATCTGACCTTTCTCGGTCCTCCTTGTGGTCTGGGGGAAAACTAGTGTTTCTGCTGCTGTGTCAATGAGCACAACTATTCTGATCAACAGGGTCCAAGGACCATTGCGGGTTCTTGGACAGGGGTTTTTTCTGCTGCTGTGTCAGTGAGCGCAACTATTCTGATCAATAGGATCCAGGGACCATTGCGGATTCTTGGGTATGGAGTGTTTCTACTGCTGTATCAGTGAGTGCAGCTATTCCGATCAGCAGGGTCCAGGTATCGTTGCAGGTTCTTCGGCAGGGGGAGAAACAAAACAAATCAAAACCATGGGTGGTTTTGTCTTTCAGATGGGAAACACTCAGGCATCAACAGGCTCACCCTTGAAATGCATCCTAAGCCACTGGGACGAATTTGACCTGCATACCCTGAAAAAGAGGTGGCTCATTTTTTCTGTTCTATGGCCTGGCCCCAATATTCTCTCTCTGATGTGGAAAAAGGGTCACCTGAGGTAAGTATAAATTACAATACTATTCTGCCCCTTGACCTTTTCTGTAAGAGGGAAGGCAAATGGAGTGAAATACCTTATGTCCAAGCTTTCTTTTCATTGAAGGAGAACACACAACTATGCAAAGCTTGCAATTTACATCCCACAGGAGGACCTCTCAGCTTACCCCCATATCCTAGCTCCCCTATGGCTCCCCTTCCTATTAATGATAAGCCTCCTCTAATCTCCCCTGCCCAGACGGAAATAAGCAAAGAAATCTCCAAAAGACCAAAAAAAAAAAAAAAAACTGGGCTATCGGTTATGTCCCCTTCAAACTGTAGGGGGAGGAGAATTTGGCCCAACCCGGGTACATGTCCCCTTCTCCCTCTCTGATTAAAAGCAGATCAAGGCAGACCTGGGGAAGTTTTCAGATGATCCTGATAGGTACGTAGATGTCCTACAGGGTCTAGGGCAAACCTTCAATCTCACTTGGAGAGATATCATCCTGTTGGTAGATCAAACCCTGGCCTTTAATGAAAAGAATGCAGCTTTAGCTGCAGTCCAAGAGTTTGGAGATAGCTGGTATCTTAGTCAAGTAAATGATAGAATGACAGCCAAAGAAAAGAACAAATTCCCTACCGGCCAGCAAGCCATCCCCAGTATGGATCCCCACTGGGACCTCAATTCAGATCATGGGGACTGGAGTTGTAAACATCTATTGACCTGTGTTCTAGACAGACTAAGGAGAATTAGGAAAAAGCCCATGAATTATTCAATGATGTCCACCATAACTCAGGTAAAGGAAGAAAATCCTTCTGCCTTCCTCGAGCTGTTATGGGAGGCCTTAAGAAAATACATTCCCCTGTCACCCGACTCACTAGAGGGTCAATTGATTCTAATAGGTAAGTTTATTACCCAATCAGCCACAGATATCAGGAGAAGGCTTCAAAAGCAAGCCTTTGGCCCTGAACAAAATCTGGAGGCATTTTTAAACCTAGCAACCTCGATGTTCTATAATAGGGACAAAGAAGAACAGGCCCAATGGGAAAAGCGAGACCAGAGAAAGGCTGCAACCTTAGTCGGGGCCCTCAGACAGATAAACCCTGGTGGTTCAGAGGACAGAAATGGAGCAGGCCAATCACCCGGTAGGGCTTGTTATCAGTGTGGCTTACAAGGACACTTTAAAAAAGATTGTCCAATGAGAAGCTGCCTCCTCACCCATGTCCACTATGCCAAGGCAATCTGGAAGGCACGCTGCCCCAGAGGACAAAGGTTCTCTGGGCCAGAAGCCCCCAACCAGATGATCCAACAACAGGACTGAGGGTGCCCAGGGCAAGCACCTGCTCATGTCATCACCCTCACTGAGCCCTGGGTATGTTTAACCGTTGAGGGCCAGGAGATTGACTTCCTCCTGCACACTGACATGGCCTTCTTAGTGTTAATCTCTTGTCCTGGACAACTGTCCTCAAGGTCCATTAACATCCGAGGCATCCTGGGACAGCCTGTAACCAGGTATTTCTCCCACGTCCTCAGTTGTAATTGGAGACTTTGCTCTTTCTACATGCCTTTCTTGTCATGCCTGAAAGTCCCACACCCTTATTAGGGACGGATATATTAGCCAAAGCTGGAGCTATTATCTAAGTGAATATGGGGAACAAGTTACCCATTTCTTGGCCCCTACTTGAGGAGGGAATCAGCCCTGAAGTCTGGGCATTGGAAGGACAATTTGGAAGGGCAACAATGCCCACCCAGTCCAAATCAGACTACAACATCCCACCACTTTTCCTTATCAAAGGCAATATCCCTTAAGGCCTGACATTCATAAAGGATTACGGATATTATTAAACATTTAAAAGCTCAAAGCTTAGTAAGGAAATGCAGCAGTCCCTGCAACACCCCAATTTTAGGAGTACAAAAAAACGAATGGTCAGTGGAGACTAGTGCAAGATCTTAGACTCATCAGTGAGGCAGTAATTCCTCTATATCCAGTTGTACCCACCCCCTATACCCTGCTCTCTCAAATACCATAGGAAGCAGAATGGTTCATTGTTCTGGACCTCAAGGATGCCTTCTTCTGTATTTCACTGCACTCTGACTCCCAGTTTTTCTTTGCTTTTGAGGATCCCACAGACCACATGTCTCAACTTATGTGGACCGTCTTGCCTCAAGGGTTTAGGGATAGCCCTCATCTGTTTGGTCAGGCACTGGCCCAAGATCTAGGCTACTTCTCAAGTCCAGGCACTCTGATCCTTCAGTATGTGGGTGATTTACTTTTGGCTACCAGTGTGGAAGCCTCAGCCAGCATGCTACTCTAGATCTCTTGAACTTTCTAGCTAATCAAGGGTACAAGGTGTTTAGGTCAAAGAAAATTACCTCATAATTTGCTTACAGCAGGTTAAATAGCCAGAAGGACCAGGGCCCTCAGCAAGGAACAAATACAGCCTATACTGGCTATACAGCCTATACTGGCTTATCCTCACCCTAAGACATTAAAACAGTTGTGAGGGTTCCTTGGAATCACCAGCATTTGCCAACTATGGATCCCCTGATACAGCGAGATAGCCAGGCCCCTATGTACTCTAATGAAGGAGACCCAGAGAGCAAATACTCATTTAGTAGAAAGGAAACCAGGGGCAGAAACAGCCTTCAAAACCTTAAAGAAGGCCCTAGTACAAGCTCCAGCTTTAAGCCTTCCCACAGGACAAAACTTCTCTTTATACGTCACAGAGAGAGCAAGGATAGCTCTTAGAGTCCTTACTCAGACTCGTGAGACAACCCCACAACCAGTGGCATACCTAAGTAAGAAAATTGATGGGGTAGCAAAAGGCTGGCCTCACTGTTTAAGAGTAATTGCAGCGGCGGCCATGTTAGTGTCAGAGGTTATCAAAATAATACAAGGAAAGGATCTCACTGTCTGGACTACTCATGATGTAAATGGCTTACTAGGTGCCAAAGGAAGTTTATGGCTATCAGACAACCACCTATTTAGATACCAGGCGCTACTCCTTGTGGGACCAGTGCTTCAAATACGTACATGCATGGCCCTCAACCCTGCCACTTTTCTCCCAGAGGATGGGGACCCAATGGAGCATGACGGCCAACAAATTATAGTCCAGATTTACGCTGCCCGAGAGGATCTCTTGGAAGTCCCCTTAGCTAATCCTGACTTTAACCTGTATACCGATGGAAGTTCATTTGTGGAGAATGGGATATGAAGGGCAGATTATGCCATAGTTAGTGATGTAACCATACTTAAAAGTAAGCCTCTTCCCCCAGGGACCAGCGCCCAGTTGGCAGAACTAGTGGCATTTACCCGAGACTTAGAACTGGGAAAGGGAAAAAGAATAAACGTGTATAAAGATAGCAAGTATGCTTATCTAATCCTTCATTTCCATGGAAAGAAAGGGAGTTCCTCACCTCTGGGGAAATCCCCATTAAATACCACAAGGAAATCATGGAGTTATTGCACTCAGTGCAAAAACCCAAGGAGGCGGAAGCCTTATACTGCTGAAGCCATCAAAAAGGGGAAGGAGAGGGGAGACCCACAGCATAAGCGGCTGGCAGAGGCAGGGAAAGACCAGCAGAGAGAAAGAGAGGAAGTCAAAGACAGAAGGAAAGAGAGGAAGAGACAGACAGAAAGTCAAAAAGAGACAGGCAGAGAGAGAGATAGGAAGTCAAAGAGAAGGAGACAGAGAGGAAGAGACAGAGAGGCAGAAAGTCAAAGAGAGAGATTGAGTGGACAAGACAAAAAGTCAAAGAGAGAAGGAAAGAGAGAAAGAGACAAAGGAGTCAAAGAGAGAGAAAGCGATAGAAGTAGTAAAGAAAAAATAGTGTACCCTATTCCTTTAACAGCCAGGGTAAATTTAAAACCTGTAATTGATAATTGAAGGTCTTCTCTGTAACCCTATAACACTTCAATACCACCTTGTTGTCAGTGTAAACAAGGGCATAGCCCAAAAACACTGAGGCCACTGACAACCCGTAGCCTTCCTATCAAAAATCCTTAACCCAGCAGGTTTCCTAAGAGGGGATCTAAATCTGAAGGACCGACCAGATATAGGAGGAACTCCCTTTAGGACAGGATGATAGATGGTTCCCGCTGGGTGATTAAGGGAAAAGACACAATGGGTGTTCAGTAAGTGATAAGGAAACTCTTAAAGAAGCAGAGTTAGGAAAATTGCCTAATAATTGGTCTGCTCAAACATGCAAGCTGTTTGCACTCAGCCAAACCTTAAAGTACCTACAGAATCAGGAAGGAGCCATCTATACCAATTTTAAGTTAATATGGACTAAACGAGGTCTTACTAATAGCAAAGAATAATTGAAATCCCAAACTGACAAGGTTTTCAACAAAAGTAAAGTTTGCTAAAAGTTAACAGTGTAACCTATATTATCCTAACTTCTAATCTTATGGAAATCAGACCCTATCAGTGCCCCTCAAAGCTCAAGTCCATCAGCACAGAGTCATACAACTAATACCCCTGCTTATAGGGTTAGAAATGGCCACTACTACAGGAACTGGAATAACCAGTTTATGTACTTCATTATCCTACTACCACACACTCTCAAAGGATTTCTCAGACAGTTTGCAAGAAATAACAAAATCTATCCAGTAAGGATAGTAACTACAATCCCAAATAGACTCTTTGGCAGCAGTGACTCTCCAAAACCACCGAGGCCTAGACCTCCTCACTGCTGAGAAAGGAGGACTCTGCAGCTTCTTAGGGGAAGAGTGTTGTTTTTACACTAACCAATCAGGGATAGTACGAGATGCCACCCAGCATTTATAGGAGAAGTCTTCTGAAATCAGACAATGCCTTTCAAACTCTTATACCAACCTCTGGAGTTGGGCAACATGGCTTCTCCCCTTTCTAGGTCCTGTGGCAGACATCTTGCTATTACTGGCCTTCAGGCCCTGTATTTTTAACCTCCTTGTCAAATTTGTTTCCTCTAGAAATGAGGCCGTCAAGCTACAGATGGTCTTACAAATGAAACCTCAAATGAGCTAAACTAACAACTTCTACAGAGGACCCCTGGACCAACCCACTGGCCCTTTCACTGGCCTAAGGAGTTCCCCTCTGGAGGACACTACAACTGCAGGGCCCCTTCTTCGCCCCTACCCAGCAGAAAGTAGCTGGAGTGGTCATCGGCCGGTTCCCAACAGCAGTTGGGGTGTCCTGTTTGGAGGGGGGATTGAGAGGTGAAGCCATCTGGACTTCCTGGGTCAGGTGGGGACTTGGAGAACTTTTCTGTCTAGGTAAAGGATTGTAAATGCACCAATCAGCACTCTGTGTCTAGCTAAGGTTTTGTAAACGCACCAATCAGCACTCTGTAAAAACAGACCAATTGGCACTCTGTAAAACGGACCAATCAGTGCTCTGTAAAATGGACCAGTCAGCAGGATGTGGGTGGGGCCAGTTAAGGGAATAAAAGCTGGCTACTGGAGCCAGCAGTGGCAACCTGCTTGGGTCCTCTTCCATGCTGTGGAAGCTTTATTCTTTCGCTCTTCACAATAAATCTTGCTGCTCCTCACTCTTTGGGTCTGTACTACCTTTATGAGCTGTAACACTCACTGGGAAGGTCTGTGGCTTCACTCCTGAAGTCAGCAAGAGCACGAACCCACCAGAAGGAAGAAACACTGGACACATCTGAACGTCTGAAGAAACAAACTCCAGGCACATCATCTGTAAGAACTGTAACACTCACTGCGAGGGTCAGCAGCTTCATTCTTGAAGTCAGTGAGACCAAAAACCCACCGGAAGGAACCAATTCCGGACACAAAGGCATTGGGTTCTCAGATACTCTGTGACCTTTCCCTAAGCCCTCTTTTTATTTAACCTCATCGTCTAGCCACTCTTGACTTCTGTGGTATCCTTGCCATAGCATTTCCAGGTGACTAGTTACTGGCTGTTGTTTTAGTCCTGCCACCATCCCTCCAGATTTTGCCTTTCTGGTTCCTCCCTCATTTATACAGGTCACATCCTAATAAATCCTTTACTACCACAATAGATAGAGTGGCTCAGTTTTTTGGCTGGATTCTGATTGAGCCAGAAGGTAAACATTAGTAAACGTAGAGATGTTAGGGCATTTTCAATGAAAAAATCAGGCAGCCCAAACCTGAACCCTTTGCTCATTTTTACATTAAGCCAAGTGAAACAGTAAACATTACACATCTCCTGACATAAGTTACTATGAGGATACACAGACTATGTACTCAGGCCAAAGGAAGACAATGAATCTAAATCTAATTAAGTCTTTATATTTAACTTCCTGTTACTAAAAAATGGGTCGTTGGAGTGGATGAGCTTTTAGATCCCTTCCAACCAAAGGTATAATGGCATTATATCTTCTAATCTATCTTTCAGAGAGTATAGTTACATCACAGTTTCCTAAAGCAGCCCAAAAGAAATGTAATGCAAGACACATATGCAGTTTTTGTTTTCTAGAAAACATGACTTAAACAGGTAAGTGATACTGACTAAATTAATTTTAATAATATATTTTATTTAACTCAATATATACAAATCATTTTATCATGTAATTAAGAAATGAGATATTTTATATTTTTCATAAGTCTTTAAAATCTGATGCGTCTTGTGCACTCACAGCACGTCTCAATTTAGACTACCTGCATTTTGTATGCTCAGTTACCACCTGTGCCTAGTAGCTAATGTATTAGACAGTGCTAGAGTAGTTAATAACTACTCTACAGAGTAGTTATTAAGTAATATTGCTTAAACAATCTGTATCTTACATATAAATAAAATACTAGAATTATAAATTCATCTCAACTTGTTAGAGAAAACATCAACCATAAAATTGTGCTTAGTTTGAAAATACTACTTGCCTTGAGTCTAAACTACAAAAAACAAGAAGGAAGAGAAAGCAAGACAATAACACTCATTTGTTTATTGAACCATGACTGTAATAAGGGAATTCTAGGCACATTCCATTCCATGCTTATGGCAATCCCATGGTGCAGTTTCTGTTGTATTCCCATTTTATAGCTAGGGATACTGGGTTTTAATAAGGTTTTGTAATTTACTGGGATCACACCCCTAGCAAGATTTGGGGGAGCTGGAATTCTAAACTTATGTCTGGTTAACTGTAATTCTCAGAGAATTTCCTCTGTGACATCAGTGAAAAAAATCATTTTGTATAGACCAGAATAGGAAAAAAGGAAAAGAAAAAGGAGAAAAGTTTAGTTATTTTATTTTAACTTTAATTTTAAGTTCAGGGCTACCTGTGCAGATTTGTTATGTAGGTAAACCTGTGACTTGGGGGTTTGTTGTATAGGTTATTTCATTAACTTTAGATATTGAGCAAATGATAGTGATAAATCAGGAGACAGAGCATAAGAAACTAAAGGGTTTTCCTACATTACGTTGAGGTTCCCCTCGATTTCACAGAATATTTTTTCACCTAAATTTTTCTTCAGGCCAAGTTTGTGTGTGCAGGAACATCTCTAATTATGGAATTTACTCTATGTTAGTTAAATTTAGAATGGCTTAATGGATGGCTCTCTCTAAAGCTTATTACTGTATACCTAAGGTCATCACAGTATTAATGGTTTCTTAGAAAAGAAACTGTGTAAGACTACTAATAAGCACCATGTTTTATGCATATTTTATGCCAGTCACTTAAAATTTATAATTTATGTTGCTAGAGCATTTATTCAATATTGATAGCTTATTTTATGCCACTTCTAGTTGGTATTAGAAATATATTAAGTGACTAAAATGCATATGCCCTTTCTATCAATATGCACTTAATGTTAATGCTTTCTGAAACACTTTTGAAGTAATAATAACCACCTTCCATTCAAAATTGTTTTTATAATACCCCTTACAATTAGCTGAAAATTCGTCAAATGCAATGTTAATTCATCAACATTATTGTACAACATATACTGAGAAGAAAAAATGTGACTGTCTCCTCCACAAATTAAAATTGTGACTTTATGATTGGATATTATTTCTATCCTATAGTACCCAGTTGGTGAGCCGGGGACCAGTAGGAGTATAATCTGTCCTGTGTTACTTGAATCCTTTATCTTTTGATGACCACAGGAATGTCACAACAACAAATAGTGTGACATTGTTTTTCCCCAAATGGTAGATGCTTTGATGAAAGTTAATCATGGAAAAAGATGAAATAAATGACTTAGAAGTATTTATTAACTGATCCCCAAACATAGAAAACCATAGACTACAGAAACAGAGAAAAATGAAGAAGACTAACGACAAGTAACAAAATGGCTATGAACTTATGAAACAAAAGGGAACAGGATGTAGCCACAGTGTGAAGTAGAGGCAGGATACCCAAAGAAGATGTTATTTGAGCTGGGCCTTGAAAAGTAAATTACTTAGAGAGCGAATGCAAAAAAGCCATTGAGAGAAAATAGTATGTATATGAAAAAATAATAGGCTGATTTGTCCAAAAATGAAAACTCTTAAATCAATTTAAAAGGTAAAGGAGAGGGAAGGAAACTATTTAGGGATAAAGCTGGATAGTTAGTTTGTTACCCAAAAGAAAATAATTTTGTGTGCCTCACTAAACATTTATTCTATTGACAAGGGGATGAAATTTGTAGTTTTAACATATGTGACTAACATGCTGAGAGCTCTGCGTTTGTATTTATGATAACTGATGATGTGGACAATGTGTTGGAGGGAGGACAGATCAAATGCAATAATGCAGTGAGAAATGGTGAGGAATAAATGAGATATACTTCATGATACGTATGATGTAGACATACATATCATGATCCAGCTATTAGCCTCTTTGATATGGAGTCATAAAAACATTACTTTGGAAATACAAGAGAAATCAATTTCAGTTAGGTGGGTTAGGGAAAACAAGGTAGATTTATTTTTTGTCTAAACAATTCTCATTGTTCTTTATAATGTTGGTGACAATGACAAAAATGAGAAATGTAAAGAGCACAGTATATTCATGCGTAGGATAAACTACCTATGCTGAGAGCAGCTAGATTTCTATGCCATTGTTGACATTTTATTTATCACAAGCCTGCCTAAACACGAATCCACTTTGGATTAATTGCTTCCAAAACTATATATTTAAATGTTGAAGCTGTAGCGAAGTAATCAACTATGTGATCATTTATCATATCATGCTTTAATGCCAATGGGACATTATGAGCAATGAGTATTTATCAATGTTCTGATTGTAACTGAGTAGCAGTACCCCTGTTTATTATTGTTATTTTTAAACAGTATGATTTTAACACCTGGCATCCTAAAATTGTACTGTTAATGTGTTCTGCTTTGGGATCAGGCTGACATTGAAAGGCCAAAAATTCAAGATAATTCCACGATAAACAGCTTTGTGATCAAAAGTTAGGGTGATATGAAACTTCGACCTGCCATAAATACAGGACAGGTTTGCTTAATCTCCACATCATTGAAACATTGGCATGGTAATTCTTTGCTGGGAGGAGTTTCATGTCTATTCTACGATGTTTAGCAGCATCTTTGGTCTCTACCCACTGGATGCCAGTAGCAATCTCTTATAATTGTGACAATCAAAATGTCTCCAGATATTGCCCAGTATTGCCGCCAATATTAGCTAACGTAAAGACATCCTTTAACTTGAAAGCTGCACCCACATGAAGTAACCTACCATGTGTTTTACCACAAATTTTTAAATTTTTAAAGTAAACAGTTGCAAATAAAATTACTGGAGATCCCCTAACGTACATTAGACAGAAAAAAAAAATCATAAATATATGGGTATATATTTTGGGCTTTTTTGCTCATCAGTAAAAGTGTTCAATTAATCCTTATTTCTACCCATTTTTCTGAGTCACTGGCACGATTAACTTTACTATCTTGTTAGCATAAACAAAAACATGTATGTTTTTCTTTGTAAATCTTTTGCTAACTAAGCACATTCTATATTTTCATATTCAAATTGATTGTTACAGAGTATAAGTTTGTATTAGTGCACAACTTCTATGCCCTCTAACTCTCCCATTTACGCAATGGTAAACAATAACATTGTTTTTCCTTCATCTGGCAGGAGGTAAGGGTTAAAGTTTGAAAATCCACGCAAGTCAGACTTTATCCTAAGAACTTCATATAAAAGCTATAAAATCTAAATTGCCTTCTCAAAAGTGAAAAAAGTATAAATTATATTTGGAGGAATAATTAATTAATCAAACTATAGAGCAATGGTGGAGCGAAGAGGAAAATAAGAGCAATCCATTAAACTTAAAGAAAAATTGTCCAGTGTAATCAATCTACTTGATTCCTGTGGGGGAAAAAAAAAATGGAATAGGGACCTGATAAATAGGGAAGAAGCTATGGGGAATGTGCCTTAGTGGAAACAACATCATTTTCAAATCCTAAATCTCCTGATTTCTAGTTGAACTTCTGGGTAGTTTAATAAAATTTTCTAGATCTCAGTATTCTTACTAGGGGATGCTATCATCTACTTTCAGGTTTGATTCAGGAATTAAAATAATAACAATAGCTAATCCTTGTCAGTAACTTCTATATGTTCTCTAAATATTATATTAATATTAATGACAATCCAATGAAGTGAATATTATTATTATCTCTGTTAAATAGAAAAAGAAACAGAGGAAGGAGAGGTCACACATAGATTTAAGTTTAGGGCTCATGCCTGTAATCCCAGAGCAGGCGAGTCTGTTGAGCTTAGAAACTGGAGACCAGCCTGGGCAACATGGTGAACCCCTGTCTCTATTAAAAATCCCCCCCCCAAAAAAAATAGCCAGGTGCAGTGGTGTGTACCTGTAATTCCAGCTACTTGGGAGGCTGAGGTGGGAGGACCACTTAAGCCTGGGGATGTGGAGGTTGCAGTGAGCCAAGATTGTACTGCTGTATTCCAGCCTGGGTGACAGAATTAGACCCTGTCTCACTAATAATAGGAAGAAGAAGAAGAAGGAGAAGGAGAAGGAGAGGGAGGGGGAGGGGAGGGGGAGGGGGAGGGGGAGGGAATCTGACTTTAAAAGAGTAACTCCAACATTATAATATGCTTTCACAAATACCCTAAAAAGATGTCTTACGTGCAGTGGGTTGGCCAAACAAAATAGCTCTCTGCCTTTAACTAAAAAAAATATGTGAAGAAAGATAAATAATAATTTACCTAAGTGCATGAAGAAACTCAGAAACAGGAGCAGGAACAGAGTACGGGCCTGCTAATAAAAACCGAATGTACTATTTCTCTCTTCCTCATTTAGCTACCTAATGTCTTGTGATTTTCCTATTTTTTTCTACTGCTTTGAACCTTGCCTTAGTTCACATCTTCATAAATTTTTGCTCAAGCCTAATTAAGTCTGCATATTCTGCTACAAATTTCTAAAACAAAATCTGATCATGTTGATGGCCTTGCTTAAATATCAAGAGTTTCCTTTGGCTTCTGGAATAAGTCTAAATTCTTCTCTTCATTTAGTAGTATCTAGTTAAATTCAAGATTTACATACCCTTAGAATCAGTGATTTCATGTGCAGGTATACATTCTAGATAATCTCTTGCATGTGTGTAGGAGATACTTACAAAATGTTTGGTGTACCAGAGTTTGTAATAGTGTATGATCTAAATGCCATATTCTGGGACAATAAAGAGAAAAATTATTGTATTCAAATAATGGAGTACTATACAGTATTTCATTTTTATTTCTTAGTGACAAATGAAAATTATATATATTTATGGTGTACATGTTGTTTTAAAATATGTATACATTGCAGAATGTCTATAGCAAGCTAATTAATATGCATTATCTCATACATTTGTGGTGCATACACTTAAAATCTACTCTGGTAGCAGTTTTCAAGTGTACAATACATTGTTTTTAACTATAGTCAGTACGTTGTACAATACATCTCTTGAACTTATTTCTGCCTGGCTAAGTGAAATTTTGTATGCTTAGACCAACTTCACCCCAATCCCTTCCACCTCCCCATCCTCTGGTAATCACTATTCCATACTCTGTGTCAATGATTTGATGTTTTTAGATTCCACATACAAATAACATCATGTAGTATTTGTCACTTAGCATAATATCTTCAAGGTTCATCCATGTAGTTGCAAGTGACAGGGTTTCCATCTTTTGTAAGGCTGAATAGTATTCCAGAGTGGATATATACCACATTTTTATACAGCATTTTAAATGAGCATCTTATGCTTATTCAGAATACAGACTAATTTTAAAAGTAGAATAATTTCAAAAATAATACAATACAGTATGATATATATCATCTACAAGTAAATAAAATAATAATATATATTGTTTCGGATTACATTGCTCATAGAGTACTATTTGGGATAATGATTACCTGTGGTAATGAAAAGAAGGTGAATTAATAATTTTACATACCGGGAGCTTTAAGTATATTTTCAATTTATTTTTAAGCTGTTTGTCAGTTACATAGTATTTATCATATTATGCTTTAGATGTTTTTGTATGCTTCAAGCACTTAATAAAAACTTAAATCATCTCTACAAAAGTAAATAACTATAAATAAGCCTGTCAAAAAGGTCCACTCTGAATTGATTGTTACATACTTTTCCAATATTGCTTATGGACACTTTATTGATCTCCAGTCGTGATGAACCATGCTGCACAATTTTCCTAACACATCATTCTCTCTCTTTTCTGTACAGCTGGTTTTATACTATAAGAACTTTCCATTCACCTTACTCCTACTAACTTGTTCAGGCTCAGCTCCGAGCTCTCAAACTCCAGGACTCTTTTTTGAAATCTTTAGTTTGGCCATTGTGTTCTAATATCTCATGACACCATTTCTACTTTTGTGGCAGCTCTGAAACAATACCTGTGAACTCTGCTGACATGACATAGCCAGTGGAGGTTGGCAAGGGGGCTCTGCTCCTCATTAGCCACTCAGGATCCCAGGTGATGGAGGCTACAACGGGAACTGTGCCTACACAGTCACTGTGGCAGGAAGAAAGGGGAATGGTGGATCATGATCTCTTTCTTAGAGCCCCTACCCGGAAGTGACCAAAATCATTTTCATTCACATTTTTTTTAATGAAGTAACTCAAATGACCTCTGCTAACTTCAAAGGAAATGAAAAAATTCAAGCCCTACGAGATGACTAAATGGTGAACAGCTTTGTATGAAATATGTAAACAGCCCTAAAGACTACTACAGTCCATACACTTCTCATGTTGAATTGTGATGAATTATTTACTCCTCCTGTGCAGACATTTTGTCTTAGTCAGCTCTGTATGTCGGCCACTGATATCATATAGACACGTTCAAAACTATATGTTTTGCCCGGGTAAGAGAACACATCCTCACTCAGCGAACAGGTCCCCATCTACTTCTAGATGAATCTTTCAGAAAGTAGTATCTGTGGGTGAACATTAGCATTTCATTATTGGATCATTTTTTGACCACATTCTGCTCGATTGACTGTAAGGTTATCAATCTATGAATTTTCAGAGCTGACCATGTTTAGTTCAGTCTTCCCACAAAAGAAGGGGGATCTCAGCACGTATTCACTTTTATGTACCTGAAAGACATTTGCTGAAAATTGATAAATCAGCCCAGCCTATTGCAGTGGTCTGTCTGTCATCAAAGGATAGGAGAGCCAATTTCTTCAGTTTTCGAGGCACAATTATTCACTGTAAAAAATCCAAACTTAAAAGGTTTTTCTAAGACGGTTGCTCATTCCAAGTCATAAGGATCCATCCTCCTTGAATTGGTTTACCTATTTATCATCAAAACGGTAATGTTATTAAAAATCCAATTTTTCCTAAGACTTACTAATTTCAAATCTATTTCCTTTTCTACATTTCTTTTAAAAACGAGATTTTAGCATGTTGAGAGGTGTGAAGGAATACGTCGTGTTTTTCCTTTTCTTATTCCTCTTGTCAAGTTATGTGCATTTTTGTATTGTACTATGTTAACATTCTACGGAATTTCTAAAACTTGGACTAAGCACTCTTGCCACAGATGATCTCGTATGTAATATCATATTAAACATAATTAATTTGTATCTTCACTTTGAAGATTAAATGCCAATCTCATTTATGAAAATGTGACAGGAAAGTATCCTAAACTCTCAGTATTTACAAACATTTTTGCATGACCTGTCAATCTAGCAACAAATCCTATTAACTGTGCCTTAGAAACATAATCAGAATCAACTACTGCTCACAGTCTTCAGTGCTCCTCCTTGTGGTTGAGGCCATCAACATCAGGACTATTTCAAGTCTCATTCTGTCTGTTCTTTCTACAGACTTAGTCCTCCTTTAAAAATGCAGTTCAGGCCAGGCGCAGTGGCTTACACCTATAATCCCAGCATTATAGGTGGGGGGCCGAGGCAGGTGGATCACGAGGTCAGGAGTTTGAGACCAGTCTGGCCAAGATGGTGAAACCCCGTTTCTACTAAAAATACAAAAATTATCTGGTGGCAGTGGTGGGAGTCTGTAATCCCAGCTACTCAGGAGGCTGAGGCAGGAGAATCACTTGAACCCAGGAGGCAGAGGTTGCAGTGAGCCGAGATTGCACCACTGCACTCAAGCCTGGGCAACAGAGCAAGACTCTTGTCTCGAAAAAAAATGCAGTTTATTAAGATCACAGTCAGGAACAGAAAACCAAATACCATGTGTTTCTACCTATAAATGGGAGGTAAACATTGAGTACACATAGACATAAAGATGCAAACACTAGACCCTGAGGATTACTAGAGGGGAAAGAAGAAAGGAAGGCATGGACTAAAAAACTACCTATTGGGTACTAGGCTCACTACCTGGGTGATGGGATCATGGGTAGGTACCCCAAACCTCAGCATCAGGCTATACGCTGTGTAACAAACCTGCACATGTACCCGTGAATCTGAAATAAAAGTTGAAATTTAAAAAAAAAAAAAAAAGATTACCGTCACATGAATTCTCTGTTGAAAATCCCTTTCCATGGCACATAGGGTCCTCCATTACTGAGCTTCTAGCTAAATTCCCCACCTCCCAACATTCTCCTGCCCCCACTTTGCTTTTTTTGCTTTGCATTCGTTGCAGCTTTGACTTTCATGTCAGGGTCTTTGTACCTGTTTTCCCTACCTAGGTCACTCTCCCCCTTGTAGCAAATAATTAATTCCCACTCTTCTTACAGATCTTTGCTCAACATTCACATTTTTCAGAGGGGACTCCTCAGATAACATTATCTGAAGTTAAAATATCATGACACTCTCTATCCCTTATCCAACTTTCTTTTCATTCTCTTTATTAATTATCATCTGATATTGCACAGTTGATAAGTGAGTACACCACATATACATATACATATAAACATAAACATTATTTGCATATTCTCACTAAAATGCAGATTATATAAGGGAGGACTTTTTTATTTTGTTTCATTCACCAGTACCTAGAAGAGCATCAAGAACATTTTAAGTGTTTCAAAATTATTTCTTGAATGAATAAATGATTAGATAAGCTCTTACAGAGTAGATGGATCAGAACTTCATTCTCAAGAAATTTCTGCAGTCGTTTGTACTGCAGTGCCTTACATTTATACCAGTTATGGTAAAGACCAAAGTTGCAAGGGTACCAGGGATATAATTCCATTAACAGTTCTTTTTTATTTATTTATTTTTGTGAGACGGGGTCTCTCTCTGTCACCCAGGCTGTAGTGCAATGGCACGATCATGGCTCACTGCAGCTTCAACCTCCCCAGGTTCAAGTGATCGTCTCACCTCTGCCTCCTGAGTAGCTGAGACTACAGGCATGCGGCACCATGCCGGGCTAATTTTTGTATTTTTTGTAGAGATGGGGTTTCGTCATGTTTCTCGCGCTGGTCTTGAACTCCTGAGCTCAAGTGATTCACCTGCTTTGGCCTTCCAAAGTGTTCGGATTACAGGCTTGGACCACTGCGCCTGGCCTCACAGTCTCATTTTAATCAAACGTCTCTCCTATGCTCAGGACACCAATTGGCTTCCTTCATTTTTCTTCCTTCTTTTCCTCCTTCCTTCTCTTCCTTCTATTGTACTTTTCATCCTTTTTTCCCTTCAATTCTAATCATTCACTATGGGCTATAAAACTCTTCAGATTCTGTGGTCCAGCTCACTAAGTCCACCTTCTAAGGAATGTTGTTTCTCTGTATGTAGCACAGTGGCACTCTGAGCTGTTAGTGTAGCGTGAACATGGGTTGTAGCCTAAAATGCTGCTACCTCACCACTGTGAGAAAGATTGTATCCCACACGTTTCATCAATACTTTTGAAACTGTGAAAGAAGACGGTGGTCCAAGCTTAAGTTTTGCTTAAGACTTCTGTCAAACAAATGAGGGCAAATCATCCGATAGCAACCATAGGAGGTGAAAATTCAGTCACTAGAGCTATAGCTGATGCACGATTCCTCCACAGCCTCTTTCGTTCTCAGACAGCACAGAGGAATTGAGCAAGAAGAAATGTCAGAGTTTTGGACAGGAACATTGGCTCTTGAATTGTGAAGCATTTAATATGCTTGATTAGGAAAACACAAGCCCCACCCTATTCAGCATAATCAGTAGCTTGACCACAAGTCTCGTGTTACAGCAGTGGGATGTAGCAAAACTGCATCCTCTTGCCCTCACTCGGAACACCAGTCCTTTCCCTGGCACCATCAAAGCTCTAGGACACGCAAAGTGGCTACATGATGTGGCTTCATAATGTAGCTTCTAGCCCCACAACCTCAGCATCCTACCAGGATTGACTGCCTTATGTGCTTTGATGTATCTGCTTTCCATTGAGTGGGTCTCGTTTCCTAAAATACTCTGCTCTGCAGGATACAAACTTGCTTCCCAGGAGTCCAAGCTACAGGGATCAATCTTGGGCAATTTAGTCCTTGTATCTCACTTTGTTGAGTCACTTCTTTTTCTTATTTTCTCTCATCAGTTTAATTAGCTGGGGGTAATTAGAAGACTCATCTGGCTATTAATACTGAGAGATTCCATAATGATATTTCATCATAGATCATGTATTGTTGAGCCAGTGCTCTGTGGTATCATAATCTCTAAACATACTAAGATGATCTCCATCCTATTTTTAATTTTCTAATATTGGAATCTTTGTTTTTATTTAACGCAAATAAATGCAAAGTTCACTATGTGTGAAGCACTCTTTTAAGTGCTTTATACTTATTAACTCATTTATTTCTGATAACAATTCTATGGTATAAGTACTATTATCACTTTCATTCTACAAATGAGAAAACTGAGACCCAGAGAGCTGAAGCAAGTTCCCCATGGTTCCACCTTTAATAAGTTTATAAATTGAGCTGTTCCATTCTAACCTTAGTCCCTTGCCTACCATTTTATCAATATTTTATTAATCAGTTCTTTTCCCAAGAAATCTAGAAATGTATTTCAAAGAAATATATTTTATTTTAAGTAATTTTCTTATATTTCAAGAAGTATAAATTTTCAAGGAAGTCCACCATAGATAATCATGATGCTTGTCTTAAATTCCTCATGTTTGGTGACCTTACATATAGATTCCCAGATTCAGAAAAAGAATTTTATTTTCCCAATACAACTATAGAAAAATATGTAACTACAGAAAGATGTAAAGAAATGTTTGCTGCAACGTGGATTCACTGGTAAGGAGGGAAGATAAAATACTGGAAAAGATATCTGCATGAAATTCCTCAAAATTAAATTTTCCTCTTAGTTTTCCCAGAGTACTGACCACTTGGAACAATAAGCCTAAACGTTGTTTTGGAGGAACATCAAGATTTTACTGGCATAGTAATATCATATGGTTTTTAAAAAACTCCTTTTTAGAATATGATATCTTAACTATATTTGCTAAAATGTATTAATTTATGAATTTGATATTAATATCTACTGTTGCTGTGTAGGCTTTCTCAAATTTGAAATTCATTTAGTATTTCTGTAAAGAAATACTTGCATATACTAACCTTTAATTCATTCTTAACTAATATATCTTCCAGCACAGAATAAACACAGGTAACACAGGTGTGTTTTGACTGATAGGCTATAGCAGACATGGTTCTTAGGCTCCCAGTGGATCTTGGGCATTTTAACTTGAATACTCTGACGTTGATCTTTTTACCTCATTTCTCAGTGTATTAGGCCTTTACTGTCTTTCACTTAAGAATGCTCAATTTTCCTACTAATGCACTGAATCTCCCTAAACAACCACCCCCTATATAATTTCAAAGATTGCTTTACCTTCTCCCCTCTATTGCATTTTGATAAAAGTTGAGGTTTTTTCTGAGCTGACTTCAAACTAAAGAAAATATATTTTATTTCTCTAGAGTAATTAATTCTTTGGTAGAATATATTTTGAAATCCTAATATGTATCACACATGATTTAGTTGCTTTACCTTCTTTGGCAAAGCCTATACCTGAAATGAAAAGGCACACCCACACTAAAGATGAAGGACTGTAAGATGCTTGAAATCACATGTCAGAATCACCTCTGCTAACATACTTTTGCCCCTATTCACATAACTCTTCTTCAAATCAAGTATGTCAGGCAAGAAAGTGCACTGAATAAATGTTAATTGTTATAATAAATGTTAAGCTGCCCTACAGTATTGTGAACATCCATGCTCTGTAGATTCCCCACTAGTTTATTTTAGAATGAACATCTCAGGGATAGTCACAGCATTTTGTCCACAATGGTAAACCCATATACAGTCTGATAAATAATAAGGGCTAATTTTTTATCATAAAAATAAATGATAACTTCAAATATGAATGATTGTGTCAAAGAACAAAATATACATAGGCAAACCCAGATTTATATCTCATATTTTCTCAGTGAGCATAGTTTTAATAATAAGTCATCTATCAGCATTTACTAAATGTCAGAGTTTGGGCTAGATATTGGTATATATGGTATACAATTTACTATATAAAATAGCAGTGTATGCCAGCTACTATAATATTTATTTAAAAACTTTGTTGAAACTTTGTTTGTTGCCCAAAGTGGGGGTAAAGCTAAATTTTAAATATTGATCTCTTGAGCCTGATTGCTATTCTCTTTGCATTTTCTCCAGTTATCTAAAGAATATTAAATAAAAAGAAACTTTGTTTTGGAAATCTAGAGATTCTCTTTAGGGTCTTCATTGAAGAAGGGGCAAGAAGAAAACAGAAAGGAATATTATTATGTATTCTACTGCAGCAGACCCAGATAAATGAACTGCAGCTGCACACCTGAGACAACGGTGCCCTAGATTTAGTGATTTAGCACAAAACAGAACAACTAGTCAAGAAAATTATGTGGTTGGAGTATGTGATGAGACAGTAATAAGAGGAATTTTAGCCGTCATGACCCTTTTACTACCTAAAAGCTATGATTCCTTTCCCAAATGCTATGCCAGTAATCTATAAAAAAAAAACCAATATAGAGAATAATGCTTAAACTGCTCAAATGTGACACATTTCAGAGTATTTCCAATTATACAGTGGTCTTAACACCTTTCTATTTTGGATTTTCCAATCTAGAATTAGAGTTTAACAAGAGACCATGGCCAACCATGAAGAATCTTTGTATACCCTCTCATTGTGTTAATTTGAAAAACAATATCTATATAATGTAATTTAAAGACATTGGTAATGTGCTACTTAGGAACAGATTTTTAAGTCTCCTCACGCATAGTGGAGAATACTGTTTCCATTGGCAAGAGGGGCTCAATGGGTTGAGAATCTCTGCTTTGCCTGCGTCCAACCAGACGACTCTATTTCACGTTTCAAGGTCTCACTCCTTCCTGATCAATGGTGTAACTTTAACATGAGTGAGCTGGTGAGCCTGAGAATTCAATGGGTAATAAATAAGCGCATAATGCATTCATAATTGCCAAAACCTCATATGTGCAACACAAGTGCAATACTGTCACTAAATCTCAATTGTATTATGCTATGAAAAAGAAGCCAAACTAGAAATACAACCTAATATATAACCCTATTTATATCATGTTTTGGAAAAGACAAAACTACCGAGGCAGAAAATAGATCAGTTGTTGCAGGGGTAGGAGGTGGGAGCAATAGTATGATCTTTAAAAAGATCACAGGTAAATTTTGGGGGGAATAAAACTACTCTGTATCTTGATTGTGCTGGTGAAAGGACTACATGTGTTTATCAAAACTCACAGAACTGAACATTAAGAGTGGACTCTACTGTATGTAGATGTTACCTTCTTTTAAAAAATTTTCATAACACAATACTGCTGTACAGCCGTTGAGATGGCTAAAATTAAAATGACCACCAGTGCTGATCGTTACTGAAGATGTAGAACAAGTAGAAGTCACAGACATTTCTATTGGTAAAGTAAAATGACACAACTATATTGGAAAAACAGTTTAGCAGTTTCTTAGAAAAAGAGTTAAAGGCTAGGGGCTGTGGCTTAGGCTGGTAATCCCAGCACTTTGGGAGGCCGAAGGGGGCAGATCACGAGGTCAAGAGATCGAGACTGTCCTGGCCAACATGGTGAAACCCCGTCTCTACTAAAAATACAAAAATTAGCTGGGCAGGGTGATGCAGGCCTATAGTCCCAGCTACTTGGGAGGCTGAGACAGGAGAATTGCTTGAACCCAGGAGGCAGAGGTTGCAGTGAGACGAGATCGCACTACTGCACTCCATCCTGGCAACAAAAAACAGTTAAAGATAGTTACCATATAGCCTAGAATTTTCAATCCTAGGTATTTATCCAAGATAAATGAAAGCATATCTGTATATGTGTGTGTGTGTGTGTGTGTGTGTGTGTGTGTATAAAAAAACGACGTGAATAACAACCTTCATAGAAGCTTTATTTATTGTAGCCCCAAAGTGAAACAATGCCAATGCCTATCAATGGGTGAATGAATAATCAAATTGAAATATAGTTATTAAATGCAATACTGATGAGGAATATAAACTACAAACTACTGATAACAACAGCATAGACGACTCTCAAACCATTATACTGAGCAAAATAAGTTAGCCACAAAAGTATTGTGCATTTTTAATTTCAAATTCTATCCCTATTTATTTGAAACTCTCGGTAAGGTAAATTTAAATTATAATTATAAAAAATACATTGGTATTGAATAGTTTGGGAAAACTGAATACAAAATGGAATAAGAAAACTTGTTGGATTACAGAATACCCTATATCTTGATTCTGGTGTTGGTTGCATGGTTAAATACAGTGGTAAAACTCATTTAACCATACCTTTAAAATACATTAAAATAGTTTTAGTTTATTGTTTACAAATTATACCTCAATAAAGTTGATCTAGAAAATACACCTCCTACATAGTGTGAGTATTCCAAAAGTAAGTATTGTAAATATTGCTTATTGTTTGGTGTTGTAGCTGGAGTCTTATTGGAAGTAAATACACCGTAGTTCTGAAAAAAAAAATCACTTAAACGGCACTGGAATTTGGAATTTTAAAGTGTGGAAAAAACTCTACTAAAACATATTCCACATGAAAAATCATGATACACTATGGAAATACTTCAAGAGGTAGACTCAATAGATAACACAATGAAGAGTATTATTGTTCCCAAGCATTTGAGATGGATAACACATATAAAAGAAATCATTAATAAAATAAGTAAACAGATAAACTACAAAACATCAACACCCAAGACTATGACCAAAAATAGGCTTATTTAGAAAAAGAAATGTGTCAGTATATATATACTGACACATTTCTTTTTCTAAATATATACATATATATGTGTGTGTGTGTGTGTGTATATATATATACTGGTAATCCCAGCACTTTGGGAGGCTGAGGTGGGCAGATCACAAGGTCAAGAGATCGAGACCATCCTGGCCAACATGGTGAAACCCCGTCTCTACTAAAAATACAAAAATTAGCTGGGCAAGGTGGCACATGCCTATACTCCCAGCTACTTGGGAGGCTGAGGCAGGAGAATCACTTGAACCCAGAAGGCAGAGGTTGCAGTATATACATATATATATATATATATATATAGTCACTTAAATACATTTAAATAAAAATTAGAAGAGTACAAACAAGCAGTTAGGTATTACTTAAGAAAATCGGTGGTTTGAAAGATATAAAAAGGAAATTGTTCAATATTTAGCATAGAGATATTAAACATTCAGAGTATTTAAAAATGAATACAATCATGGAGGAAGGAATAATATTTTCCAACATGTGTGTAATAGAAATTCCCCCACTAAAAAAATACAGCATAGGTAATAAAGCAAACATTACTAGATTGTGTTCTATAATTGAAGAATGAATGTAGTCCTAATAAAGTCAGAAAGAGTATATTAACATCAGAAAAATATTCAAGATGAGTATTTTACTAATGAGAAAGAAGGTCTTTTCCAAATGGTAAATGGTCTATTAAGAAGAAATAATAATCTGAAGTGTGTATGCACCTAAAAAGCTTTTAATGCATTTTTTTCTCTGAAAAAAAAAAACAAAAAACAAAAAACAGAGAAAAAGGCAAATCTGTTCAAACATTAAAAAATATCACTCAATAATGGCTAAAGCATGTAGAGAAAAACGTCCATGTGACTTGAATATCAGTGGCAAACTAAGTAATCAATTAAGCATTTTTCTAAACACTTTACCCTAAAACCAGAAAATATTTTGAACTAAATGGATGTTAAAGCACAACATATTAGAATCTGTGGAGTACAGTTAAGGTAGTGCCTGGAGGGAAATTTATTGCTTTAAGTGCCTATGTTAGAAAAGAAAAAAATACTTATTTTTACATTTTAAAAAACAGAAAAAAAAGAGAAAATTAAATCCTAAGTAGAGGACAGGAAAAACTAATAGAAGAAATCAATAATATAAAAATAGCACACAATCACATTTTTTTAAACCCATACATTTGTCCATAGAAAAGATGAGTAAAATTGTTAAAAATTTAGTGGTTCATTTACTATGCTGTGTAGAACTTGCCTCAACATTTACAATGGTGAAATTACCATTAATTTAGTTACTGATTCTGTGTGTAAGGAATTCAGACCAAAGATGGTGGGAAAGTTGTTTTCTTCCCAACTGGCATTTGTTGGAAGAACTGAAAAGCTGGGAGCTGGAGTCATTTTACTCATGTGTCTAGAGATTGATGCTAGGAAGACCCTAACTGTTGGAAGTTGAAACAACTGATGCATCTAAATTCATAAAATTAAGTCTGAAAAAGTTACTGTTCAGGAATCTTATTTTGAACTTCAGAATATGTGCCTTCTTTCTTAGAAGACCAGGCTATTCTGGGTTTCAGGTAAAACAGAAGTGGATAAATCTAAGGGAAAAATTATTACTACACAAATAGTAAGGCAGCTGAACCAACTGGCCAGGGAAGCTGTTAAACGACAATCAGCAGTTATTCAGCTGAGATTCAACTGGGCTCTAAGGGGAATAATTTGCAGGTAACAAATCTAATCCTTGTTCTCTAAAATGTTTATGGATAAGTTGATTCTTCTAGAGGCTTCTAAAGAGAGAAAACTTGAAGAAAAGTCATTTTGCTACTGTATACTAAAATCACTCACAAATAATACATTTTCTTTTCTTTGGGGAAGCTGATGAAAAATTCTGGACGTGAGCTTATATTCCTTCCCTGTAACTTTGATAAAGAAAACTGGAAATTGCAAAGAGAATCTATTTTAGAATTTTATACAGGAGAGTTAGAGAAAAAAAGAAATGGGGGAAATTCAAGAGAACAAAGGAAAAGCAAAAGAGAGAAGACTGCAGAGATGGTGAAAAAATAATAAGAAAGAATAAACATTTAATTTTACAGAGAGAGTGCTAATTTTTTAAAAATATCATGTATTTGACAAATAATATGTTTGACTGTATGTTTAATTTTATTACCTAGTTAAAAGAAGAAAAAAATATCTAAGAGATATTCAAGTTTCTTAATAGTACGAAGATAAAAGAAAGCATAGGTCTTATTTTCAAGTTTTTATTCTTCTGGTGAGTGAGTTTCGCAAAACTAATACTGAAATTTGCTCAGCTAATTCTCCAGAATAAATGTACAGACACTATATTTGTTGATGTTATCTTTAAATTATTTGAAATAAAGTGTGAAGTCAATAATCAGAATTTTTATAGTCTACTTTAGCTAGCTAATTAATTAGCAAATGCAGTATATGATATTCCTGAATTTGAGGCTAATTATAGCTACCACAGAATTTCGTTCTCCTTATTATTCAGTTTTTAATTCATGCATTCATTCTATAAATATTTTATTTTTACACAAAGTAAACAAAAATTTAAAAAATAGTAAAATTGTATTTACTATTAGTAAATCTAATCAATAAAAATAGGATTTTCTGACTTCATGCATTTCACATTTTAGTATGATGTCACTAATTTTCATTAGAACTATAAGGAGATGCTTTGGTTTAAGGTTTAAAAAACGAATTTAAGTCAATACTCCTAACACTAAAGCTATCAACTATAGAATATCGACTAATAGTTGAGTTACTCCCTCCAATTTAGAAACACCGCTTGTTTCCAGTCATGAGTTGATATCACCCCTTCTGTTAGTTTCCACCTAATATTATGTAGGTTAGTTTATAAGACTTGTTTAAATACAAGTGTTTATAACACTTAGAATATTTAGGAGTTTTTTATATTTTCTAAAAATGTTTCACTTTATTTGAATTAAAAGCCATGCTTTGTTTCCCCTTATGGATTCAGCAATTTGTTTGGAAGCAAATGGGCTTTGAATAATTGCCAACAAGAAAAGGGTTTGCTATATTTCAGAAATTGGTGGTGTTATGACTCCAAAAGCACAGGCAACAAAAGCAAAATTAGACAACGAATTATATCAAACTAGAAAGCTTTTGTACCGTAAAGGGAGTAATAGCGTGAAGAGGCAACATGTAGATTGGAGAAAATATTTGCAAAAACATACACCAGAAAAGGAGCTAATATCTAAAATATACAAGTCACATACTGCTCAATAACAAGAAAACAAGTAATCCTCTTTAAAAAAATGGACAAAGTACTTGAATAGACATTTCTCAGAAGAACACATACAAACGACCAATAGATATATGAGAAAAATGCTCAACATCTCTAATAATTAGAGAAATGCACATTAAAATCACAACGAGATATCACCTTACACTTGTTAGATTGGCTATTATCCAAAAGATGAAAGATAAGTGTTGGTTATAAGTGTCTTACATAAATGTTACCCAGTCTCAGGTAAAATTTTCACCTGTCTTGTGTTCTCATTTGCATGTCTCCAGTTTAGGTGAATTTTGATAGCAATGTTGTGAGCAGGATTCAAGCTGGTAGTGGAGGGACTACTTTATTTATTTATGTATTTATTTTTTTTAAGAAGCTGAATGAAAGAAAAAATCTTTGCATCTCAGAGGAGGTTCTCAGTTAAAGCTAGCACCAGTTCTCTACATTTGGTGCATTTAAAAGATAGCAGGGCTGGATCATTCTAGCTTTCACAGAATTATTTTCTTAAATCAGAAAGTAACAGAAGAAACTCGTTCTCAATTTTTCTTTATGTTCTTGAAGTTTGACACTTTTCCCTACTTCTGCCTCTGAAACTATACTTTCTCCTATGAGAATCATAGCTTGCCTTCCTCAGGCAGTTTAGAGTTTCTCAAGATGTTTTAGGATCTTACAGCTTTCGTGGTAATGGTTTTTGATTGAGCTATTTGACTGGTATATAGTTTGAAAATAAACAGGAAACATGGCTCAGCAAACGCTCCTCTCCCCACTACATTTTTTTCTTGCTTCTTCTCTCCTATATTGAGAAAATTTGATTTCAAGAACCTAACAGAGATGCCTGGATTGTTTCTTTCCCTCTATTCAATTCTTCACTTCCACAGAGTGCAAAGATTTCTATTATTTTTATTCTCAAGACTTCCAGGCTTTCTCTGTTAAAATTGTGCTGCATCTAGTATTTCAGCCCTAACTCACTCCTGGGCATTTCTATTTGGATGTTCTTTAATTATATCATATTCTACTTGTGAATATCCATGCTTAACATTAACAGGGGAAAAGTAGCCACCCCTTCCAACTTTACTATTTCTGTTAATAATACCGTTTCTCCCAGGTAACGTGGAAATTGATTATCATTATCTATATGTTTAGCCACCACCTTCTGTTAACTTAAAAAAAGTTCCCATTCATCTTTTATATTTCCACTACTGTGGGAAAATGTCTTATTACCTCAGTGAACCTGCTGGCATAGTTTCCTACTTGGGCTCTCTGAACCTACCTTTTGTTTAAACTTAACTTTCATATTGTCATTCATTTGTTCAAAAATACTTGCTGGATTCCTATTACTAACCACCTTGAGAATCAATTTGTCTGCTTGACTTGGCGTATCTTTAGAATTCTAGCCATATGATATTGTTCAACTTCCTGCAAAATTTTCTCTCCAGTCAGAAACCTAGTTGCAGTTTACTTCCTCTCACTGCATGGTCACTCCTAACTCTGTCATCTTTCGTGTTGCTTGTATCTCTTATACTACCATCTACTCTCCACCTAACCAAATTTTATTCATTGTTGATAAGCATAGAGGAATAATTACAAAGTTAGAATTAAAATTTAGATAAACATTAAACATGAGACATATAAGCCTTGTAAGTGTTCAATGTCTTGTTCAAAGTCACCCATTGAAGAAATGGAAGAAATAAAACCAGAACCAAAGTTCCCTTTTGTGTAAGTTTCTTAGATTACAATGTCCTGCCCAAGTGAATGCTTCCAAATTTCTAATGATGCTTCACTTGCCTGTTTCAACCTTCTATTTTCTTAAAGACTTTAAAAGCTTAGAGTCATCTAGTAGATAAATGATTTATTTTATAGCATGTATCCAAACTGCTATAATTATCACTATTATTATAAATAATTCAAGGTTAGGTTTAATTGTTGGAAGTTTTATATGTTTTGTTGAAATCCTCTTTAAGAGAAACTGGAATCCTCTGGCTCTTACCTTGCCATCAATAGTTGCACAATACAAATCCATTCTCTCATCAAGACCTCAACCCTTCACACATATGTATAAAATAATTGTTTTATCTTTGTGAACCTCTTATCACTTCTTGCATGACTTCTCATATGATCTATTATGTATATGAGCCAGGACATTTTAAAGTGCCAGCTATATTAACCCATTTTAAATAGCTTAAGAATAAAGATCATTCAACCCTTACCAAATGGAGGATATTATCTCTCAGAATTGGAAACAATTAGATATTTCTATCCTAGTAAAACATCATGAAGTGGACCCTGAAAAAAACTGAAAAGATCAAGATTTATGTCAATTATGCAAAGATAAATACATCTTCTTTGATATCACCATCAATATCAAGTAAATCCTTTCAATTAAGGAAAAGAAAGATAGTGCTGAACTTGTGTTCATTCAAGCTACTTCAAGACCCGTGAGCTTCTTTTCTATACCCCTTCTTATTCCTACCTTCTTTTCTCAAAATTCATCATGAAAGGATGGTATATTTTGGCAAAGCTTTCAAAACAGGTGATGGTAAAACAATTCAAAACATACTGACTCACATAAGTTAGCCAAATAATTAGATTACAAAGTAGATCTGAAATCCAAAGATCTGAAGTCCAAAGTAGATCTAGCTGACTTCATGAAACAAATGTCAGGAGGGAAGCAGTGTGTTGCTTAAACATTCCTGTCTACTTTCTCAAGCACATTTGCTACCAAAAAGGAGAAGCCTGCTGTCTAACACTCACTGAACAATACCTTTAGTGAAATCCAAAGGGGAAAAAAATAGGTCTTATCTCTTTTAGTATCCAAGAGTAAAAGTGAATAAATCAATAAGGAAGAACTTGTGATCATGGGTGTGAGACTGTATAATTGATAGTCCCATTAACACGTGGAATCGGGAAAGAGGTCTTCCATGAAGGGCGGAACACCAGGCATATGAACAACTTATATTCCATATGCATGTTTTAAAACTATTCCCTCCTCTTATTGCTCTGTTATACACAGCTCTAGTTTTGAGTCGTTTCTTCTTAGACTAAGATGCCTAGCACTACAGTGAGCTTATTGCCTTCAGTAATAAGGACCCCACATTCTTATTTCTACAGGCTAAAACTGTATTAAATTTTTGAGCTGCCACATCGTATTATCAACTTGTATTAAACTTATGGTTACCTAAAAGTCCCAAATCTTTTCCACATACACTAATGTTGAGAATCATTTTCTTTTGAGCTTGATTCGAGCCCATTATTCAATACCATATATTGTTATTATTTTTATCTTAACCCTTTCTTTTTTCATGTCAACATTCTCATTCAGCTTTTGAGTTTATTAAAATCATAAATATCCATATGTTCTAGTTCTTTATCCAGGTTATTGGTAAACTTGTTGGAACTTGAGAGGATCCAGGGAAAACCTCTGAAACACTGTTTTGAATATCCATTTTCTTTTGCCTTTTAACTTTCAGTAAATTATTTTCACTGTGCACAAAAGCACCTAACTGAACCATTAGCCACCCTTTCATTATTTATTACAAGGATTTCTTTTCAAATTTCAAAGATATCGTGTCTCTTTTACTAGTATTTGTCAATTTACTAAATAATTTGAAAGAGAAATAAGTAATCATGGCAAAGCTTCATTTGGTAAACCAGCTCATAGTGGTGTTGATTGATCACCACATCACGCTGCACAGATTCTACTTTGTGATCTGATACAGGCTTTTGCTGTGATTCAGTGTTTGTCAATATTTATTGAATGTTGTTTTCTTCTTTTAGTTTGTATGTTCTGAAATCTGCCTTGGTTTTTTGTGTCAATTTTCTACCAGTCTTCTCAATCAAAGCACTTGCATTTTAAATGTGGTCTAAGCCCAATGGTAGGAATCTACACTATTCATGATCAAGCGCATTCAAAGACTGGGCAATAACTCATAAATTAGTGTCACATCAGATTTTCTCCTGCAGCACTCGGACTTCTTTTGCCCCTCAGCTATATAATAATGGCTTATAATATGCCTCTAATCGTGCATTTGCCTTGATTCATTGGACAAACACCTGCCAACTGCTTTAGTTCCAACATCTAAGTTGTGTATCTGTGTGTGTGTGTGTGTGTGTGTATATATATATATATGTGTGTGTGTGTGTGTGTGTGAGAGAGAGAGAGAGAGACAGAGAGAGAGAGAGAGAGAGCATAATTAGTATAATTCCTTACCTTGGTAATCTACTTATAATAAATGACACATTCCTCTTAGTTGGATATGGTGTCTTAATCTCCTGAGTCTTTCAGGGGCTAAAATACTGCCTGAGTCACAATCCGATGACAAGAACCTCATTTCCTGTGGATGAACTTTTCTGAGTCTTTCTACCTTCCAGCTGCCTGTCTCCCTGATTCCAGGCTTATCTGCCCCAGAAGTCCTCATTATCATGCTCCCTGCACTTGCTGATTATGTCCCCTGACTTTCCCAGATATCTCCTGCCTGCTTACACTGACATCTCTCACTTCATCATCATTGCCAGACGCCAAGTTCTGGTTTATTGGCTGGATGGGGGAGACCTGTTTCAGGAATTCAGGCTCCTTTGCTGATACCCTGTCACTTGCTTTGCTGCTGCTAGATTTCTTGGTTACTTGGAACATCCCAAGTCCAGTAGGCCTGATGAGTCCTTGCTTGCCACAATCTCCTCACCAACACAAATCACCTATTACTGACAGTCAATTTCTTTGCTCCCGAATATGGTTTCCAGTCTTCTTTCCTGTTAAGTCTTTCTAGTTTCGACATCCCAGCACTTTGACTAATGCCAAGCCAGTTATTATATCATCTCCTACATAGTGCTAAGAATTAGAGGGTCCATATACATAAATTGCTCTGTAAGATTCCTCTCATCTGCCACTTTTGTGAAATCTCCATCCTCTGTTATTGTAGAGCAGTCATTTACATCTTTTTCATAGTCCATAGGGCAAGTGTGTTTTTTACCGGTTTGTCTCTTTTACTGGACTATGTGTTTTTCTGGAATAGAAGCCACATGGTTATTTAGTCACATAAACACTTATTAAGCACTTAACACTTGCCAGGCACCATGTTTGGCAACACAGGTAAAGAAAAATATATACAAATATACACAATTGTGTGGTTTTAGTAACTCAGGGTCACTGGATTTTATTGCTAGTATAAGTAGTTTACTTTAAGTATTCCACAAAAGTTTTCTGAATGAATGAATGCATGTTTGCTAAATAATTGAAAATAGATTTTTAAATGTAGTTCCTGAAAAAATAATGTGCTCTAGTGCATGCTCCCTAAGAAGTAAACGACACTTACTGAGCAAAAATAAAAACATAAAATAACCATTGAAGTTGTTTTAGATGCTAGGCCTGAAAGATTTACCATAAATAAGATAAAGCTGTATGCCAAAGGTTAGCAACTGCTTTCTATAAAAGACCAGATAATAAATGTTTTCAGAATTGTGGTCCATACAGTTCTGCCACATCTACTCAACTCCAGTATGGTTGCTCAAAAACAGCCACAGATACCTAAATAAATGGGTATAACTCTGTTCCAATAAAATTTTATTTATGGAGTCTGAAATTGGAATATATAAAATGTTAATGTGTCATGAAATATTATTGTGTTTCTTAATTTTTTCCAAATTATTTAAAAGTCGTTTATGGTTTGTAAGACTTTTAGAACAAGGTAGTGCTTAAATTTGGCCAGTGGGCCCGCATCTACTGACCCTCGATCTTAAGCTTTTCTTCTCCTTTTTTTTCTTTTTTTTTTTTTTTTCAAGAACCCTTCTATTAAGATTAAACTTCAGTTTCTTGATATAAACTTTTAAAATTTTTGTAAACAAAAATAGCTTAGGTCCAGTTTAGATGTTCAATATTGAAAACAAGAAGGAGGCTGGGCTCGATGGCTCACGCCTGTAATCCCAGCACTTTGGGAGGCCAAGGTGGGCAGATCACTTGAGGTCAGGAGTTCAAGACTAGCCTGGCCAACATGGCGAAACTCCGTCTCTACTAAAAATACAAAAAATTAGCCGGGTGTGGTAGCAGGCATCTGTAATTCCAGCTACTCGGGAGGCTGAGTCAGTAGAATCGCTTGAACCTGGGAGGTGGAGCTTGCAGTGAGCTGAGATCATGCCATTGCACTCCAGCCTGAGCAACAAGAGCAAAACTCCACCAAAAAAAAAGAGAGAGAGAGAAAAGAAAAAAAGAAGGAGTGGTGGCATTGCCAAATACTCTGGACAAAGCAAAATGTCAGGGCATAATGCAAGAACATGCATGATGGTCTCTTGGCTGAAGGCAGGGGCTTATAGTGGCTTAGTCTCTAGATTATTTTCAGTCTTCAGATTTATCAGTTCCCTCCATGGGATTTTGGTAGAGAGGAACTAATAACGTTCAATAAAATTATCTTTTTGTGAATAGGTTTAAAATAACTCCGAGTATTGCTTGCATTAAAAGCAAACAAACAACTAATCTATCCTTGTTAAAATCATACATAACAGTAGAGTTGAGGCAGGGATGTTTGATCTTGGAAAACTGGATAAGCCTTTGCCTTAATTTTGTCTAATCTATGCTAGCATTATAACACTGTTATTTTTCAGCCTGTACTTCTGCTTGTTGGTCAGTTGAACCAATTGAACTGTGTTTGTCTGAAAGTTAAACAGACTGACCCCAATCCCGATATCCTCTTCAGAGATGTCCTCTTTTCATTATTTCTACTAATTTCATCTGCACATTGATTGTAAACAGTAGGTTTCTAAAGTTTCTAAGAAATAGTAGGTTTCTAAGACTAAATTCATCTCCAGGTTGATTTTAAACAGTAGGTTTCCTGCAAACGATTTTTAAAGGCCATACAATTCTGAGAAGAAGGTGGTGTCTAGATTATTTATTTCTCTCCCTCTTTGTCCATGAATATCTCTCCTTTCTCTATTGATCATGAAGGTTTTCTCTTCAAGTAACTTCTAGAATTCTCTCTTTTTCCAATAAGAAGGTGAAGAAGTGATATTAAAAAGAAAAGACTGTTACTGAACCAAATGAAAGGCTATATAAACATTTCATGTAACGGGCCAAAGAAGAAATATGCATATGGTCTCTGTGGCAACTACTCAACTGCATAATAGAATGAAAGAAGCTGTAGAAAATTAAAAAAAAAAAAAAAAAAGAGCTGTGTGTGTCCCAATATATTTACGAAACAAGGCAACAGGAAGGATTTGACCAGGAGGGCGTAATTTGCCAACCCCTGAACTAAAGTATACGTTATATTGGTTGTGCCTATTGAGTAATTAATATTATTTATTCTTAAAGTAGAAATATATTATTTTGTGTCTTAAGACAAAACAAAAACAAAGCAAATTAAATTATTATTATAGACTTTTGTAATGGGGAAGAAGTCTTTCAAAAATTATATATATATTTATTAATATATAAGGCTTATATATTTATATTAATATAAAGGTTTAATATAACCTTTTTATTAAATTAGAAAATGTCCCTTTAGGCCTTTGCATCTCACACTTGGTTTATAGAGCCTGCTTAAGCAGCAGACATTTCTGTACATGTTTCTTTGCAGAAGAGTTAGGAATAAACTGTGACTTTAACCATTTGCATGGGCTGAACACAGGATAAATCTCAGTATAACATGACAACCATTTCATCTGCAATATTCACAGATTTGTTTGTTTGCTTTGGCTGGTGCCATAGCGTTTACGCCTTATCATACACTAGGTGAATCATACTGTATCGTACCTCTTTCCAGACTCTAATTTTGAGTTGATAAAGTCTGCGGTTCAATGGCAGATTTATACATGCTGTTTGTCCACCTGGTCCCTATTCAAAACAACTGCTTCCTCACAGTGAACACTTGATAGCAATGTCTATATTCATTCTATTCTAGACAGATCCCCTGATGCTATCTTTCTAATGTCTGTAAATAATTATTTGGTATAATGGCAGTGGAAACATAAAGCAATTTTTAGGTAGTAATTAGCTGCTTTGCCATCCAAAGAAGCTCTATATAACATGAATACTATGTATGTGCCTAGGTACAGATATTTGTTGAGTCCCTATTATATACCAATTTCTATATGTAGGTATTTCCATGTATTTTCATTTAATCATCACAAACAACTTGTGTGATAAATAATGTTAAACCCAACTAAAAGTGAAAAAATAGAATTGCAGAGATAAAGTTTTCCAAGGTTTCACGTGCAGCATATGGGCAAAACTACATCATATTGATGAGGAGCCCAATTTCTGTAGTAAACTGAGAGACACCAGAATCCTAGTGCTAACTGCACTCTTACAATCTGGTATGACCTTGGCAAGTTATTTACCTCTCAAAGCCTGATTCTTCAGGTCAAAAACACAAGGATGTTAATTTGTAAACCAGATGAGATGTTGCATGTAAAACGCTTAACAAGGTTTCTAGCTCTAGACAATATACTCAATATATGTTGTTGGCTCTTACTAAAATCATAGATCCAAAATGAGAATCCTCTTTCTCATGGCTTGATAGTCTGATCTTTCAACCACACAAAGGTTAGTACACTTTCCATTCACATTCACAAAATCTGTGTATCATAATTGAAAAAAAAAAACCTGAGAAATCCTTTAGATTAGGGTCCAATTTCAGATTCTGGTAGGGCCAGGCAGGTAACATAATTGGCTCCAGTGGGGTGGGAGTAGAAAGTGCATTGCATATGTATTGTGAGTGATGAGAACTGGAGTGCACAGTCCCTATCTTAGAAAAGGGAGCAGCTACTTAGTTCGAACAAGTTGTTGGTGAATAGAAATGCAGACCTGAATTTGTTAGTTCGTTCCATTTTTCAAGACCAGGCAGATATTCACATTTTCATGTGAAATGTGCCAATTTTAAGTTGCTTGCTTTTAAAACTTCAAAAACACACAGCCATAACAAGCACATATCCCAACTGGATTTGGCACTTGGACCGTTCACCTGTGATCTTCTCTAGATTAACCTTGATGTTTGACCAATGACAAAATACATTAAGAGAGGTAGATGACTTCTCAGTGTCACACTGGACATCAGCTGAACTCCAGGGTCAGCCAGTGAGGAATATGGTGGAATTAAGACTAAAAGCCAGGCCACTTTTTACTCCCACACACTATTACTATTAATACTTTTATATTTGAGCAATTCCATTCAGGTGATTCCATCCCAGATAACTCCAAAATCTATTTAAGTGGAAGATGTTTCTTTCTTTTCTTTGTTTTTCTTATTGTACTTTAAGTTCTAGGGTACATGTACACAACGTGCAGGTTTGTTACATATGTATACAAGTGCCATGTTGCTGTGCTGCACCCATCAATTTGTCAGCACCCATCACCTCGTCATTTACATCAGGTATAACTCTTAATACCATCCCTCCCCGCTCCCCCCTCCCCACAATAGGCCCCGGTGTATGATGTTCCCCTTCCCGTGTCCAAGTGATCTCATTGTTCAATTCCCACCTATGAGTGAGAACATGCGGTGTTTGGTTTTCTATTCTTGCGATAGTTTGCTGAGAATGATGGTTTCCAGCTGCATCCATGTCCCTACAAAGGACACAAACTCATCTTTTTTTATGGCTGCATAGTATTCCATGGTGTATATGTGCCACATTTTCTTAATCCAGTCTGTCACTGATGGACATTTGGGTTGATTCCAAGTCTTTGCTATTGTGAATAGTGCCGCAATAAACATACATGTGCATGTGTCTTTATAGCAGCATGATTTATAATCCTTTGGGATACCCAGTAATGGGATGGCTGGGTCATATGGTATTTCTAGTTTTAGATCCTTGAGGAATCTCCATACTGTTTTCCACAATGGATGAACTAGTTTACAGTCCCACCAACAGTGTAAAAGTGTTCCTATTTCTCCACATCCTCTCCAGCACCTGTTGTTTCCTGACTTTTTAATGATCACCATTCTAACTGGTGTGAGATGGTATCTCATTGTGGTTTTGATTTGCATTTCTCTGATGGCCAGTGATGATGAGCATCTTTTCATGAGTCTGTTGGCTGTATGAATGTCTTCTTTTGAGAAATGTCTGTTCATATCCTTTGCCTACTTTTTGATGGGGTTGTTTGTTTTTCTCTTGTAAATTTGTTTTAGTTCTTTGTAGGTTCTGGATATTAGCCCTTTGTCTGATGAGTAGATTGCAAAAATTTTCTCCCATTCTGTAGGTTGCCTGTTCCCTCTGATGGTAGTTTCTTTTGCTGTGCAGAAGCTCTTTAGTTTAATTAGATCCCATTTGTCAATTTTGGCTTTTGTTGCTGTTGCTTTTGGTGTTTTAGACATGAAGTCCTTGCCCATGCCTATGTCCTGAATGGTATTACCTAGATTTTCTTCTAGGGTTTTTATGGTTTCAGGTCTAACATTTAAGTCTCTAATCCATCTTGAATTAATTTTCGTATAAGGAGTAAGGAAAGGATCCAGTTTCAGCTTTCTACTTATGGCTAGCCAATTTTCCCAGCACCATTTATTAAATAGGGAATCCTTTCCCCATTTCTTGTTTTTGTCAGGTTCGTCAAAGATCAGATGGCTGTAGATGTGTGGTATTATTTCTGAGGGCTCTGTTCTGTTCCATTGTTGTATATCTCTGTTTGGTACTACTACCATGCTGTTTTGGTTACTGTAGCCTTGTAGTATAGTTTGAAGTCAGGTAGCGTGATGCCTCCAGCTTTGTTCTTTTGACTTAGGATTGACTTGGCAATGTGGGGTCTTTTTGGTTCCATATGAACTTTAAAGCAGTTTTTTCCAATTCTGTGAAGAAAGTCATTGGTAGCTTGATGGGGATGGCATTGAATCTATAAATTACCTTGGGCAGTGTGGCCATTTTCATGATATTGATTCTTCCTATCTATGAGCATGGTATGTTCTTCCATTTGTTTGTGTCCTCTTTTATTTCACTGAGCAGTGGTTTGTAGTTCTCCTTGAAGAGGTCCTTTACATCCCTTGTAAGTTGGATTCCTAGGTATTTTATTCTCTTTGAAGCAATTGTGAATGGAAGTTCATTCATGATTTGGCTCTCTGTTTGTCTGTTACTGGTGTATAAGAATGCTTGTGATTTTTGCACATTAATTTTGTATCCTGAGACTTTGCTGAAGTTGCTTATCAGCTTAAGGAGATTTTGGGCTGAGACAATGGGGTTTTCTAAATATACAATCATGTCATCTGCAAACAGGGACAATTTGACTTCTTCTTTTCCTAACTGAATACCCCTGATTTCTTTCTCTTGCCTAATTGCCCTAGCCAGAACTTCCAACACTATGTTGAATAGGAGTGGTGAGAGAGGGCATCCCTGTCTTGTGCCAGTTTTCAAAGGGAATTTTTCCAGTTTTTGCCCATTCAGTATGATATTGGCTGTGGGTTTGTCATAAATAGCTCTTATTATTTTGAGGTACGTTCCATCAATACCGAATTTATTGAGCGTTTTTAGCATGAAGGGCTGTTGAATTTTGTCAAAAGCCTTTTCTGCATCTATTGAGATAACCATGTGGTTCTTGTCTTTGGTTCTGTTTATATGCTGGATTATGTTTATTGATTTGCGAATGTTGAACCAGCCTTGCATCCCAGGGATGAAGCCCACTTGATCATGGTGGATAAGCTTTTTGATGTGTTGCTGAATCCGGTTTGCCAGTATTTTATTGAGGATTTTTGCATCGATGTTCATCAGGGATATTGGTCTAAAATTCTCTTTTTTTGTTGTGTCTCTGCCAGGCTTTGGTATCATGATGATGTTGGCCTCATAAAATGAGTTAGGGAGGATTCCCTCTTTTTCTATTGATTGGAATAGTTTCAGAAGGAATGGTACCAGCTCCTCCTTGTACCTCTGGTAGAATTCAGCTGTGAATCGGTCTGGTCCTGGACTTTTTTTGGTTGAGAGGCTATTAATTATTGCCTCAATTTCAGAGCCTGCTATTGGTCTATTCAGGGATTCAACTTCTTCCTGGTTTAGTCTTGAGAGAGTGTAAGTGTCCAGGAAATTATCCATTTCTTCTAGGTTTTCTAGTTTATTTGCATAGAGGAGTTTATAGTATTCTCTGATGGTAGTTTGTATTTCTGTGGGGTCAGCAAAAGATGTTTCTTTCTAATATTAGTGTAAAGGAGTATTCTAGAAATAACTGCTAATTTTTCCAGGTTTGATTGTTTTAGCCTAGAATTTCCACATAAAATATTACAAGAATTTATGACTTTAATGTCAACATCTTTCTCTATAAATTTAGAAATTCCATATGTTTATACAAAATAAATCATTCCCTTTTTTCTATTCAAAAGATAGTTTCAAGTGAAATAATGAGGATTATACTTTCAAATATTGCCATAACATTGCAATTCTCTAAAATGAGAGCATTAGGACAAACACCTAATGCATGCAGAGCTTAATATCTAGATGACGGGTTGATAGGTGGAGCAAAACATCATGGCACATGTACACCTATGTAACAAACCTGCACATTCTGCACATGTATTCCCAGAACTTAAAGTAAAATTTTAAAAAAATGCCTGAGTTGAACTGAACATTTGTTTAAGAAGGGTAAATACAATATACGGGTAAGTATGAGGCTCACGTGACAACCCCAGCCAGGCACATTGCTAAGCACTTTATAAGAGCTGTCACATTTTATTCTCCTAAGAAATCTGTGGAGGTCTCTTTTGTTATTTTAACAGTTCTTTTAATAATTATCCAGATTCATAATTATGTATAAAGAATTAAGTCTATGCAGTCATGCCACTTGGCAAATATTCCACAGTTAAGTAATACAGACAAAAGTAAAACTCAAGTGTATTGGTTATTAAGCCTTGAAGTAATAAATTGTTCAGAAAAATTTTTGGAACTCTGGAGGAAGCCACATCATGATATAAACTTCAGATAATGAAACATCTCTAACAGGCCTGCCCAAAAGATTATGTCATATAAACATAGTACCTTTGTTAACACATCTGTTAAGAACATTTATGCCTTAGGGCTTTGTTGCCCACTGTTCTCTCTGTTGAAAAGACTCTTCTCCCAGCACTTCAAGTGACTTGACAGTCTCGCATGATTAACACTTTCTCAAAGTAACTCTCAACCTGTTAACTGGAAGCAGAGAGCAAAACTATGTTTTATTATAGTATCCAGCTTTATTCACTTATGGTACTTATTATCCGAATATATTTTTATGTATTTAGGTGGCTATGTCTCTACATAACTATCTTCACCCAAACCCAAAGTCCATGAAGACAGGAGATTTTCTATATTGTTCACCACTGTATCCTCAAGCCTAGAACAGTACATGGCACACAATAAGCCCTCAATAAATATTTGCTAAATAGATGAATGAATTAACTTAGTGTTACTCTTTACTTATCCATTTGTTTTGGTCATAAATATGATACTGTGTTTGAAAACACAGGCTATCAAAGCACAGAGGGTATTGTATTATGTTCAATGCAGAACCAGGAACTCTCCTGTTAATAAGGAAATGTTGATTGAATCCCGATTATAAAACATAACAAAGCAAGCAAATTCACACATACACACACACAACAATTTTAAAAAACATTTGGGGACAATCCAGGATATTTAATATGTACTCTATGTTACATGGTAATATGTTAAATTCATTTTCTTACTGTGATAATGGTATTCTGGTTGTACAGGAGAATGACTTTAGCTTTAGAATGTATTGCTGAATTATCTGAGGATGAAGTGTCATACTATCTAAAACTTACTTTTAAATGACTCAGCAAAAGCAAAACTATGTAAATTATATATAAATCATATATTTATATCTAAATCTCTGTGTGTGTGTGTGTGTGTGTGTGGAGGGAGAGATAGAATACGAATGTAATAAAACATTAATTATTAGTGAATATAGGTGAAATGCCCATGTTACAAGTCTCCATTTTACAATTCTTTTAACTTTTCAGTAGATTTGAACATCCATAAACTAAAATTTGCAAGGATATTACCTTAAGAAAATATTCCTGATATGACATAACTGTTTAATATTTTCCTGAAATTTATTCTTCAATTTCTGTACTTACATATGTGTTTAGTGACATCAAAATGCTTAAAATGACAAGATGGAAAAGAAAAAGTTTGTAAAAAGCTGCGTGTGATTCTCACTAAATTAATAATCTAGTCTCTTTCTTTAAATTTTACAGATGTACTCGAATTGTAAAAAGTTCTCCCATTTGGTCTAAAGAAGAAAAGGTTTGATTGACTTTATGAAAACTATGTATATCTGAGTTATCATAACACATAAATGAAGAGTGTCATCACCAAGGGCAGTTATTTACAGGAAAATAGATTTTACTAAAATAGATTTTCTATCTCCAAATTTATATACTGTACATACTCTAAAATAATTCAATTCAATGAACTTGGAAACTGGTAGACAGATATTAAATATAATAACTAAAGAACAATAAAATGAAAATTTATCTCACCTTTCTGTTTTTATGAGCATCTTTCAACAGTAGACACAATGCAGTATTTGCCTCTGGGTCTCAATGTTCAAGTACATGGAAATAATTTTGAAGATTGCTAGCTTTGTATGCAGGTAGCTAATTATTGATTAGTACCTTTGCTCATTACAAGGAAAACTGATTATCTACTATCGTGGCTCAAGACAATAAAATAAAGGGACAGTTAATAATGTGTAGTCATGCATTTCATGAAAAAAGTTATAGGTGGAACTGTGAAAAAGTGCATACGCTTATTTTACACCACCTAGCCATTTTTAACCAAGAAACAATAGGCACGAAAGTGTGTTTTCAATGCAAATGTTTGGATAGATCCACTAATCTTTTTTGTAAATATGTGATACTTTTTAACTAGTTGTTTCACACTAGCAAACACTGGAAATAGGAGGCTTTACTACAGAAAACCTTCTGGAAAAAAATTGCCATTCTAGATGCCATTAAGAACATTCTTGTTTCATGGAAGGATGTCAAAAAATCAACATTAACAGAGGTTTGGAAGAAGTTGATTGCAACCATCATGGATGAAAGGTTTCCATCCATGAGGACTGGAATCAATTTTGAAAAGTTTGAAACATTTCAAGACTTCAGTGAAGGAAGTAACTGTAGATGTGGTGGAAATTGCAAGAGTAGTACTACTACTCCTAGTGAAGATGCTGTGAACACTGTTGAAATAAAAACAAGCGATTCCAAATATTTCATAACTTTAGTTAATGAAGCAGAGGCAGGGTTTGTGATGATTAACAAATTTTGCAAGAAGAAATACTGTGTGTAAAATGCAATCAAACAGCATCAGATGCTACAGAGAAATCTTTTGTGAAAGGAAGAATTATTCTGTGCATCCAACTTCACTGTTATCTTATTTTAAGAAATTGCCAGGCTGGCGCAGTGGCTCATGCCTGTACATCCCAGCACTTTGGAAAGCTGAGGTGCGCGGATAACGAGGTCTGGAGTTTGAGACCATCCTGGCCAACGTGGTCAAACCCCATCTCTACTAAAAATACAAAAAATGAGCCGGGCGTGGTGGCACGTGCCTGTAATCCCAGTTACTCAGGAGGCTGAGGCAGGAGAATCGCTTGAACCGGGAGACGGAGGTTGCAGTGAGCCCAGATTGTGCCACTGCCCTCCAGCTTGGTGACAGAGTGAGACTCCATCTAAAAAAAAAAAAAATTGCCACAGCTGCTACAACCTTCATCAACCACCACCCTTATCAGCCCACAGCTATCAACGATGAGGCAAGATCCTCCACTACAAAAGATGACAACTTGCTGAAGGTTCACGTGATTATTAACATTTATCAGCAATAATGTATTTTTAAATTAAAGTACATACATTGTTTTAAGATGTAATGTGATTGTACATTTAGCACACTCCAGTATAGTGTCAACATGACATTTATATGAAGTAGGAAACCAAAAAGTTCATATGATTCACTTTATTGTGATATTTATTATACTGCGGTTGTCTGGAAAAGAATTCATAATATCTCTAAGGTTGCCTGTACATATTTCCTAAGATTGTCTTAAGGCCCAACTGGGATAAAGTTATGTAATAATTTGTCTTATGAATATTAGTTGATTTTTTTTCAAGACAGGGTCTACCTCTGTCAACCAGGCTGGAGTGCAGTGGTACAGTCTGAGCTCACTGCAACCTCTGGGTTCAAACGATCCTCCTGTCTCAGCCTCCTCAATAGCTGAGACTACAGGTACGTTCCACCACTCCCGCTAATTTTTGTAATTAGTTGATATTTTTATCCACAACTAATACCCAAATCATGGAATTAATCTTTACTGAAATACATGTTAGCCAGTATAAACTGAAATATAACTTACTGAATAGATATATATGTCTACTAAATGTATGACTGAATAACACTTCGGCAGTGCATAGTAATAGTTGAGACAAAGAACGAGAAGTCTGTTCATGAAGGCTGGAGTTCAGAGATAAATGTTTATTCTCAAGGACACATAGGAATAACATATTTACAGAGACAAAATGTCCAAAGGAAAGTAAAAGTGACAACAAAAATTTTATTTCTGGTTAATTACCCACCAAGTGCCCTGAAGAAGAACATTGTTAATAGGATAGCTTCCTCAACAATCTATTTCCTTGTTACTATTAACTTTAATTTGTAAACAGCATCATGATGATTTTACTCCAGAATTCATTAAAAAAAAAAAAAATCTCTAAATCTCCATCATAAAATACTGCACAAATCCCATACCTTGTCGACCTGATTACTGAGATAGGATCCTATGATTTTTCGTCTTGGATCTTTCATAGGATAAGTTAAGTGAAACTGACAAAGTAAAATACCATTTGTAGTAAAGCCTCCTATTTCCAGTGTTTGCTAGTGTGAAACAACTAGTTAAAAAGTATCACATATTTACAAAAAAGATTAGTGGAATGGATCTATCCAAACATTTGCATTGAAAACACACTTTCGTGCCTATTGTTTCTTGGTTATTCCATACTGTGTATGGCTGCTATAGCTTTATAAAACATACTTATTAAACAGTAAGACTTGAAAGTCACAATCAGTTTTGATCCATGGGATGCAGAATGGATGTGTTAACAGGCATGAAAACCACATTAATCTCATTAGACATCTCCTTTGAAGGACAATCTGGATCAGAACATTGGGCATCTCTGCAGAATTTTAGGGACTGAGATGTGGAAGCCTTGATGTTGCCTAATTGAAGATTGGAGGTGGAGTTACACTTCACTAGGGTCCATGTATGAGTATGTGGCAATAAAATCAAAGAAAATCACTAGCCTCTGGTTTTGAAAAACTGAAGAAGAAGAAAAAATAAATCAAAGTCAGATTACTGAATGTAACAGGTGAAAGCTAGAAAAATGTGGAAAATAGAACTAGAGGTCTCCAAAGGGGAGGGGAAAAAAAGTAAAGTAAAACAAACAAACAAAAAAAAGCAAGACATTGACAGAGTGGTCAATCTAAGTAGTTAATGCTATATGTCACTTTGCTGAATTACTCTGACAGCCACTTGAGTTCACAGACTAACCAGGAAACTAGGAAAAACAAGGGCTCTGAGGTCATTAGCAAAGGAGGCTATGGTGCTCTTAAAATCTCCGGCACCAGACAGTGTCAAATATAAAATTATGAATGCTTAAGATGGATGGACAATTTAAAGGGTCCGTAATAGTGCCAATATTTCCATAATTCCATATAAATTTTGCAGCAGGGAACAGCTGTGAGTACACCATATCTGGATGTTTAGGACCCGCACTTGCTCATGGTCATTCCCATGTCTTCTCCTGAAGATGAATTATGGACCCTAGTTAGCACCCAGAGACTTAGCTGAGACCCTTTTATGCTCTTGACTTACAATTTCCAGTCTCCTTTTATTATATTTCCACTACTGAAACATTTTTAAATTTTCAAATCAATTATTAACTGATACTATGACAAAATGAAATAAAAAGAAATGAGAAGGAAAAATGATTACACACTTAGATGTGATGGTAGTGTCAGATTGCTATATAGGTTTCTATGTGCTGTCTTAATTTATGTAATTATCTAGTCCCAGCTCTATAACGTTAGTGGATCAGTGACAATTCAGGGATCACATTTTGACAATTACTAGAGGACCTGGTGCCTCTCTTTATTGTAATTCAATGTATATAGGACACATCTTTACATATTTTATTAAAGTTCTAGAGGTAAAAGTTTTGGTCATAACTTTTTAGTGCAAATTTCATTGTTTTCAAAACTATTTGCAAGATATTGTTAAAGTAGCTTGGGGCGCCTTTGAATTAAAGTTTCCTTGTTCCAGGTTAAAAAAAAAAAAAAAAGCAAATGGTGGTGGTGGCATTGGTCTGTATCTTATTACTACTTTCTCAGTGCTCCTGGGCTTAGAAGGAGACATTTGGAGGATAAAGCATTGTTCTTCAGTTTAAAACATTTGGAAGATAAAACTCTACAGTCTCTGGCTAGCTTCTGTATGTCTTTGATCAATCAATTCAAAATATTATGAACTTATTTTTCCCTGAGCTGATATCAAGACTAGTTGCAACAGTAGGGACAAATTGAGAAATCTCCTTGAGAAAGATGCTATACATTAAAATGTTCTGAGTTTTTCATGCTGCCTTTGCATAATTATCCATTGTCTGGCTTTCAGAAATTTTTGAAAATAAATAAATCTTGGCATGTCCCATAGATTGTATACTATGCAAGATTTCTAATCACCCTAATTTTATCTGTGTTACATGTTGCCATTATGTAAATAATGAAGTTTCTTGGATCGCTTGCCTTTCCCCTTGTCCAAACACTCACAGTCTTGGCAGAAGTATAATAAGTTACTAGTAAGGATTTTAGGCCTATTTTTTGTGTAAATATTTGAGATACTACAATAAAATAATATTGATAGTTAATGCATACATAGCACCTATTATAGACCAGGATCTGTTCTAACTGTTTTATATGTAGTAAAAAATTTAGCCCACCTAACAACCTAATGGAGTTTTCACTGTTAGTATCCCCATTGCTCATGGCACTGCTATCATCTTCATTTTACCATGTTGTTAGGGTGAACCAATGTTGTTTTTGAAAATAGGTCAGTGCTCGTGAAGGTCCTATTCCCCTTGTTAAATCATTGCAAATGGAATCTACCAAATTCAGTAAAGAAACTTGAGCAGCTCTGGTAAATTAAGTCAATTAAATTATTGTATCACATTCATAGAGCACTGGGCATTCCCATTATTCCAGTTCACCGAGCAGAACTTTCAGAGGCCAAGACATCATTTTTCTTATTACATAGCTCGCTTCCCATTAACCCTGGTCAAAACCGATGATTTCTTGACATTAGAAAATATCTACTCTTTTATCCAGATATTTGCAAATTTCTTGGTGTTTAAAAAATTTAAACAACATCTGGATGGTTGTCTTCTTTCATTTTAAAGCCAGTGGTGTTTATCTGAAAACTCATGATTGTATTATCAAAGTTGCAATTCTCACCTCTGCCACTTCCTAGCATGGTGTATGCTACCAGCTCGCTAGGTCAGCGGTCGGTTAGTGTAATGAAGCTGGAGCCAGGATAATGATGCAATGAAGGAGTATGTTTCAGTGATGAATTACATGAGCTACAATTTCTTCATTGCATATTCTCCCAAAGGCTTCTTTATTCTATTGCCAGTGAACATCGCTGTAACAACTCATACCCCAGAGTCTTTTATAGTGGCATTATCTGAAAGATGGAAATGTGAACTTTGCCCACGTTCTCTTTTTTATTTTGTTATGAGTGTAAATGTAATAATTCTATATATTTTCTTATTTTGGAAACCTGAGGAGGTCTAATACTCGTTTGTCAGTGCCCACTGAAAACCATTCTGAGACTCCCTGCAGCTTAGGATCACAGGTACTACTTGGGTCCATAGTCCTTTACCCAATGTCAAAGATTAACAGTTATGCACTAAATAGAAGACAGTTGAATAAACTATCATCTATCTATCTATCTATCTATCTATCTATCTATCTATCTACCTACTATCTATCTGTTATCTATTAGCTATCTATCTATCTATCATCTTTCTACCTACTATCTATTATCTATTATCTATCTACCTATATTTATTATTGAAAACCTTCTAAGGAAAGTGCACTGTACTTTATAATTAAATATCTTTATTCTTGGCTAAGAAAACAGAAATTATGAGGTACCTAAAAAAACGGGGATACAAGTATACTGTAGACCAGAACCAGTTAGAAACATCCAGTGACTTTATACTCCTGCTTGTGAAGCTGGATAGCTAGTAAACCTCCCTATAGTATTGACTGTAGATACCCCTACTATATTACTTGAACCTTACGCATACATAATCTCCCTGATACAGACCTCATCCTTCTTCTACACAAATCAACTTGGATTCTTCCTTCAGCTCTTGGATTAGGACTTCTTGCCACTCTGAACCCACTACCCATCCTGGCGATTTAACTGGTACCCTACTACATCAACCTCATTTTCTCTTCGAAGCATATAGGAGTCAACTACACTTTCAGGGTTTAAAAAAATCACTGACAGATTCTGTGTCATTTTTTAGCTCCTTTATTCCTCAGGCTTCAATGACTGTAGTTCATGGTTGAATTCAAGACTTCATCTCAAACTCCTTTTTATAATGTTACAGACAAAAAGTCTAAAAATAGTAAAATAAAGACCAGAAATGGGTCTATGTGCTCCTATCTATCTCTTTGTTCTTCTCAGCTTTTCATTGTAATGATGTGAATTATTGCTGAACTGATGACCTCAAACTCCTGCAAACGACCTGGATATCAGTGACCCCATGAGAAACTGTAATATCACTGGACATGAAAAGAAGTCTGGTCCCTTCTACAACCATGACATATATTTGTATTTATGGTCCTCTGTAGAATCTTGCCTTTTCCCACCAATTTTTATTTTATGCTATCTATAGTATTGTAATTTCAGAAGAACAAAATAAACTACATCCCATTGCCTGACATGAAACCATATTTTTATTAAATCTGTCAAGTAGCTCTAGGTATCACAAAAGTGAGATCTGAGTGTACCTTTCATGAATACTTAAAAAAAAAAAAAAGGCCGGGCGCAGTGGCTCAAGCCTGTAATCCCAGCACTTTGGGAGGCCGAGACGGGCGGATCACGAGGTCAGGAGATCGAGACCATCCTGGCTAATACGGTGAAACCCCGTCTCTACTAAAAATACAAAAAAACTAGCCGGGCGAGGTGGTGGGCGCCTGTAGTCCCAGCTACTCGGGAGGCTGAGGCAGGAGAATGGCGTAAACCTGGGAGGCGGAGCTTGCAGTGAGCTGAGATCCGGCCACTACACTCCAGCCTGGGCGACAGAGCAAGACTCCGTCTCAAAAAAAAAAAAAAAAAAAAGAAAAAAATCACAGCATCGCATATATATACCCCAGATTCTATTTGTTATTTCTTCCATACGATCTGGATTTTCTTAAATAATTTGTATGTAAATGGTTTAGTAAATGCAATTTCTGTGAATTTTCTGGTGAAAAAGAGACATTCAATCCAAAAATTATACATACTATGAAGCAAAATTTCCTAGCTGCGAACACCTATGGTGACACCACCTACATTAACCCAGGTGTGTTTCAATTATCTTATCTACAATATTGGTACAGTGGTGGCACCAACCTTAAAAGGTTACAATGACAATTAAATAATTAGTATGTATAAAGTGAACAGGCAGTGCCTGACATATAGCATTTGCTATAGATATGATATCTATTATTACCATTTGGTAGGCATTAATTTATACTACATTGGATCCAAGATGAATATGTCAAATTAGATTAGCTGCTTGCATAAAATAGTGGAAACTTAAGAAAGAATGAGTATCAAGATAAATCACCTCATTTAAACAAAGTGAGAATGGTAATCTTTTCATTCATTCATTTTATTCATTCCTTTTTTTACTCTGGAAAATATAAGGTAATAAGATGAGAGATAGTATTGATATTGTAGTGTAGTGACAGAAAACAGAGCAAATGGATAAATAAATGCATTTGATTGTGATATATGGATGAAATACTAGGTTGATATGATAGAGAATAACTAAACTGGAAGAAGGTTAACAGGAGTCCATGGGAATTTGCATTTGAGCTGAAACCTAAAGGTAAATGGCTGAGCCATGCTGAGAGCTGGGGGAAGAGAACTCCATATAGATGGACCTTTGGCCTTTTGTAGAAATAGGAAGTGTTATTTGGCTAAAGCATGTTAATCCAGAAAGAGAGTGGTGGGAATAGGACTGGGGAGGGGGACAGATGCTAGAAGGGGTAAGGCACCATGTGCCAAATAAGACCCTCAGTTTTTTTGCTGAGTGCACAAGAAACCAATAGGAAGATTTTATACAAGAAGGTGATATAGCTGGATTGACATACATTAAAATCTTTCTGACTCTTGTGAGGAAAATGGTTTGGTGTGGGTGAGGTTCTTAACAAGAATGAAAGCAAGAAACTGTTTAGCAAACAACTGTCAAAGTCAAGGACAGAATGTTCAAGTATGGTCGGAGTATAGCTGAAGAAAGTGGGCAGCTTTCTATCATAATTCAGGTGACAAATTGGAACAACTTGTGAATTTGATATGGGTGAAGCTGGAAAGATGGTTTCAGTAACTACATAGATGGCTTAGTGGATATTTTAAACTGCAAGATCTATATGGGAAAGTAGCTGGCTAATATTTCGTCATTTATGTAGTTCTCAGTCTTACCAGCTGATGATGTACACCTCTCTCACCTCTGACTTTAGCCCTGTTTCAATCTCCACTCACCTCCAAGCTGGATGGGGCTGGAAATAACCTTGGAAAGACTCCACCTATTGCTGTTTGTATAAATTCTCACTGCTACCTCTTCACCAAAAATCATTTTCCCTTAACTTCTTACAGTAGATTGTAGTACTCGATTTCATTTTCACTCATAGAATAGCAGTAGTAGTACTATGTAGACTGTAGCACTAGATTTCATTTTTACTCATAGAATAGCAGTCAAATTTTTTCTCTGTCACCATCCAGGTTCATCTTCAGTCCAGGAATGAGCCTTTAAGCCAAACTGTCTATCTCAAACAGTGTTTCCCATTTGGTGGTGCTGTCTATCTTGAGCTATTTTGTTTTAGTCCCCTCTACACCTGATTTTTCAATCTGCTCAAAATACTCTTACCGCTTGATTTGTCACTTTACCGTAAGTTTGTACCTTGGTTTTATCCCGTGATACTCTTCTCCAATTTCTTCTGTTAGCTTTGCCTATCAATTTGAACTCAAACTTATCCCTTATCTTATAATTACTATTAACAGCTTTATGTAAATAGTCCTCCTGAGTCTGACACAGCGGTCTCTGCCAAAGAACTTACATGCCACTCTCTCATTGTTTTTTCAGAGTTGTAGGTGCAATAGAGACATAAGAATCCCTGACTTGATTCTTAACCTATTAGATTTGTACAAAACTAATTGTGTTTTTTGTCATTAAAAGTAATGACACACAATTACTTGTGCACCAAACTAATACTTCAATAAAATTTGGAAATTAAAAGCTGCCTAGGTCTTGTAAATACTCTGTCACTTGTAACAAGCTTCATCTCAATAGTAACTTGTTTGCTAGGCTACTAACCAGAGCCGAAGAGGAGGAGCTAAGTGAACAAGATATTGCCATTGTGTTTACTTCAAGTTCCATCTGTCTGGAAGCTACAACTTCATGCAGCCAATAATATTAAATACCAATATTGGTTCAAGTAGAACTTAAGTTTGTCCTCTGGATATTTTAATTCGTGTTATTGGTCTGTGGCCATACCACCCTGGACGTACCCGATCTCATCTTAATTTGTGTTATTGAATTTTTTTCTTCAGCACCAAGGCCTATATAGCTAATTTTCTCTAGCCTCAGTTCTGGATCTTTCCCATTCCCTTCCTAGTCAGTCCCACTAAAAGTGTCACATATCTTTTGGTTTACCTTGATGTGACCTTCTAAATGTTCATCTTAAAGATGTATGAATGTTAAAATAGCTTTGTGGGAAATACCACAGAATGTTGCATAGACTAAAATCTTTCGTTACATAGAGTAAAGTAAAAGTCCCAGTAAAATATTCTTAGGAAAAAAGATAGTCTGTCACTAACTACAGCCCTGGCCCACACCTTGCTTCTATAAGGTCCATATGTAAAAAATAGTTTTAATGTTACAATACTATATTTTACCAAGTTGAAACCACAAAGCCTAGAAAAAGAGAGAAAACGAGTGTGATGGTTAATACTGAGTGACAACTTGATTGGACTGAAGGATGCAAAGTATTGATCCCGGGTGTGTCTGTGAGGGTGTTGCCAAAGGAGATTAACATTTGAACCGGTGGGCTCGGACAGGCAGACCCACCCTTAATCTGGGTGACCACAATCAAATCAGCTGCCAGTGTAGCTAGAATAGAAGCAGGCAGAAAAATGTGAAAAGAGAGACTACCCTAGCCTCCCAACCTACACCTTTCTCCCATGCTGGATGCTTCCTGTCCTGGAATATCAGACTCCAAGTTCTTTAGTTTTGGAAACTCAGACTGGTTCTCCTTTTTCCCTCAGCCTGCAGGTGGCCTCTTGTGGGACCTAGTGATCATGTGAGTTAATACTTAATAAACTCCCATATATATCATATATATCAGTATTTCTAACTCTCTACACATTCTATGCATATAAAAATCAGCCTGATTATTTCAGAATATCTAAATGTCAGATTTCTAGATTTTAACATTGATATTCCCATTAGCTGTTCATTTCTCTTGTGCCAAGTTAAGGTTGGGAAGCAAATGATGATAAGTTCATAAAAATTTATATGATATATATCATATATATGATACATACCCACTCCATTTATATATATAAATATATATAATATATATGTATATATAATCCATTAGTTCTGCCCTTCTAGAGAACCCTAATACAATGAGCATATTAGAACAAATATGAAAATTACGAAAAACAAATGCAGCACATATCAAAGATTAACAGTGTACTCGATATAGAAATCTACATTCAAAACCCAAACTAGTGCAGCTGAGACACTGAATTAGGGTCTTTTTACCTAATGTTTTCATCCCACACTTTAAAACATACATTGGATCTGTTAATGGACTGTACCTCTTTTGTGTTAACATAAAAATAAAAACACCATAGGCAGTAGGTTAAATCTGGAAGGGAAAGGCATGCACTTGCTTGGAAAACTAAAACAACTTTGAAAGAGTCTCTCGCCCCACAAGTAACCAGGGCCAGTCCCATTTTTCTAAAGAACAAGCAGACTCCTGAGTTACTCACTGCTCTGTGGCACTGAGGTAGATTACTATCTTTGTAGTAATGTAGATTAATATTTTTCATCATATGACTTGCCCCATTGCTGTGTGGGAGATTCTCTAATCAATCATTCCTCTCCATCACTACCACCATTTTTAAAAAGAGATTTAGGCTTGGCGAGGTGGCTCATGCCTGTAATCCCAGCACTTTGGGAGGCTGAGGCAGGTGGATCACCTGAGGTCAGGAGTTCGAGACCAGCCTGGCCAACATTGTGAAACCCTGTCTCTACCAAAAATGCAAAAATTAGCTGGGTGTGGTGGTGCAAGACTGTAATCCCAGCCACTCGGGAGGCTGAGGCATAAGACTTGCTTGAACCTGGGAGGCCGAGGTTGCAGTGAGCTGAGATAGTGCTGCTGCACTCCAGATTGGGTGACAGGGCAAGACTCCATCTCAAAAAAATAAAATAAAATAAAAAAATAAAAAGAGATTTATTATCAGGGTAGGTGTGGTACTTAGTTTTGGCATTTTTATTTTGAGTTATTTGTACATGTAAGACTTGGTCTTTAAACAATGGCTTGATAAATTTTCTCAACTTTAAAAGAGTTTCACCTTCTTTCAGAAAGTGGAGAAATTACCACACTTACCTTAGGACATGTCAGACAGAAACTGTGATTCCTAGCTCGGATAGAAAGAACTATGTCTTCCTCACCTAGAGTTAGATTCTCAATAAATAGTTGTAACTTTACAGTTCTGGGGAAGAAAAAAGAAAATTGTAATGTTGGTCCTTAGACCAAATTTATTATCAAACTCCCATTGATAAAGGGATACACAGAATCCCAGAGCAGCCTCAAGGCTAATTCTGGTAAAATACCTGGGGATGTCTGGGCATTGACTTACCGAGCCCAGCAGTGATTTCTCAGGGTGCACACCTGCAACTGATGTCAAATAGACAAGTTTCAAGAGTTATCAAGAACAGTTAGAGAAACCAAAAGGCT